>NC_081409.1:925511285-925825451 GCF_030272615.1 Cryptomeria japonica | reverse complement strand
AGCATCTTATAACTATGATTCAACCATCAATCACATCTCGATGGACAATTATGTCTCTACCATTATCATCAAGGACAAAACCCCTGAGAATTCTACCCAGAGACCCAAGATCATTCTGAAAGGCATTGAATCTTCTTCCGAACCTACCTCTAAATGTCATGTTACAACCCGCCGAGGTAAATTCACTTTGCAAGGTGTTCCAGTTAAAAACACCACTTCCTCATCAACCAAACCTGAGTATGACCTTGTAGAACAATTAGGGAAGACACCCGCGCTCATCTCCATTCTTGAGCTCCTATGCATATCCCCCGCACATAAATCCATTCTTGACAAAATCTTGAGAGAAACTACCATTCCTACTGATCTGAACATGGACCAGTTTCAAGCCATGGTGGGATACCTTTCCATTCCACACTCCCTTACATTCACAGAAGCTGATGATGCCTCCATAAGTTAGCCACATAATGCACCATTACACATTGAAGCCTTCATACACAAACATAGAATCAAACGAGTCCTGATAGATGGAGGAGAAGGTCTAAACATTTGTACATTGAGCACTATTAAACAATTGGGATATTTTGACAAAGCTATGAATTCTACAAACAAAATTACTATCAAAGAATATGATGATGAAGAGCGTTCATCCAAGGGTACAGTCACCTTACCTCTCAGAGTTGGACCGATTATAAAGGATGTGATTTGTCAAGTCCTAGACCTGGATCTCACATACAACATACTCTTGGGACGCCCATGAATTCATGAAATGAGCACAGTCCCATCTACATATCATCGATGTATCAAGTTTCCACACAATGGAGTTGAAGTGACCATCAAAGCAGATCCAAATCCATTCATATATTGCAACAATCTGCAACCTCAATTAGAAATAACAATCCCAGTCAATCGAGAAGCTATTCCTTCATCAGCATATGTGAATCCAAAATCCTTGAAACCTTCTACATCAAAACAAGTAGAGATAAAAGAAAAGTTCAAGATTAAAGACATGGGATGTGGAGAGTATATCTTTCATGTTGATCAACTCCCACTATCTCCTAAGGTATCCAGTCAACATGAACAATCTATAAACAATTTGCAAGGAATTGGGTGTGAACCACCTAGTGTTGTGGCTACTAAGTCTGAATGCAATTCTCCTATAGTGGTGCAAGCAAATCTTGATATCAATATTCCTAAGAGTGGTTCCAACAAAGAATCTATTGAGTCTATCACTAGCCCTCTTGAGAGCTCACATAGCCTTACCGTTTCATCCACTCATTCCATTTCCACTCCACTTATAGACTTGGATCAACAAGAATTACAAAAGCCCTTACTCATTGGGGATAAAAAATCAAGCTTTGAACAGAAAAAACTAAAAGTCAAAACTAAAGAAAAGTCCTTTAGTCCAAATCAAAATAAAAAACTATTGGACTCTGCAAAAATCAAAGTCAAGGATAAAAATTCTATGAAGAAAAAAGAGCAAGAGTTGATCTCCCCTAATATCAACATAACTGGGGGCAAAATTTATACAATTTCAAGTCATAAAGCATACTTGTTGATCCTAAGTCTCCATCATGTCATGATACTTTCACTTCTTTTCACAATCATAAGCCTTCATCACTCATCCACTTGCTCCGCATATCCTTTCCCTTCTAGCGATACATCATGGACCTTTAATGGAGCTTCCTTGAAGGACTTTGTTATCAGGGATGCCCAAACTTCTTCAGGTGACACGCACATGGCCCTACGTAGTCCACACATTAGTAATTCTATCTCAATTCCTTTATAAAGGAAGACAGTCACTCGAGCTATACATAATTCAGTCAAGAAAAAACACAACTACAATCATATGGTCAAGCCTCGCACATTCGAGGTGGGTGACTTAGTTCTCAGAGAAAATCCTAAAAATCAGCAAGACAGAGAGAAGAAGGGCAAGTTTGAACCAAACTAGCTTGGTCCTTACATCATCACAATAGCATATGGATCTGGTGCATATCAGCTCTCAACCACAGAGGGTGAACCTTTGGAGGATCCTATCAACAGCATGCACCTTTGCAGGTTTTACACATAGCTCTTAAGAGTATCCTAATTCAAAAAATACAAAAAAATTCAAAAATTTCAAAAATACAAAAAAAACTATAAAACAAAAAAAAATCGTTACTTGGTGAAACCCTGGCAAACAAGCGCCTTATGACACAAAAAACATTGAAAAATCAAAAAAAGTAAAGAGAAATAATTTCGTCCAACGGTGAAAACCACTTCGGTGGCGCCCTGGGCAAGTACCATGGTGAAAACTGGGTCACCAGCGCCATGCGTAGAGACATTGCTCCTCCCTCCTTCAGGATTCACTTTCATCCTTTCACTTTGCACACACTTACAACCTATTCATTCATAATAAAATTACCCATTCCCATCATGGCTTGTTATTGATCTACCCAAGATTGGTTAGCCATCCATAATAACCCCCTTTTCACCCCTTTTTCCATCCATAATAAATCAGCTCCTATATGTGGCTAAGGCAAATCCTATGTCTAGTAATGCGTGTGGAACTAAGAACATCACATGTTTTGAGGAGTACAACTTCTTCCAATTTTCTTCAGTCTATCTGCACACAATCCACAATAAAGCAACACTTGCATTGTCGATCTGCAATACAGTTCCATCTTCTCCACAATAAAGTATCAGTTTCATGGATTCAGTCAGTTTCAGATGAGACACAACAACAACAATGGGCTTCAACACATCAAATCTTTCAACAAACTCAGACAACATTATGGTTCAGTGCTATCTATCCTTTCTGTGAAAGTAAACATTGTGACCACAATCAAATAAGACTTATACAAGTGACAAGAGACACTAAATTTGAGGACTACAGTGGATGTTGGTGTTGAGTCTTGGTTTTCTTTTGATTTTATCTTTTGGTGACATATCTTTTAGCTTTTTCAGGATGTCTCTGACTAGAGATTCTATCTCCAGGATGTCTTTGACTAGAAAGGTGAGGATGGGTTATCGTCACCTATTTGTATTTGCTATCTGTGGATTGTCTCTTAGTAATGCTATGACTTGTCCAAGGTTATGAGGACACTATGAGTCTAGTATGAACTGGGGCATTCTTTGTTTGTGACTATCTTATCTCCATGTAAACAGGTACAATGACTTTCTGGGTCAAACATATGCCTCGATTGTCATAACCTACTTGCCATAATAAAGCTCAATGATGATAACGCACAAGAAACTCTTTCACTTTCATATCTTCTGTCTTTCATCCCCCTTTCTTGATTGACTTCCATCATCCTTCTCGAGTCTGCGTAGCCTGCTATCACATGACTGAGTATAATGACACACCAAAAATATTTGCATTTCATGTAGTTGCACCTACATTACCACATATAAGCATTTCATACATACATATAGATATCACAACTGCATCACATCCTGTACACAACACTTGTTAGCACAGTTTACATTTTCATTATCATATTCATCTGCGTTACATACATTCACATTTGCATCATGCATAACATTTAAAAACATAAAAGAACAAAAATAGTGCATTGCATCATGTACATATTTGCATCCATATAATAATCATCACATAGAAACATACAACATAATCATCACATAGAAACATACAACATAAGCATCACATAGAAGCATACATCATAAAAGCATCACATAGGTACACATGCATATAGCTATCGCAAAGATGAATCATCTCATATATATAATCATAAGTGTCATGATACAATGATGTCAAAATCATATGGCTACAATCACCCGAAGGTCTCTACATCATCATACAAAATGGTACAAAATTGATACATACGGAGCCCTCTATGGCTATGATGAACTCCCTCTCTTGGAGCCGATTGGCCTCAACGGAGTCTGAGCCTTGGAAGGACCCACCCCATGATCATCTCTCCTATCCCCTCTTTCTCCTGAGCCTAGTTGTCTCATCCTCCTCCCCGATCCCGTAGCTAATCCTCATGTCACCCTATCCAGACAAAGGAACCCACTGATAACTCCTGCCAACACTGTTGGTAGTGCTAATCCTGTCCATGTCATGGTATCCCATGCCACATGTCCCACCCTCATCTCCACTCCTGGATCCTAGAACACTCATCTAAGGGCATCCCTATCTCCATCTTGATCATATGGAATCAGCTCCCCATCGATCGATATCCGCAAAATCCTGTATACATCCTCCAGGGTGACTATCATCTCCCCCATCAGCAAATGAAAAGTGCAAGTCTCAAAGTGCCACCTCTTTGCCAGTGCAGTCAGCAATCCCATGTTCGCCCGAAACTCAGGCACATATAGAATATGTCTCAATCCCATAGCCTCAATCGCAGCTCGGTCCTCGGCTGTCAACTCAGGTCGCAACCTCTAAGTCGATGGGAATCTCTCCCATGACTCCAGCATAGGCAAATACTCCTGTAGTCACACAAATCAATCATCTCAGTCCTAGTGACACTCACTGTTCATCACAAAGTGTTACTTCTATCCTAGTGGTACTCTCTGTTCATCACAAAGTACTACGTGTTTGGCACTCCCTATTCATCAGAAAGTGCTACTTACATTTGCACTCACTGTTCATCACAAAGTGCTACTCATATTTTAGTACTCCCTGTTCATCACAAAGTACTATATCTTGGTACTCACTGTTCATCACAAAATGCCTTGATCTATCCTATCCTAGGGCCTCTGCTTGAGTGAATCCTCTTGAGAAGTTTCCTAATTGGCAACGTATGTTCTATCACAGAATTGTCAATTCTAGCCCTATTTGTTATCCTAGTCTTCCCTAGAGGACCTGATTGAGTGTATCCTCTTAGTAGCTTATCCAATCGACAGCGTATGTTCATCATAGAACTGTCGATTTGACCTAGAAGACACAAATTCACATTTTTGGATACAAACATGCTTTCATGATATAAATGCTCTTTTAGACCGCATAAACGCGCCTGGCACCAATGTAAACGTGCTTACACATTTTTGACATTTTTTGGACCCTATTCTATGTGCATTTATTACATTACCTAGCATGCATTAATGACAACAATAAATGCATCAAAGTACAAGGAGGTTTTGTGGTACTTACTGGCTCTCTTGCCTCTACTAGCCTTTGAAATCAGCGAACGCGATCGAATCTGTGAGCCATTGCCATTGCTGCTGACTGCTACCACTCTATCTTTCTTTGCACTCTGATCTCTTGGATGTGTGGATGACAATGAGTATGTTTTCCCCTCGTGGTCTATCTTATAGACTACCCTAGCCCTCGTTTCCTGAGTCAGTCTTCATTATCCCGTGACTTTGTCACTTTATCTAGTCAGGCTAGAGTCAGTCCATTCTAGCCTTTCTTTCTGATCGAGAGATTGTCTATGATCTTTCCAGACATTTTCATCCAATCTCTTGAGGCGGCATATCATTCCCATCTTGGGGCAACTTTGTATCAATTCATATTATCTGCTTTGAAACAATGCGACAAGCTGCATTGTCTCAAAGAGGGGAAAAATGTAGACACCTAAAATTGTCCAATCTAATTAAATAAATATCTTTATTTATTTAATTAATTTAGCCTAATTCATCTATTAATTAAATAAATCCTTATTTATTTAATTAATTCATTTATCCTCTTCTAGCCTTATTTCTCATTTAAATAAATACATTAATTTATTTAAATTATCCTTTTCCTAAATTAAATAAATATCTTATTTATTTAATTATCCCACTTCTTCTATTAATTAAATAAATCTTTATTTATTTAATTAATTCATTAACCTTTTCTACCCATGACACATGTCATTCATCTCTTAATTCATACACTACCTACCCCTTTCATTATTTTATTATTTCTTTTACCTACCCTCTAATCATAGCCGACCTCCTTTTACACCTCTCAATCTTATCCCTCCATTTCATATAGTGTCTTCTATATAAGGAGATGTTTCCTTCATTATCAAACCCCCTGTTGACTACTTGACTACACTACACTTTTGAACATAGGTGATCCTACTTGCAACCACATTCCGTTCTTTGTTGAGCTCTTGTGCACATAAAATCTGAGAGCAAATATATCGAGCAAGATCAATGGAGATAGGAAGAATGAATATCCAAACCCTATTGGACACGTGATGGTATAATCTTTGTGATTTCATTCGATTTGCATTGTCTTAGGTAATCTTCATATGTTATGGTGGATCTTTGTTGTTGTTAGGCTAGGGTTTTGTGGTTGAATTCATTTAGCCTTTCAATATCATTATTATTGTTATCCATTTTCACCATAAACAATCATGATTATCATCACTATCACTTTTAGAAATAGATGCATTAGGAGTAGGGTTTAGAGAAGGATATGTGTCCTCCACAAGCACAACCTTACTTTCAACAAATTCATTATCTTGTACATGAAAACAATCATGAATACCATTTTCAAAAATACAAACATCTCTAGCAACTTTAACTTTGTTAGCGATAGGATTGTAAACTCTATATGTTTTAGAATGTTCATCATAACCAACAAATATATAAGGAGAAGATTTAGAATATAATTTGTTCCTCTTTTGTTTAGGTTTATGAACATAAGCAATGGAACCAAAAATCCTTAAATGCTTTAAATTTGGCTTTCTATCGGACCAAGCTTCTTCAGGAGTTATATCCTTTAAGTCTTTGGTAGGTGTTCTATTAATGAGATAAGTAGCACAAGCCATAGCTTCAACCTAGATTTATAATGCATATTTTTAGCATGCAATAAACATCTAGACATTTCAATAATGGTTCTATGCTTCCTTTCTGCTACACCATTTTTTCAAGGTGTATAGGGAATAGTAAGCTCATGTTTAATACCAAAAGATTTCAAATAACCACTAAATACATTATTAACATATTCCTTATCATTATCAGTTCTAAGGATTTTAATCTTAAAACCCGATTGCCTGTCAACAAACATATGAAATTCAGTAAAAACATAAAGAACTTGATCCTTACCATGAAAGAAATAGATCTAAGTTCTCCTAGAAAAATCATCAACAAATGCAAGTGCATACCTTGATCCTTGGATGAAGGTATTCTCCATGGGTCCCAAAAGGTCACTATGAACAAGGTGCAATTTATGATTTGCCCTCCATGATTGATCATTAGGAAAGGGCTCCCTATGCATCTTACCACTCACGCAACTTGTGCATACAATCTTAGAAAGAACAATGCTAGGCAATCCATCTACCATATTTTCTTTTTTAATCAAGAAAATATTATTAGAATTTATGTGGCCAAGTCTTTCATGCCAAACATTAAAATCAATGGCAGTAAACAAAGAATACTTTGAATGAGAAAACTCATAAAATTTAAATAAGTTATCATTGTCCATTTTAGCATTAGCAATAACTTCGTTATGCTTTGGATCAATGATATAACACATATCCTTATAGAATTCAATCTTATAATCATTGGCAAAGCTTAGCAATAGAAGGAAAATTTGATTTTAATTTAGGAATATAAAGAACATCATGTAATTTACCATTAGAAACATTGGCATCACCACTAGATTCTCTTTTACAAGTATAATTGTTAGCAAGTTGAACAAAAATATTTAAAGTATCGGGATGCATAGAATAAAAAATTTCTTTATGAGAAGTAACATGTTGAGATGCACCAGAATCAATAATCCATTCAAGAGGCTTTTAAATATTGTAACTACAAGTAAATGCATGATGAGATGAATTACCATTATTATTACCTTTCTTATAATGAAGTTTATGTTGTTGATTATTTTAATTATTTTGGTTAATGGGCTTTTCACCATTTTGTTTCTTAAAACAATTATTAGTCACATGACCATTCTTATCACAATACGTACAATGGGGTCTCTTAGAATAATTATTCTTTTGATTGTTATTAGAATTGATATTATAGGATTTAGAATGAAATTTATTATTAGAATAATGATTATTATGATTATGATTATTATTATTGGATTTAAAATGGTTATTATGATTTTGATTTTTAGACATAAAAGCATGTTCACTACTTTTAAGAGTACCAAACTGAATTAATTTATCTTCCTCTTGACGTAATAAATTGGAAAAAATATCATAGGTTGATTGAGTAGCTAAACTAGGAATAGCAAGTTGAGCATGGATATTAGTAATAAATTTCTCAAATTGACGAGGAAGACATTTTTTAAGAATAAGATGAATTAAACGTATATCAACTAGAGTAACTCATAAACAGGTTAATTGACCATTAATAGAATCAAACTTTAATGAGAATTCATCCATGGTTTTAAAATCTGTATACCTGAGATCTTCTAGTTGATCTTGACACTGAATTTTTTGGGATTCATTTGAGCTATCATATGTTGTTTTTAAAATTTCCCATGCTTCATATGCTTTTGTACAATTTCCAACAAGAACATACAATTCAAGAATCATTGAAATACCAATTAAACCAAGTGCTTCCTCATTTTGAGCTTTCCACCTGTCTTGGTCGGCTTGAGGAGAAGCTATAGCAGGCTCTAAACTTTTATTAGTTGCAACATCCAAAAGGTATTTGAAATGAAAAATAAACGAGATATGTGTTTTCCATGAATTTCCCCTTTAATTAGAAAAGAAAAAATAGCTTCCCTGATTAAAATTAAACTAAAACTTAATAATAAAAAACAATTATCACAAATTTTCAAAAAAAAAAAAAATTAAAAATTTAAAGTTAATTTTTTTTAGTAAGACAAACTTTATATTAAACAAACTTTAAATCTTTATTATAGAGAAGAGAAATTTATATTAAAACTTATTAACAAACTTTATTCTTAAAAATACTTATAAACTTTTTAAACTTTAAATATAAACTTTTGAAGCTTTTTTAAATAAGATAAAGGAAACTAAACTTTACTTAAAAAAATAACTTAAACTTTACTTTGTTTAAATAAGATAAAGGAAGATTCTTGCACAGACTAAGATCGAGCAAGGTGTTATTCAAAATGATATTATGATTGTTTATTATGTGAACACGTCAAGCCCAAGACAGAGCCAACAGAGGATGAGATAGCATTCGAGTTATTGAGTCAAGAAATAAGGTAATTGTTTTTGTTTCCGGAATCTTCTAAGTGTAACGTTTCTTTGAAACATAATCAAGCAAAAGAAATATGGTAAGAAGAACTAAAACTTTGAAGATAAAGATAACTTAAATGTGAAAGAAATACGTTACCAAACTTTTTTTTTAAAAGAGAGTAAAACTTAATCATGCACAGAGTTGTAGAGGACAGAAAGCACAGAATAAAATGCAGAAAAAAGTAAGAGCTAACGATTAAGGGTAGAGACAATAGAGACGTTATGTCTCTTTGAAAACAAATTATTGATCTATATTGAAGACTTTATTTAATCATGGATCAAGCTTTTAAAAAACTACAGGAGAAATAATGTTAAATGTTTAAAAACAGGCAGATAGTTATTTAAAGAAATATGTTAAATTTCAATGGTATACAATTTAAAACTGCAAACATGAAGATTTATGTCTTTTATAAGTTAGAACTTGCAGAAAATGTTAGACTATGATATTTTTTGTAAATACACATAGATTCAATGAAGTATCAGTATAAATTTTTTTTTATCAAAAGCTTTGCAAGTTAATGAAATGTTAGAACCTGCAAACAAATAGAGAATGCAATTTAATAATAAATCAGTTTTGGTGCCAAGCCTTCCAAAAGAAGTTAGATAATATGGGTTTGGCGGCAAGCCGACCAAACAGATTAGGGAGGCTGAGTTTGGCGGTAAATCTTCCAAAATAGTCACAAAAAAAAACTTAAACCAAAGAAGTAACTTTGCCAGCACGCCTTCCAAAGCATGTTAGCAAAAAAAATATAGATTTAAAGCAAAAAACTTGCACAATAAAAAATATTAGAGAAAGAACCCCTTCTCCTCTCAAGAATACCTCCAAGAAGATGAACTCCATAGAATGGTAACCTTCATCAATCTCAAAATGAAACAAGGAGTAGAACCTGCTCTGATACAATGAAAGGAAATACAAGAGCAAGGAAAAAAAAACAAAATCCAAGTAAGTTTACTGATGAAGTAAATGTTACTGAGAGAAATGCAAAAACCTTGGAGCAATCACCAAAATGTGAAGAAGGAGGTGCAATAACTTTTGAAATTGGAAAAGGAAAGAGAAACCCCTTGTGATATTATGAATGAGGCAATGAGAGAGAGAGAGAGAGAGAGAGAGAGAGAGAGAGAGAGAAGCTCTTTACAATAACATCATTAAGAAGAAATGAAAGAGGAGACATATCTTAAATAGAGATGAGGAGAGGAGTTACAAAGTAACTCCCAAATCTATGAATGCCACCATTCATAAAATGTGTGTGCCATATGTCCACATCTGCTTAAGGAGGATAAACTAATATTACTTAATAAAGGAAAATAAAAGAAATGACTTGTCCTCACACCTGTACAAGAGGACAAATTACATGTAGGGATTCCAAAGAAATATGTCAAACTAAATACAAATAAACCTAAGAAAAGTAAAGATTAAATATTCTAACAACATATTTATAATTTCTACAATCCTCCATAGAATTGATAAGAATACCCAAATACATTTCGAAGAAGCATCCCAACTATGAGAAATTTTCCCATTCATTTGATTATGTATATAATCCCTTATTGAAAAGCACTAGATTTGTGACAGATAACAAGAGAACTAGAACATTGGCTTAGCCTCAGAAATCTGTGCTTCTATTAATGCCATTATTTCGTTGGATAAAAGATCAACAACTGCATTCAACCTTAAAACTAAATCTCAATGAAAACAAAATATGCCTGAATGAAACAAAATTAAAAAAAAGTTTTTGGATATTTTACCATCACTATATCTTACAAGACTTCAAAGAGAAATTTGGTTCCTCAAGAAATGATCATCCTTTTTTACCGGTGAGTATTACAAGTCCTTCATTTTACAGTAAGCACCGCAAGTTAAGAATAATAAAAAATCTAAATGCAAAAACAAAGTAAATATGTTTTATTTTAGATTGCAATTTTGCAAGTTAAGAATAATTAAAAATCTAAATGCAAAAACAAAGTAAATATGTTTTATTTTAGATTGCAATTTTAATAAATTATTAGTGATTAAACTCTAAATTCATACTTTGGAATTAATTAAAAGTTTTCGGAGTTAGATTTGGATTTGACAAGTCCATTTATGGTCATAGAACTAAGATAATTCATGAGAGAACATAAAATTGAAATCTGAGACTAAAATTTAGACAAAGAAATTCAACAAACCCATAACAAAATATAAAAGAGTGAATACCTGAGATAAGATTTGTAGATCGATGTACGTTTAGGCATCCGCTTAAGTGGTGTGATTGAAGTAAGTCTAACTACTTACACTATTTGAAGAGCTTTGCCTCATTTTTATGTGATATGACGTTTTCATTGATAGAGTGGATAAATATTTCTTCTGATTTTTCTTTCATGTGGGTTATTTATTTTCTAAACTTTCAAAATAGTATTTTTAACGTTGATTGTCTATTTTAATTACATTATTCTTTATGTACTAATGAATTTATTAGTCTTATATGTTTTAGTTAAATTTTGTTGACAAATTTGTTTTAGCTTGTTCTTATTATTATTATTCATTTTTATGATTACATTTTAATCTTTAGATGAATTTTTATGGATTAGTTTTCATTTATGGTAGTTGAAATAATTTAGATTGATTTTGTACACATGCATTTAAACTCTAAATTCAATTTTAAACCTTTTTGATCTTGTCCTACTCATCATTCTGAGTTGATCTAATATGTGTTTGTGTCAATTATGTCTCTTATGTTATCATATTTAAGAACATTTATATGAGATCATTATAATATCATCAATGAACATCAAACTTGAATTATTAAATATAACTTCCATCATTAACACACTACACACACATTTGTAATTTGTGTTCATCATCATTAAATTAGTTCTCTTATGGATTTGGTCAAAAGTTAATTGGTATATTCTCTGTAAATCCGTCAATGATTTCCCTCGAAATCAACATACTTTAATCACAAGTCAAATAAGTTGAGGCACATTCGTACTTGACCTATGATTTATTTCTTCTTTGTAGGGTTTCATATTTTTCTTATATGATTGAATATTAAACATTTCAGCTAGAGTGTGATTTTAATCAATATTTGCTTGTATATTAATTTATATAGCTCTCTTTTAGGTTTATCAATTTGATTAGGTGAGCTTGATTTCATTCCATCCTACCCACCTATATTATGTCCCTTTGATTTTTTTGTTGATTTAGTTACGTATCTAAATTCTTTCCAATTCTTTTTATTTATACTATATCTTACATTCCCTTTATGTTATTTATCATTTAGGTCTCTATATGTTATTTTTCGTGAACAAATCTCATTCACATATTCACTTTATTTAAGAAGAACATATCATAGTCATTAGGTGATGGTAATTTTGATGAGATTTATGATGGAACAATGCAAATATATTTTATATTTTTATTCGAAATATTACAAGCATATATAAAGAGGAGAAATCAGTTGAGAAACTAAACAAACCAAACTAAATAAAAAACCAAGAAACGAGGTAATACAAACAACATCAACAATTATGCCAACATTCACAATTACACCAACATTACCACCCTTATAACATTGTTCTTACAAATTTACCATCCAAATATACAGTTTCACCCTAGTCAAAGGCCCACCACTTAAGGCCTACACAATAAAATTTGTTGATTACAAATATGAGTACATGTTTTGGAGAAGATCTTTCTTTGAAGAACCAAATCTTGAATCAAGTGGAACTCTAGTAAGCCGCTACTTTATTGCAATCTTACACCTCTCAAAGTCTCTTCTAAATTTTGTCATTTCTCTATCAACACTACATCTTGTCTTCCCTTATTCACTTTCATCTTGTCCTTCCTTTTATCTTGTTGTTGCATCTTTCTACCTAGAGTTTTCATACCTAGGTTCTTCTTATAAACCTGTCAATTTGCAATGTCCATATCTATAAACAAGAACATAACTAACTTTCCTTGCCCAGATATTTTCAACTTTGATACCAAACTAATAACACACTCCCTCACACCTATACACTATGATATCAAATAATGATAGACTTCTACAAACTTACTGCCACAAAAATGACAAGAACTTAAACAAATAAAGAAAATTTGTAATAGTACATTCTAGTGATAAGAACTTGAAAACTTATGAAAATAACACAAGTCAATGATCATTTCTCTTATTTATTCAATCACAAACAACTGGATCAAAAAATGACATGAAATATTATTTTATTTTATTTGAATAGATAAACTATAATAAAGAGAAACATGCCAAAGAGGAGAAACCAAAGAAATTGCACTAAGCAAACAAGGGAGCCTAGATAACTTATCTAGGCCCAAAAGATCCAAAAAGAGGAAATTCTTATCATCAAATATAAGAGGGATAAATAGTACCCATAGACAACACCTTTTGATGTGTAGTATTTTGTATAATAAAATTGATCTAATTCTCATCTAGGAAGTTAAAATGTTAGAATTAGTTTTTTGTCAAAATGACAAAAAAAATCTAGCCCTTGATAAATTCTTTCATAAGCCCTACTAAAGTTGCCTCTAGAAGTATTGTTAGTATCTGGAACTCCCTTTCTTTAAGGGGTGTTTGTATGGACTTGTTCAAAATAAGCTTTTCCATTTCCTTTTCTACTCTTTCATTCAATGATAGCTAGATTATACCAAATGCTTTTCCCCCAAATACAAACTTGACAGAAGTTCTTTGGGAAATTCTTCCTTTTGATTGAATCCCTCTCAGATAGTCATTGGATGCTAGTAGGGGATTTCAATACCCCTCTCCTATCATCAAATAATACTGGTGACTTAAAATAATTCCCAAACAACATGACTAATCTGGTTGATTTCTTAACTAGAACTAGCTAGACCGATGTAGAATTAAAAGAGGCTCAATTTACTTGGTCCAATAGATGCATGTGGTCAAATCTAATCCAAGTCAGATTTGACAAATTAATTATCTCTAATGGATCGAATATCCTACTTGAATTAACCCTCAAAGCTTTTCCCTTGGTGAGTTTTGACAACAAACTTAAATAATACAAATTTAATAATCCAAACAACGCAATAATTTCACTTTTTCAATAAATGATTTCATGCTACATCAATATATTTTTATCCCTACAATTCACAAATAAAACTAAATAATGTTTAAGTAAAATCATACATAGCAAATTCTCTAAAATATATTTGATTTTGTCACTATGTTTCATTACAGGGGGTCCTCCTCTCCACATTATGACTAATTTGTTGTAGAGTGTTATTGAAATAATAAATTTCATGTATTATAATCTACTTTGGAGATTATGGACTACCTTATTTTCGATACTATTGTTTGTTATTTTTTGCACAATGATCTTTGACCATTATAATGTCTTTATATAATGAATAAAATATGTAACTATTTACCTATCCCTACATTCATGTTTTTCCTATTTCATGGTTTGAAATCTCATGGTTTATAATAGAGATTATGTATTGCCTTATTTTAAATACTTAAATTGAAATAAAAATTGCAAAATTAATAATTCAAACAACACAATAATTTTACTTGAACTCCAATTCATAATCTCATGCTACACCATATATTTTTATCCCTATTATTTGCACATAAAAGTAAATCATAATATTTAAATAAAATCACACATATCAAATGCTCTAAAATATAAAATGATGTCACCAGTTTTCATTAGAAACGGTCCTGTTCTTCCACATCATGACTAATCTATATAGAATATTCATCAAATCATAAAATTCATATATTATAATCTACTTCATAGAATACGCATTCTGTTATCTTCCACCCTATCACATCTATGCTATTTTTCACATAATGGTATCAAGCTATTACATTACCTTTATATAATGAATAAACTGTGCAACTATTAGGCTATCCCTAAATTTATGATTCTCCTTCTATTTTATGGTTTGAAAGCTCATGATATACCATAAACAAATAAGAAAATAGGGAGTCATTTCTCAAGTGACCAATAAATCAACCTAAAATAGATGGGTTGTTTTTTCTTGTCATCAAACAACATGCTTATTGGCTAGAATTATTTTATTGGTAAGTGTATTTATAGACTAAAATAATTTTGTTCTCTCCTCCTCTAATAACATGCTAAAAGAATTGGACCCCCCTCCTCTCCAACACCGGTTGGTTGACATTGTATTTTGATGGGTCATCTAGGAGGAACCCAAGTCAGGTGTGAGCGGGTGGAGTGATTAAAAAATCACGTGGCAACCTCATCTTTTCCTATATGGAAAATTTTGAAATTCAAACTTCAAGCATGGTTGAAGTGGCAACTATTTATCAAGGTTTAATCGCGATCAAGAACAATGGGCTTATGTGCATCATTATTCAAGGTGACTATAAAAATACAATCTTGATTCTAAAAAGGGGTGGCTAAAATGGATTAGAAATCTAACCCTTTCATCACCAAGAGTAAAGATCTCCTTCCTTTACTAGGAGAGGCTAGATTTTGCCATGTGAGATGAGAAGGCAACTGTGCAGCAGACAAGTTGGTGGAGATGGGTGCGTATGCTAATGATTTCAAAATTTGGATCCATTCGCATGAAATATTGATGGAGGCTCGTGCCATGATTTTGAAGGACTCATCAGTTAATGATGAATAACCACCAGTATATCTTTTTGTACTTTCCTTTCTCACCCTTTCTTTTTTCTTGTTGGTTAAGGTGGTGAGACTTAAATATTATTGTTGGTACCACCTACCATCATATTCCCCATGCTTGTCACTTTCTTGTCTTTCTTTCCTATTTTGTGATTATGGGTGGTAAGTTGATTCAAAATGAGCCCAAAAAATGCTAAAAATTTAAGAATAATGGGGAGGTGAACTCCATTTGCGTGATATCCTAATGGAGGCTTGTGCCATGATTTTGAAGGACTCATAAACTAATGATGAATAATCCCAATGTATTTTTGGTACTTTCCTTTCTCCCCCTTTCTTTTCCTTGTTGGTTAAGGGGTGGGACTTAAATATTATTGCTTGTACCACCTACCATCCTATGAACCCAAAAAATGCTAAAAATTTAAGAATAATGGGGAGTTGTGGGATAACTAGATGATTAAAGGAAATCTAGATAATTATGTTGAAAGAATGACTGAAAAATTATCCTAAGCTCTATGCTATTTTCGTTCATGCTTGGGACAATGGGAATATGAAGATTGATAGTGTTATGAAAGGCCCATATGAGTCTCTTGTGATGCCTTGCAAGCTTCTACCAAAATTTCATAAGAAACTTCATTCATATTTGTGCACCAATCATAGATCCCATCAACAAAGGCAATAAGGGTAAGTTCCTATGGACCAATGAAGCCAATGAAGGGTTTGAATATCTGAAAAGAAAGGTATCTCAACAACCTATCCTTACTCTTCCTGATTTTAATAAGGTGTTTACTATAGAATGTGATGCTAGTATTCTAACAATAGGTGAAATTCTTAGCAAAGAAGGGAGGTTGGTTGTTTTTTTTAGTGAAAAACTAAATGAGGCTAAGAGGAAATATTCTTCATATGATCTAGAAATTTATGCTATGGTCCAAGCCCTCAAGAAATAGAGACATTACTTGTTATCAAAGGAGTTTATTATGTTTACTGACAATCATGCACTCAGTTTCTTGAATGGACAAGATAAATTGAATCACTAGCACATGAAGTGGGTTGAATACTTGCAAGAATACACCTTCTCCATAAAGCACAAGAAAGGACAAGAAAATAAAGTTGTTGATTCCCTTAGTAGGAGAGTCATGTTTGTGTAGGAAGTACAATTGCAAAGTGTGAGTATAGAATCTCTTAAAGGTATGTATAAAGAGGATGGGGACTTCAAGGATGCCTTTCATACTTGTTCCTAATTTTAAGAGGCATTTCATAATGAGTATGCTGATTATGCTTTGCAAGATGGTTAATTGTTTAAGGGGGCTCAATTGTGCATACCAAAATTCTCTATGAGAAAAAATCTAATAAAGTAGAAACATAGTGGAAGGCTCAGTGGACATTTCAAACTTTCTGACAAAACTTTGGAGCAGGTTAGGAGGTTCTATTTTTGGTCTAAAATGCAGGTGGATGTGAGTAAACATGTAGAAGGATGCACCATATGTCAGAGGTAAAAGGGAACTACCTCAAATTCAGGGCTCTACCAACCCCTACCCATGCCAAGTAGGGCTTGGGAAAGCATAAGTATGGATTTTGTATTGGGACTACCTAGAACACAAAGGGGATTTGATAGTGTTTTTGTTGTAGTAGATAGATTTAACAAACTGACACACTTTATCCCTTGCAGGTGCCCAAATGATTCCTCCAACATTGCAGGTATATTTTTCAAAGAAGTTGTGAGGATTCATGGTCTTCCTTTGACCATTGTGTCAAATAGAGACTCCAAATTCATAGGTCACTTTTGGAGGACCTTGTGGAAGAATTTGGGAACAAATTTGGCTTATAGTTCTACTTACCATCCTCAAACGAATAGGAAAATAGAGGCAGTGAACAAGTCACTTGGTAATTTGCTAAGGTGTTTGACAAAAGAGAATGGCCAACAGTGGGATCTAGTCCTTCCCTAAGTTAAGTATGCATACAACAACTCCATTAATAGAAGCACTAGAAAAAATACATTTGAGAAGTGGTATATGGAATGAGTCCAAGGGGTCTGTTTGAACTAAGAAATCTAAAGGGAGTGGAGAAAATGAGTGTTGAAGGTGAGGAGTTTGCAGTTGTAGTGTCATAAATTGTACACCCTTGCTAGGGTGGTACAATTTCACACTTAGGTTAGCACCCGCCTTAGTGTGTCTTTCATCTTGCATTTAGAATTTTCCTTTAAGAATTTAATTAAATCTAAAGTCATATTTCATCACTCTCGATATTATAAAATTGGGCCCTTTACCCTAAGTGTGCCCCTTTTTATTTTATTCCTGTAGCGTCCTAAAATTGTGACACTTGCAATTTCGACCGCATTTGGGTCTTCACGATGGCGATGCAACACTAAACCTGAATGGAGACCCCGAAACTTGTTCATGACATCAAAAACTGCATTTCCCAGCACCCTGCTTGATCCCTCCTTGCACCCTGCTGTCCCGGGAGGTGGGACCATGGCGCCCAGCGCCCTGGTCCCCCAGGACTAGGGCGCCCAGCGCCCTGGTCCCCCAGGACCATGGCGCCCAGCGCCCTGGTCCCTGGCCCTATTTTGGGCCCGGTCTCCTATGGGACTTCAGGCCTTTTTGTTTGCAAATTGGAAAATAACATTTCCTGGTCGGCCTAAGGTCGGGAAAATCAGTCTAGCAACCCTAATTGGCAAGTATATAAACTACATTTCCTCTCCCATTTGGAGGGGGAAGGACATATGTGTACAAGACGTGGAAACGATATTCAAACATTCAAGCATTCAAGCACTCAAGCATTCCTTCAAGCAATTGATCATTCTAAGTGTCCATTCAAGGCTAAGTGTTGCATTCAAGACAAGGATTCAACCATTGAACAGGAGATCACATATTACAACATACAACATACAACATACAACAACATCTATACCTTCGCATATAAGGATACAAACATCCTTACAACAAGGTATTAGTACTTGTTTTACATTACATTTACAAGCGTTTCTCATTTCTTGGTTAATTCAAAAACCGGGGTTTGACCTAAGGGCAAACCCGTAATCCCTAACTCCCTAATCATCTTCGCTTTTCTGTGTGTAGGTTACAGGTACGCGGCTGAAATTGAAGATCTGGAATCCTTGTGCAGAGACGAACAGATCCCCCTTCATTTCGCGGATTTTTCGGAGGACCGTGTGCACGCCGGGCGCCATCGTCCTGTCAACTTTTGCTCAAATTTGTAGGACAACGCTGTCTCGACATTTTACTACTAATTCCAGGTTCGCAGCTTCATATCATATCCCTATCTCTATTTATAAGCGAATCTTTCCTACTTTACATGCATTCCTAGTTCAATCATTCTATCTACATTTCTTTACAAAAGAGGGTATCCTTGATGTCTTAACCCTTGAAACACATTTAGCATCCAATCTTGCATTGTGTGGGATTGGATCTTGTGGGTTTCAACCCCTCTTTTGAATGTAAAGTCTCTCCCCTAAGTGAAAACCATCAACCCTAGTGACTCTCCCTTCTCTCTCCTCGGAGTTGGGGAGGGGAGAACGACTAGGGTTCAATTTTTCCACTTTACATTTTGGTGAACCCGACGTGAACATCCTTTCTGATTATTCATAATTAGATCTAAAAATTGGATTCCTTGATTACATTTCCATGTTTGATCTTTTGCAAAATTTTAGAGGTTAATTGCATAAAAACCCTAAATTTTCTTTTTAAGTAATTAAACTTGTGAAATGTTTAATTGTTAATGCTTGTTTCAGATCTTCCCTTCTATTACAAATTATCAATTCATATTTGTGCTTTAATTCTGAAAATTAAGTGGTTAAGTGTCAAAACCCTAATTTTTGAAACCTTCTTGATTCAACCTTTGACTGATAATTTCACTGATCAAAACATCTCCAAATCGGCTGTAACTTTGGATTCTGTAATAAAATCACAATATCTTTCATCCCTGAAAATTTGGAAAAAAGTTGCGAGGACCATGTGCACCCCGAGCGCCATCGTCCCCGACATTTTTTCCGAAATTTCGGGAGCTAGATCTTACTGTATTTTTCTGCTAAAATCCAGAATTTTGGCTGATTTTATCAATTTTAACACTTTCAAAATTACAGTCAAAGTTGGTGTAGTGATTGCTTTGATTGAGGCTTCTAATCATTCAAAAATTGTTGAAATTGAAAATTGTGTCGAAATTGTGTTTCTTACAGTCCTAAATCTGAAAAGTGTGTTATCATTCATTCGAAATTTCAGTAATTCATTCAAATTTTTGCAATTTGTGACTTTTGAAATTAAGTGCTTAATTACAACAACTTTGATTTCCGCTTTCAAAATCGAATTTTGCGTGAAATTGAGTCAACCTTCAAAATTTCAAAACTTGCATTGCTTTTGGTATTCCCTCTAAAATCATAAAATTCAAAATTTCAGTTTCCCTCTCTTTTTCAAAATTCAAATTTTGCATTTTTCGACAATCTTGGTAGGGTTCAATTTTGAGATTGCAATTTTAATTTGGCCTATCTACAGATCGTAAAATCACTCAATTTTTTCAGGTTAGCTGTAAAATCATCATAACTTTCATCCCTGCAAATTTTGAAAAAAGTTGCGAGGACCGTGTGCACTCCGAGCGCCACGGTCCCGGACATTTTTTCCGAAATTTCGGGAGATTGTCCTGATTGTATTTAACAACTTAAATCTAGAAGATTGGTTGGTTTTACTAAAATTTGCTACCTCTAAAATTCAAAATCTTGTCTCTCTTTCTAGTGCATGAGTTTTACAACAATAAGCCCTACCTACACTATTCCCGTTAGACGAAGCCTTAGAATTAAGTCCTTCCAAGGTTTAATTACTGAGGAGATGGAACCTAATTTGAATGGCCTTTTTAACGAGGACATGGGTAATTCCTCTAATCCTCTTAATGATGAAGAAGCTCTCCATGAGGTTTCTGTAGAACAACTTTCAAAATTGGATAACCAATTTGACGATTTTCGACAATGGATGTCTCAAGAATACCCTGATAGTCAAGCTCTTCCTTTAATTGAGGGTCTAAAACGTATGCTTCAAAGTGATAAGAATGGAATTGATATTTTGCGTGGTATTGCACACATTGTGGATTCGAATGTGATGCCTATGAAGAGTTGTGCCGAAACTTTAGGTTATACACAACCTCCTACTCAAGTCAATCATTCTATTCCTTTGACGACTCCTATTGCTAGTATACCTACTTTTACATCAAACATAATGACTACTTCAACACAAGACATTCCTCCTATGATCACTAGTCATGGGGGAAATCCCTCTTCTTCAATCAACCC
Organism: Cryptomeria japonica; assembly: GCF_030272615.1. NCBI lineage: Eukaryota > Viridiplantae > Streptophyta > Pinopsida > Cupressales > Cupressaceae > Cryptomeria > Cryptomeria japonica. Next base: position 925,804,460 of record NC_081409.1, on the reverse strand, counting down.
TCTTCCTTCATTCAATCCAACTTCTTCATTCATTCCTTCAATAAATGTTCCTATTATATCACCACAAATGAACATGACGCAAGGGGGCAATTTGTTTTCCATTCCTCCTTGTAGTGTTCCCCCTGTCCAATCATCTCCTATGACTAACTACCATAGTGTTCCACCACCTTACTCTCTAACTTCTTTCAATAACATAACACCTCCATCACAATCTAACACGTCTAATATGAACTCTTTGACTGAAGCGACCATTAACAATCTTGCACAAACTGTCTCTTCTTTACAACAACAAATTGCTTCTATGAATCAATCTAAGTTTAGTGTGCCCACATTTGATGTTGCGAGCCCACTTTCTCTTGATATTGTTCGAGCTATTCCCCCTAAACATGTTGAAATTCCACATTTGGAGCTTTATAATGGTAAGGGTGATCCTCTAACACATGTTAAGACCTTTCAAACAATATGTACCGATTTTGCTTATGACCAAAGGTTGCTTGCAAAACTGTTTACTAGAACATTAAGAGACAAAGCCCTACAATGGTATTGCTCATTGCCTTCTTATTCTATTACTTCTTTCGAACAACTTGCAAATGCTTTCATTCAACAATTTCAAAACAATATAAGTCCTAAAGTTACTTTGATTGATTTAATGCATTGTAAACAAGGTGTTAAAGAAAAAGTGACTGATTTCATTGGTAGATATAAGCATTTGTATGCTCAAATTTCTTTTCTAGTGCCTGACAATGATATTCAAAGAATCTTCATTTCTAATTTACAAAAAGATATTCGAGACAAACTCCTGTTTTCTGAGTTTACTTCTTTCCAACAGTTGTGCGCAACTCTTCACAATTATCAACTGACTGTGAGTCAAATGGAACAATCACATCCTATGGCTCTGAGTGATAAGGGTGATAGTAGTCAACAACCATTTGGGAAGTTTAAACCGAACAGAGAGTCCATTAAATTCAATGAAAACATCATCAACAACAATGTGAATGCAGCATCAGGTGTGTCTCCTATTTCTAAGTTTTTCAAGAGAGAAAGAAAGTTTACTCCTTTGAATGAATCATTGCATAGTATTATGAATAAGTTATTGGAACAAAATGTGCTTACTCTTCCTCCTATAAGGCAAATTGATCCTGCAAAGATTACTTCACCTTATTTTGATAACAAATCTTTTTGTCAATTTCATTGTCAACCTGGGCATGATACTGAAAAATGTTTTTCTCTAAAGGGTAAAATTCAAGATTTGATTGATAATAATACTATCTATGTTTCTAGTGTGAATGATAAAGGCAACACATCGGTAGCTCCTCCTAACCAAAATCTTCATATTTTTACTGATCCATTGCCTTCTCATACCTCTAATGCGATTGATACTACTGATTCCTCTATCTCACCTGATGATCTTGTGTCTATGACTCCGAATGTGATTAACTTTGTGGAGCAACAAAAAATCCCTAAAGAACCTTCCATCACATTTGATTCCAGTGAAACTATAAGGGCACCTGATGGTCCTTTATATATAGTTGCAAAAGTCAATAACACACCTTGCCGTGGAGTGCTTATTGATCCTTCTTGTATGGTTAATGTCATTACTGAAGAATTTCTTTTTACTTTGCAATTGAGTCAAGTGATCTATGATGAAACAAATGTGGTTGTGAAACTATTTGATGCATTTTCTTCTCCTGCAATTGGTTCTATTACATTACCTATTGAGGTCCATAACAAATCCCTTGATGTGGACTTTGCTATTATTCCATCATCTGAACAATTTCGTGTGAAGCTAGGCTATCCTTGGTTGTCTTCCATGAAAGCTATTGCTTCTCCTATTCATAAGTGCTTGAAATTTCCCCATAATGGTGAAGTTGTTACTGTCAATCATAGTCTCTTTAAACCAGCTGAAAGAACTTCTAGCGTTCCTATTGATTACTTTTGGTCTAAACAAATCCAATCCCTTCCTCCGCGAAGTGATCATCTTTTCAAATCTTATCAAAAGTGGAAAAAAGATATGATCCTATCTCTAAGTGAACCTAGAACACCCAAACTTGACATTCCTATCGTTCTTGAGAAGGAAGTTCTTCCTTTGAAAGATAAAACTAATGTCTTTCCTCAAGAAGATTCCCAACCCATCCCTATGGATGTGACTATGCCTATGTCTAATAAACTTTCTAAGAGTAGACCTATACCTCCTCGTCATGATGGACTTGGTCTCCTTCCTAAACAAAATATTCCTCCCTTATATGGAGCAGTTCCTCCTCCTTCCTCTTATGGAGAGAAGAGACCTTTCTCTTCTCCTATTATTCAACCTAAGAAACCACAACCTAAACACCCAAGTGATAAGGATGAGAACATTCCTCCTCCTCAATCTCTTAATCTTCCTACTAAGACTAGACGAAATCGTTCTGCACGTGAACGCCGACGAAAGCGTCGTCTTAGAGCTCAGGCAGCTACTTCTCAAACTTTGCAATCCCCAAAAACACCTTCAACAAGCATTATTCCATTTTCTCCTCAGCCGACGATTGAGCTGAAATCTCCTAAACATAAGATGCATGATGGTCTTGATCCTGTGCGAGTTAAAGACCCTATTTTTATAAATCTTGATGATGATATAGATGAAAGTGTTATTCATGATGAAAATGTTACTTCTCTTGCTTCTGATAGTGAATATGAACTTGTTGATATCGATAACCATTTATCTAATGAATTTTCTAAAGCACTTATCCTAGCTCCTAGACAAGAACACCGTGGCTTGGGATATTAACATAGCCCTTGTTTGGATCTTGTGATAGCTCCATCTGCTGTGTTGGATGTTCCTCCTCTAGCGTGTTCCCTACCTTCCCGAAATATTGATCAGCAAGATCGGGGGGTAGATGACGTGCTAGACTAGTTTCATTAGCATAGTAGATTCTCTCCTCCTCTCTTTTGTTACTTCTTCTATATGTTACTCTCATTCTTCTATTTTTTGTCCTTAGTGTTGTCTACTCGAGGACGATGCAAAGCATTGCGACCTCTTTTGGTCTCTCTCATGTTGACTCAAAAGACACATGTGTTCCCTTCTTCTAGGTGACTTTCCTTGATTGGGGAATGAAGAACAATTATGCATACATACATATGATATACATGAATTATCATACAGCATACTGACCCCGAGGAAAGCAAAGTCACCTTGTGCTTTGTGTTTTGTGTCTATTATCCTTGGGCTTATCTCACACTTGGGGGCTAAATCCTTGTGATAACGTGCTCCTTTCTCATTTCTTATATGTATCACTACCTTAAAGCAATCACCCCCGGTGAGGCATGTGTGATCGCTTTAACGTAGGGGGGCATACATCCCGTTCATATCTTTTCAAGATACTTGAAAATTTCTTGACAAATTTAGCTTTGCCTTGAAAATTTTTGATATCTTTCTTGCATGACTCATAGTGAGGGAACCTTACTACTGACAATCATGGTTCTCCCTCGTGATCTTCCCTTTTACTTTTTCAATCGAAGTCGTAAGATCCTTAGTCCACTGGGGGCTTGGTGTATCTTGCCTCCCTGACATGGTGAAAGTTTTTCAATATTGTTTCCTTGTACTTTACCGGAAGTATGAGCGTACGCTTATACTCCCGCTAAAGTGGGGGCTAAATGTAGCGTTCTAAAATTGTGACACTTGCAATTTCGACCGCATTTGGGTCTTCACGATGGCGATGCAACACTAAACCTGAATGGAGACCCCGAAACTTGTTCATGACATCAAAAACTGCATTTCCCAGCACCCTGCTTGATCCCTCCTTGCACCCTGCTGTCCCGGGAGGTGGGACCATGGCGCCCAGCGCCCTGGTCCCTGGCCCTATTTTGGGCCCGGTCTCCTATGGGACTTCGGGCCTTTTTGTTTTCAAATTGGAAAATAACATTTCCTGGTCGGCCTAAGATCGGGAAAATCAGTCTATCAACCCTAATTGGCAAGTATATAAACTACATTTCCTCTCCCATTTGGAGGGGGAAGGACATATGTGTACAAGACGTGGAAACGATATTCAAACATTCAAGCATTCAAGCATTCAAGCATTCCTTCAAGCAATTGATCATTCTAAGTCTCCATTCAAGGCTAAGTGTTGCATTCAAGACAAGGATTCAACCATTGAAGAGGAGATCACATATTACAACATACAACATACAACATACAACAACATCTATACCTTCGCATATAAGGATACAAACATCCTTACAACAAGGTATTAGTACTTGTTTTACATTACATTTACAAGCGTTTCTCATTTCTTGGTTAATTCCAAAACCGGGGTTTGACCTAAGGGCAAACCCCTAATCCCTAACTCCCCAATCGTCTTCGCTTTTCTGTGTGTAGGTTGCAGGTACGTGGCTGAAATTGAAGATCTGGAATCCTTGTGCAGAGATGAACAGATCCCCCTTCATTTCGCAGATTTTTCGGAGGACCGTGTGCATGCCGGGCCCCATCGTCCCGTCAACTTTTGCTCAAATTTGCAGGACAGGGCCGTCTCAAAATTTTACTGCTAATTCCAGGTCCGCAGCTTCATATCATATCCCTATCTCTGTTTATAAGAGAATCTTTCCTACTTTACATGCATTCCTAGTTCAATCATTCTATCTACATTTCTTTACAAAAGAGGGTATCCTTGATGTCTTAACCCTTGAAACACATTTAGCATCCAATCTTGCATTGTGTGGGATTGGATCTTGTGGGTTTCAACCCCTCTTTTGAATGTAAAGTCTCTCCCCTAAGTGAAAACCATCAACCCTAGTGACTCTCCCTTCTCTCTCCTCGGAGTTGGGGAGGGGAGAACGACTAGGGTTCGATTTTTCCGCTTTACAATTCCTTCAATAAATTTAATCATAAACCCTAATTATGTCCTATTTCGACCTTTAAGGCCCAATTTCGCATATCAAAACACCTCAAAATCATTTTTAACTTTGGGATTTACTCTAATATCATCATATCTAATGACCCTGAAAATTTGGTGAAAAATTGGTCAGACGGTGGCAGGAGTGCACATGGTCCTCTGCTTTTTCCCCAAAATTTCGGGAGCACAATTCTATGATATTATAATGCTCAACCCCAAAATATTGGCTGGAATTCAATTCCTAGGTCAGCCTAAAGGAAGAATTAAGTCAGAATTAAGATCTAGGGTTTCATACATAAGAGCTCTCTTTCTTCATTTGAAGGCAACCAAGAACTAAGATCTATCTAATCTAAGGGAGTTTTCAGCAAAGCAAGCATAAGGAGCCTTCTATGTAGTGAAAGAGAAGCCTATGTGGATTTTTAAACAACATTCATCAAGCATTTTTCAAGCATTCATCATCAATTAGGAACCTTGAAGATATTGAAGAATAATAGGAGATCTAGTGGCAATATCTCTCCCCTGGGGATTGGTAGGATTTCATGTTATTTTCATGTCTTTGTATGAGCTTCTTTACATAAATTTACATATTTACATTCATGATTTAGATCACTTTGCATCATTGATTTAAATAATTTACTTTGTCAATTACAAGCATTTAGGGTTTACTCTTTAGGGTTGCTCTAGATTGTTGGCTTTCATTTAGGATCTTGCATACACACAAGGTTCTAGCACACACATTTTTTAGTAAATTATCGGTTATTTGTGGAGGTGGAAATCACCAACATAGGGGTTTGACTAAGGCAAAACCCTATGTAGCCACCCAAACCTTCCCTTTTGAGTTACAGGTGTAGAAACAGGTACCTAGAGGCACTTTTAGCTCAGCAAAAGGCATAAGAACCACCCAGAATCATCAGATCTGCCCTAATATGCTTGAGATAGGGGCGTGGCACCCTGGTCCTACCTAGGACAATGGCATGGTGCCATGGTCCCTCTACTTTTTAGTGATTTTTAGCAGGTTGTAGCTTCAGGTCATCATATTTGCAGTCTTTCAGTTCCACCCTCCTGTCTGTAGAAATAGGACAATGGCATGGAACCTTGGTCCAAGTCACTTTTGTTCAATTTTTAGCATCAGGTACAAATCCAACATCCTCTCCCTTTCATTCTTTCAGTATCTCAATTTTAGAACTACAAGTTTGTGCAATTCTGAGTTCATTTATGCTTCATTCTTTATATCCTAATCTAGTTGATCATCAAACCCTAGTTTTTCTCATCATTTGCAACAAGAGGAATAGAAACCCTAAGATGTAATCCTTGGCTCTCTTTTTCTCACAAGAAGTAGCCAAAGTGATCTACCTCCCTAGGCTCTTTTGCATTCCCAATGTGTTAGCAAAAGTGGGATTAGGTCCTAGTCACCTAGTCTCGTTGTTCCTGCCACCAAAAAAACAACAATGAAGGATATCCATGATCAAGTGAAATAATATCTCAAACAAAGTGTAGATAAATACAAGGAGAGGGCATATTTGAGGAGAAGGAATGTTCAATACAAGGTTAGAGATATAGTACTTGCACTTCTGAAGAAAGAGAGACTTCCAAAGGGCAGATACACCAATCTCAACATGAAGAAGATAGGCCCCTGGAAGATAATCCACAAGTTTGGTGAAAATGACTATGAGATTGCACTCCCTCCTTGAGTGGCTATCTCCTGAATATTTAATGTAGCTGATTTATACCCCTTGAAGGGATCTTTGGATGCAGGTACAGGTGGAAAAGATAATGAATATTAGATACAAGACCTACCACCCTCTGAACCCTTGAAACTTGAAGCCATTATTGACACTAGAGAAGTGAAAAGGACAAGGAACTGGGTCTAAAATGAGCACTTGGTAAAATGGAATGGGATACCTCCAAAAGATGCCACTTTGATGATTGAGGAATATATTAGGAAGCATGGCACATCTCTCGAACAATTGATCTCAGGTGGAACATGAGATCTTCTCCACCCTGGGTGTAAGGTGCAAGAGAACCTAGCTATTTTTTGTGCCTCATAATGGCTTTCTTGTAATGGTTTTGTTTTTGTATCTTTTGGAGGTCTTCAATAATTTCCACTGGACCATTTCGGATGTATTTCATTCATGTATGTTGTCATCTAGTTCATTTAAGTGTTCATGTGGCTCACTAGGTCCTTATGGACAAATATTGTCATGGTGTGGTCACGTGTTAATAACTTCCCAAAATTAAAGGGAAGTGATGTAATAAGTCTTATTAGGCCTATTTTGAAATGATTTGATGAAATCAAGATCATAGGAGGTTAGTTATTTCTAGATTCTCAACAAAGTAAAAGTGTGTTATTGACTTAACAATTTGGTAAGTTGTTATGTTGATTAGGCATGTATTTTACTTTCAACAACTACCTAATTTGAAAATATGTTAGGATACATTAAGGATAGTTGGAAATAACTATATTTAAACCCTCACAACTTAAAAGGAAGGAGTTGGACATTTTATAGAAGGATTAATAGAATTTTTTTTTTTTTTCTTACAAATTTCTAATTTTTTTGCTGCTCTTGGGCTTGGTACATCCTGACCATAGACTATACTTCTTTGAGGGTAACATATCCAGATAGAGGGATGAATTAGATAACTTTTGCTGGTGATTTAGTGAAGATACATTCTTTTTTTAGCGATATATTGAGGTTTTACTGAAAACTGCCTAAAAACCCTAAGCAACTAGGGTTCGTACACTAAAAATGTAATTTCTTCAACATTCCATTGTGGCAACACCCCAAACTAGGTGTAATGGTAGGTATGAAAGTCATTTTTAATATTGAGTTGTTCTCAAGTCAAGGGATGGATTTTGGAGGGAGAAGGTCAACACATTTTAGGTCTGACATCTCTATGTGGTAGATTGAGTCTAGGTGGTTTTGGAGATTTGATGCAAAATTGTTAAAATTTATGTTGAATAGTAACCTAAAACATATGGATTCCTTGTTTTAGTGTTTAAAGTCACATTTTTGAACCACTAACTGATAATTTGAGTGACTTTTTAGGGTAGGTGCTATGGAAAATAGGCCTAGTTAAGCCCCTAAAATAGTGATAGTCCTAATTTTGACCAATTCTCTCAAAAGGAACCTAGGGTGGATTTTAAACATGTTGTCATAATCCTTAATGGGTATCTAAAAAGGTCTTCCTTTTATGTCTATGATCAGTGGTCCTCAATTTAGAGCCTAAAAAGCGTCTAGGTAGACCTAGTTGGTTTACTAGCCCTTAGTGAAGGAAGTGGTCTTGTTGGGGATTCCAAGCCAATTACAAGTATTGGAAATATTTTTTTAGTGGTTCCTGATGCCTAAAATTCCCAAATATTAGTGATTCTAGTTGAGTGATTGATTGGATCGTATTTTGATCTTTGTAACCTAGTGTTATGCTCTCATGTTGCTTGGTGAAATGGTCATGAAGGCTAATTACTAGTCCTAACCTTTTTGAATACCTTGCAGTGGGCCTTGATTGATATTTGCATTCACTCTCAGTCCTCTGCATCAATTATGTCTTATTTGTCTTAGTCTATTTCTAAAGCCATTGAAAAGGCTTAACTCCTCTCCACTAGGGTCTCATCCAAACAATGTATAAATTCCACCTAGATTTACCCCCCTTTGGTGGGGTCTCTTTTCTTGTGGTTGGGCCTATATATGATCCCAATCTATTTTTTTATCTTATTTTTACCCCCTCTAATTCAAGGGAACAAATTATGTCTCACTCGAGTTCTAAAATTCTCACTAGGAAAAACCTTGCTAAAATGACCAAATTTAAGGCAATTGCTCCCACCAAAAAGGATCACGATGTGGGTGTCTAGTTTGAGATGCAATAGAATGTGGTTACTGAGAATTCTAATGATTTTGGCTGCAAGTATATTTCCTCGAAGTATTCATACTCCTCAGATACTTCAGGGTTGGATTGGTCCTCTGCTTAAATGGAAGGTAACTCTAGCCCTCTCCCCCTAAACTGTCCCTTCTTTGGTAATCACAACCCTCAAAGCACCACTTCGATGTTGTCTAAAATTGTGAAGGACTTGCATGAATATGTTCAAATATAGGAAGAGTTTATTAAATGCCTCTTCACGTAGATGAATGTGCCCATTAAGAAGATCAATTGACTAGAGGTGGCAGCTGAGGTTGACTAGGGCCAACACTAGGGTGGATGACTTGGATGAAGGCAAGGTTTGAAAAACTGCTAGTGATCTTGTTTGAATTATGGGGTAGTGGGAAATGGTGGGTAGAAATATTGATGATATGGATTCCAAGATCAAGATGGTGGGCAGCAAGCTCAAGCTGGAAGAGATCAAGAAAACCCAGGATGCCCTTGAAAAGAAAATTAAAAGGTAAACTTTTCTTGCAGGAATGTGGCTAGCAAGCACAATGCCTACCTAAAGACTATCCATGATGAGATGGAAAGGAGAAAGAAAAAAAGTCTCTTTTTCTGATAAAGAGCTTAGTTTGTGCCAATATTGGTAGGAAAAGGGGACCCTCATGAGGTAAACCATCACTTTGTGTTTGTGATGGGTGGTTGCTTAGTGTTTTGGAGTTTCTAGTTGTTCTCTATTTGCTAGTCTTTCAATTTAGTTGCCATCTCTTTGTTCGCCCTACTAGGTTTTTGTTGTGTTTTGGTGGGGTTTCCTTTTGCTATTTGTGCATCCCTCATGCGCTCTTAGTGTCACTTTGCAGATATGTAATAGTGTGATCCTATCATACTTTTATTAATCAAAATATACTCCAATAATTATTCTCCAAGGCTAGAATGACAATTCTTGTTAGTAAATGAATTCTAATATGTAATTTTCTTATTATTTTATCTCGAAACTATATTAAATGCCCTTTATTTATATTTGATTATATGCATATGCAACACAAAAGTAGTCAAATGATACAATGTGGAATGAAAATGATATAAGTTATACAAAAATGACTTAAATATAGGATGAAACGGAATGTAAATGCCTCTCGTCACTTTCCATATTAAAATGTGGAGTCAGATATAAACAAAATACCTCCATTCGTACGTTGCACCTTTGGTCAGAGCCTCCTCATACGCCTTTCGTGATGAAAATGGTTTCGTATTTATTTTGGTCCTTCCGGAATCGTGATTTACAATTTTACCAACATATGAACTGCGATAGCCCACTTTTTAGTCTGCACCATTTATATGTGGCGTAATTTGCTAGGCAGTTAGTCTGTAAGTGAAATTTGTTGTATAGCTGGATGTTAAAACGAAGGCTACAAACAGCCACACTACAACAACTAGTCGACTCCCACTATTACGGACTCTCTTCTGCAAAATGGGAAACACAAGAAATATGTAGATGCATTTAATTAGGTATCGAAGGATGCAAAAAATGGTGAGTACTGAGTGCAGAGAAAATGCATAGGGTGAGCATAAAACACAGCACAAAACACAAACGTGGTAGAATAAAAAAGAATTTAGGTTATGTCCCAAACTAAATTTTGTTGGATTGTGACAATAATAATATAAAGTTAAGAGTACTATTATTCCTCTAAACAATATCAAATACGATGATATGGGTAAAATAAGGAAACTGTTAGGATTTAGAAACGAATTAGAAGAGCAGAAAAACAAAATAACGAAATCACAAATAATGACAAATGAGACACAATTTATCGTGGTTCAGCAGATTACCTACGTCCACACTTAAAGCAGGGGAATCAATTATATTGATGACCAATTCTGGTTTGTTCATACACAGCTCTTAAAGAGCTTACAAACATAAGATGAAGAACCAAAGGTTTTGGCGGTAAAATGGAAGGAGTCCGTTGGACTTCACTTCCAACAATCTCCCACTTGAAGGCCAACGAACTGCTGCAACAAGTAGATCTCCCCACTCAATCCTGCTATTAGATATTGGCAAGGCTGAGAGAAGCTTGGCAAAAATTGAACTTCTCCCACTTAACAACTTTAGTGAGCACATCAGCTGGATTCTTTTCGGTATGAATTTTATCTACATGAAATTTGCCTTCTTCGACCATGTGATGAATATAATGACTATGAACATCAACATGTTTTGGTCGAGGCTGAGATGTCTGATGTTTAGTGATAAAGATGGCACTGCTATTATCACAAAACAAGGCAAAATCTGATTGCTTCAAACCCAACTCGCTGAACAAGAGTTGCAACCATACCATCTCCTTTGCTCCCTCAGAAAGAGCTATGCATCCAGCCTCTGCAGTCAATGCGATGCTAGAGTAGAGCAACCACTTGGGTAGCGGGACTTGAGTATTTGTGTCTGTTATGTGTTTTTGCTCTATTTTTTTTCTACAAGTTTCCCCTTTATTTCTAGCTAGATCCATAATCTCTTATGCAGGTTTAGTTGAAAATTTAACATGGTATCAGAGCTTCCAGGTTGCTAGGAAGAAGAAGAATTAATGATAAAAAAGAACTGCAAATGAATCCATACTAAAAAGAAGTTATACATATTCTGCATTGCTCAAATGGATGAACGGACAGGTAGATGGTCTCTAAATAGAAAAACTGATCATCTCAAGACAAGAAGATAATGAATCTGTAAAAATGTGCTCCTAGCTAAAGAACTGGAAGATGTTTTCCGATCAGGATGCTGCTATTGTTTATCCAATGCTCAATATCATCCCACTAGAAAGAAACTCTCGAAGCACTCGAGGATGCGACTCTGGAAACTCATGTAGTTAGGAACCCTGCCAGAAAGAATCTGTAAGAGCAAACAAAGTTGCAACATTGGAATCTCATTTAGATAGTGTAGTCACATAAATCTGTCCACTTAATTAAATGAATACTTAGTATTTATTTGATTATTTAACCATCAATTAATAATTAATTAAATTAATATTTAATTAATTCATCTTAACCCTCTTCTCCTATTAATTAAATAAATTATTCAATTTATTTGATTTAATTCACTTAACCAAATTCATACCATTAATTAAATAAATAAATCATATTTATTTAATTAAATCTTCTCTCACATTTAAATAAATTAATATTTATTTAAATCCCCCAAAATCCCACCTCTCACATTTAAATAAATAAATCATTTATTTAAATCACCTTTATCCTCCACCCACTTGTATTTTCCTACAAAAGCAAGTTGCACAACTATTTTAAATAAATTATTTATTTAAAATCCTATTTATCCTCACCCACTTGAAACCTTTAATGGTTTCCCTTAAAGTAGTCAAACTTGATGGCTTTAAAGTCTTCAAACTTGATGGCTTCCTTCTATAATCTTCTTAAGACTTTAATGGTTTTCCTTAAAGTCTTCAAGCCTTTAATGGTTTCCCTCAAAGTCTTCAAGCATTTTAATGCTTTATCTTCATTTTTCTCATTTAAATAAATTAATATTTATTTGAATATTTATCCAAATGCAACTTACACCATTTAATTGAAATAAATGATTTTATTTTAATTGAAAATACCAAAATTTCTCCCACTTGCATTTTCCTACAAAATCCACTTGTATGCCTAAACCCCTTCTAGATTCTTCTAAACCCTTCCTAATTAGCCTAATCCATCCCCTAAATATTGTCACATTCCTAAGCAAATTGGAGTCACTTCTCAAAGACTCCAAAGTCTTTGAAAAGCAATTAATGCTTTGTGTGTTCAACAAATTAACCCTCAAAGTCTTGGATAACCTTTGAAAGCTTCCAACCTTCAACCACTTAATCCCCAAAGTCTCCAATAACCATTAATGGTTAATTCAACCCTCCCACATGGTTAAAACATTTGTTTTGACTCAACCTCTACCCAACCCAAAGGTCTCATCAGGCCATTAATGCTTTGACCATGATTATCTCTTAAACATTTGCACAAAGGTTTATCCTTGGATTAACTCTTAATCCAATGGGTAATCTTAATTTAGACTTGACCCTTACCTTCTAGATAACCATGAGGTCTTCTCAGGCCTTTAATGCCTCCAACCTCTTCTCTCAACCCAATCCTATGTTGAAACTTGTCACCATTTTATTGGTGCCAATTGTGCACATGGATCCCCAACTTTCAATCCTAACCCTTGTTAAGATTGCTCAATCTTAACCCTTCATTTCCCTATTTCTTCTATAAATAGAACCCTTCTCCTCAAGCAAGAGAAGCATTTTAGAGTATTGTTGTTATACTGGCATTAGCATAGAGCTTTTTCATAGCATCACTATCTACTCTAGCATAGTATTTAGCTTTTCATTTCATATTTGAAGCTTAGTATTAAATCTCAATCCTCCATAAGCATCCATAGTGCAAAAAGCTGCTGAGAGCTACACTCATTTGGGACTTGGAGAGGAGAGGAACAAGGGAGGAGCAACTATGAGCATCTTGATTAGCTATTTCATTTTATGTTTATATGCTTTCTATTTCATGCTTAATATCTCTCTTGATATGCCTGTTTAGGATAATCTTTTGTTGCTAACACTAACGTTTGTTTCTTGTGCTCTTGTGTGTGTTGCCATCAAACAGATTTTCTAATCCTTTTTGCAGAGCATCATTTGGTGAACCCGACGTGAATCCAAACACCAAAAAGATCATTTTTTTTTTTAACCAATAACATGTTTGAATGTTGAAAATGTCACACAGGTTGCGATTTTGACACTGTTTTGGTGCGTTTGGCATTATTTTGGCGCTATTCCCCCTGTTTCAGTGCTTTTCCCTTCTCTGTCTTTCCCTTTCTTTTAATACATTTGTGTTAAATAGTGCCTCTGTTCAAACGCAGACTAGCGCTATTGTAACAAAACGTTGTACAAATCACTTTGTAACCAAAAAAAAATAAAAAAACCAAAAAAAAAAAAAAAAAATTTAGGCTTGTAGAAGCCCACCAAATAGGCAGATTTTTACTAACTATTTTTCTCTTTTGTGCAGATTTAAATTAGATTAAAGAGTAGATTTATATTTTTTTACTAACTTGTTTTTGAAGTTGGTTTTAAAAATGAATTCACTTTTTATTTTGGTTTAAAATTAACTTCACATTTCAAATTTGGGCTTTTGAAAAAGAATCACACATTTGTTTGGGGCTATTAAAAAGAATTTCATTGTTCAAAGGTAAAAAGAACCACAAACTTATACAAAAACAACTTTATTTTTTTTGCAAGTTAGAAAACAAACTTCGTTTTGGTGCTTAAAATCAACAAGGCAAATTTTATTTCTTGCATCAAGATAAAACTCACAATCCACACTTCCATTTTTGGTGCAAATAAAATTCACAATCAACTTGTCTCATTTTTAAAGCAATCTTACTTCATGCAAACGTGTTTTTCATTAAGTTGACCAGGATTTTCAAATTCTAGTTTACTCAAACAATTGCCTTTGAAAATTAAAAAGAACACCATGATTGTTGGAGCAACATCTCCAAATAGTTAGATCACATTGCAATGATAGATTAAAAAGAATAGGTGTTTTTCGTGCTTGGCACACTTGTGCAAAGAGTTGGTCGAGTGGTCCTACTTCTAACACACACTATCCTCTCCCTTGGCTTTCGTGGTCCTAGGTGCAAGAGAAAAGTGTTAGTAACACTCACATTTTATCTTTTTAAGAGAGGTCTGCCAAGGGATCGATACTCTTGGGAACGACCTCGAGCGGTAAATCCTTCGAGCCGCTATAGAAATCAGGTGAGAGCGAAAGCTATAGCCTTGGGTATAGCTGTTCCTACAGTGTAACTGGCCGAAAGGACAAATGGGCCCCACCACCAGTTACAAGGCTCTTAAGTGAGTCACTGCAGAATGAACTTATGTCCAAAAACATCGAACATGACTAAACACCTTTAAGTAGTAGCCCACCTGTTCTATTGATTGAGGATATTTGAGATATAATTTAGTGCAAGAGCATAGATGGTTTTGCTCCCAAGATACTCACCATACATATTTCCTTGAGTAGAAACATAGCTTTTTGAAAAGTCACTTGTGGCTTGATAAAAGTGGTGACTCCCCCATCATAGGGATCATCTATTTGTTATGCTCGTGCAAGAATTAGTATATCACATCCTTACCTGCCACGGCGGGATTGATAAGGTATGTAGTACCAAAGTCGAAGAAATATCAAGATGTGGGCTAAATTTATCACAACTGGCCATTTGACCTTAGGGATAAAGAGTGTTTGAAGTGTGTTCGTTTTACAGACCTAGTGCAAATTGAGCCGACTTCAGGCTTTGGAATTACACCTTAAAATAAATCTAAAGGAAGGGTCAAAAACAAGTCCAAGGATTGGGTTGATCTAGACCCATACTCATTTGTGCCTTTTGAGGCAACATTCTTGTGTTTGTGTGCTTGCTTTGTTTTCTTGTCAAAGAAAAATCAGAAAATCAATCCCAAAAACAAAGTATTCATCCAACATCTGTCAACACAACCAAAAACATCAAAAACAAGGTACAAACAAACAAAGAATCAAAAATTTATGACCATTCTTCACATCTTGCGAAAGAAGAAGTGTCATCAGAATATCACCTTGAAAAGGAGACCACTAAGCTCAAAGGCTTTGATCAAAAGGAGGAAATTCTTCTATCTCAATAGACAAATCTTTGTCTCACATAGAGTCTTTCTACATCGCATGCGTCTCTATCTTCAAGGTAAAACAAACGAGTTTGATTCAGAATCACTGAACCGCAGAGCTTTTATGCAATATAGAGCTCTGAGTTATCACAAAAATCAAGGAGGAAAGATTAATCCCAACTTCTTCCCAAACATCTGTATCACCTACAACACAGCTCGAGAAGTGCCACCAACGCCTAAAAGGGAAGAGGTAGAGTTTGTCCCATCTGTGACACAGAGTTTTTATTGAAGTTGAAAACAAAAACATCCATCATCTCACTCATACATCATCACTTCATCATCAATCCATCCCAACTCTCAAAACATTAAGAGGTTCTTGTCCCAAGATTCTTTTTTAGATATTGCTTGAAATCAAAACACATCACATCACTTTTTAGATTGTTTCTACATCTAGGATAAGCTCATCCTAAGAGACACATCTACGCAGGTTAAAACTAGTTCATGAGTGAATCCTCTCATTGCTAGGTAGTCAAAATCTGTAACACATCTCAGATTTCTCTACACCTTATCACATCCAAAATCTATCAAAACAAGCAAGCAATTCAAAGAAGGAATTTCGGTTACATCTATCTCAAAGTGCTAGAGATCTACATACAAACACAAATCACCAACCATCAATCTTTCATTTCATCAACAACTCATCATCATCTTCAATCAACTTCAAAACCAAACTTGTAAACAAAATGGCTCAAACCCGATCCCGATCAAGGCAACGAGAAATAGAAATTGAGGAAGAAGAGGACAACCTCAATGAATTTCAAGAAGCACTTGGAGGAAATGTGAATGACGAAAACCCAAGTACTCCCACTCCTGCAACAATAGAGAGGGCCCAGCATAACCCTCTCTTTAACAGACTGTTTGACGAAATACTCAGGAGTAATGCGGATGCTCACTTCTTAAAACTCGCTCAAGAAGGAGCCAAACTCCCCTCTGACTTTGATCTTGCCCAATTAAGACATGCATCAGAAAGACAAAGTCGCCATGAGGAGGAAAGAGGTAGAGATCACATCAGATATAACATTCCTCGAGGTAACCCACCACCTCCTCCTCCAAATGAAATGGAGATGTTGCGGCAACAAGTCGAGAATCTCGCCCAACAACTTCATAGTGGTGTTAAGACCAATCAATTCTCACTTAACGACATCTGTCCCTATCCGTTTGATAGGAATCTTTATATGCCACCCTTTCCACGCGGGTTTGAAACACCCAAATTTGAAAAATATAGAGGAAAGGGGGATCCCCGTGATCATGTCCGAGAATTTCATTCTGCTTGTCTTGAAGTGGCTTATGAGGACACATACCTAATGCGCCTTTTTCCCCAAAGCTTGGGAGGAACAACCACATCATGGTTTTCCCGACTTCTAGGTGGCATTAGAACATTTGAGGAACTCATCCAGAAGTTCCTATCTCATTACTCTTATAACATTGAACGCGACATCACCATGGCTGATCTGTGCAATACCAAACAAAAACCAGGTGAACTATTCTCAGTATTCCTGCAACGATGGCGCCAAATGTCTAGCAGACGTTCTCTTCAGTTACCTAAACGAGAACTAGTGGAAATTTTCATTTCCAACTTAAACGAAGAAATGGAATTTCACCTGGATGTCAAAGACACCGATTCTTTTAACGATATGATCACCAAGGGTATAAAATGTGAGCGGGCACTCATCAAAAAAGGACTCATCAAAATCTTTAATGAACCCAAAGATGGTCCTCGCCCGCGCTTCAATAGCGATAAACCGAACTTCTGGAACAAGAATAAGAATATCGTTAACGATGGAGTTGTGGATGCTCGGACTGTCCAAAATGCACAACCTGTGGTTCAGTTTGCAGGACAAAATCCTCCACCTCAAAATAACACAAATGTTCTTCCTAATCAAGGTCGCATCACATCTCATGATGAACCAAGACCTCGTCCACAAAAACAAAAACGCACATACACTCCCTTAGGGGAACCCATTGAAACAGTGATGCGACAACTCATTTCTCAGAATTTGATCACTTTACCTAAGTTATCAAATTATGAGCCTCAAGTCAAACCGGCATGGTGGAGAGATACTGAACATTGTGAGTTCCATCAAGGAAGAGGACACAAGACAAGTAATTGTCACCGATTGAAAGATCTCATTCAGGATCTTATTGACCGAGGAGAAATTGAAATTGAAGGGCATGACCCAAAAACAACCAATAATGATCATCAGATGTTCAAGAATCCACTTCCATCGCAAGATCAAAGGGGTCCTTCCACTTCCAGACGAGGTCCTGATACCACTGATTATACGCAGGCTGCGTATAACTACACTGTAAATCACCTGTATGATGCCAGTGAACAAATTGCAACTATCACCTTCAAAAATCCCACCTCAAATTGCAATGTTGTTACGCGTCGCGGCAAAGTTACCATCAAGGCAGCTCCACAAGGCACCACCTCCATCCCAAAGCAGTACAATCTTGTGGAACAATTAGATAAAATGCCTGCGCTCATTTCCATTTTAGAGCTATTACGCCTATCACCATCTCATAAAACAATCTTGGATCAAGCACTCCAAGAGGCGTCAGTCCCTGCAAACTTGAATACGGACCAATTTCAAGCCATGGTTGGAAATCTAAAGTCATCACCTTGTCTCACTTTTTTTGAAAGTGACAACTCTTCGTTCCAGCAACCTCATAACGCCTCACTCCACATTGAAGGCTTTGTCAACCAACACAGGATCAAGCGAGTCTTGATCGATAATGGAGCAGGCCTAAACATTTGCACACTACAGTTGGTCACAGCATTGGGATATGCAATAGAATCAGTGGATCCTCGTAAGAAGATCACCATCAAAGCCTATGATGATGCAGAGCGTTCATCCAAAGGAGCTGTGGTACTACCAATCCGAGTGGGCCCTGTGGTAAAGCATATCATTTGTCAGGTTCTGGACCTTCCTCTGCCATATAATCTATTATTAGGGAGACCTTGGATACATGCCATGCAAGCTGTTCCATCTACCTACCATCAATGTATCAAGTTCCCACATAACGGGGTCGAGATCACAATCCTGGGCGATGCAAATCCCTTTGCATTTTGCCATAATATCAGCCATCAACCAGAGATTACCGTTCCTAATAATAGAGAAGCCATTTCCTCCACATCATATATAAATCCCGCCTCTCTTGCCAGTTCAAAGACCCCTATGCCCAAGCAAGAAAAGCTAAAAATGAAAGTAGCAGAGGAAGGTCCTGGAGAATATAACTTGAGTCAGCTCTTTTGTGTGGGACAAATGCCCACTTCTCCTAGAACACATGGTAAACCACAGCAGTTGCTCCAGCAACCACTAATCACGCCAGCATGTGCCTTAATGCCTTTCATCCTTGGAAAGAGTCAAGAGGAAGAAACACAAGATGAGGACCTAGCGGACTGGATCTATAAAGATCCCATCACCACTGACAAACCGCAAGTTACACTTCCTACGGAACAATATGGCAAAGGCCTCCTCATTATGCAAAGAATGGGATATGATGGTCAGAGTGCTTTGGGATACTGCAAACAAGGACGACACGAACCTCTACTACCAGAATTCAAGCCCAAAGGTAATACAGGCCTTGGCTTTGAAAAAGAGATCCTTCCTAAACTCAGATTCAAAGGAAAACCCAGCAAACCATTTTGCCCACCTACTGCAAAGAGGATACCTTTCATAATCAAAGCACCATCAAGCACTATCCCCACTGCCCCCTCAAGGCTCACAACTCCACCATCACCAATGTCACTCATCCCATCAAACGAACCAGTAATCCTATCAGCAACACCATTTGTAGCAGCAACTATATTGGAACCCGCAGCAGCATCTATGGCACCAGTAGTTCCAGCAGAAGCCACTGAGTCACCATTACCGATACTTCCAGTGACAAATCCATTAAACCCCATCACAATTCCTGCAGCACCGATCACTACAAGGATACATAAACCAATCACACCTGCCGTGTTTAACTCCAAAGACATCCCAGTATGGTATAGCAATCGGATGCTGGAGAGTGATTCAGAGACCGACTCACATGAGTGGGAATTCGATTCAGTGCAACTTAACACTTCAGATGAGGAAGACACATCACCACCTCCACCCCGCAAAGACATCCCTATTTACGGAGAAGCACAGATAAAGACCACTTGGGTACCTGAGCTGGAAACATCTTCCACAGACCCTACGTCTCATCCTACGCCTGATTCTGACAGGGAGAGTACCATCAACGACCTTCACCACACTGTCTTAACCCTCACTGATACATCTCCCGCACTTAACTTAATCGATGAGGTAATGCCCATTATCCACCCTGAACTCATCGAATGGAATCAACCAAATCCCCCATGTCTTGACCTCTTCCAAAACGATGAGGCTATCATTGACTTTTTGGAATTAAGGGATAATCTACCAAGCGGGGATCACAAAGCTGGATTCGCCATTGAACTTAATAGCACAGCATACTTCGGAGCGGATGCCAAACCCTTCAGCTGCAAAAATATAACAATAAAACATGGATCTTCCAGTGAAAACCACACTGTGACACTATTTGATCCGACAAAAGTAAAAAGAAAGAGCGTATCCAATGGTGAAAACCTCTCTGAGGCGCCTGAGGATGAAGGGTTTGACATCCTCCCTGCTAGTACACAACAGGAACGATCAACGATTCTTATCGAGGAAACCAAAGAATACAATGTGGGGACTCCTGAAAACCCTCATATCATACATCTGGCATCTCTTCTCACTCCAGAGGAACAACCTCAATTTATAGAGTTCTTCCAGCAACGCCAGATCAACTTTGCATGGTCATATGCAGACATGCCTGGGCTTGATCCTGATTTAGTCATGCATCATCTCACAGTAGCAAAAGGAGCCAAACCTGTCAAGCAGAAGCTTCGTAAGATGCATCCTCAGATTGCCGTGCTAGTCAAAACAGAACTCAAGAAACTCCTGGATGTTGGTTTCATTAGACCAATTGATTATGCAGAATGGATCTCCAATATTGTGCCAGTCGGCAAACCAAAAGGGGGCATCCGCATTTGTACTGACTTCAGAGATCTGAATAAGGCATGTCCTAAGGATGACTTTCCTCTACCAAATATCGACATCATAGTGGATTTGACAGCAGGACATGCCATGCTTTCACTCATGGATGGCTTTTCGGGATACAATCAAATAAAGATCGCACCAGAGGACCAACATAAGACAGCCTTCACATGTCCATGGGGCACATACTGCTGGAATGTAATGCCTTTTGGTCTAAAGAATGCAGGAGCGACCTATCAAAGAGCAATGACCACCATCTTCCATGACATGATGCATACTATGATGGAAGATTATGTGGATGATTTACTAGCAAAATCACTTACTAGAGAAGGACATCTTCACATCTTAGATAAAATCTTTGATAGACTGGAACAATACCATGTTCGACTCAACCCAAAGAAATGTGTCTTCGGAGTGACCTCCGGGAAGCTTCTAGGATACATTGTCTCAAGCAAAGGTATTGAGGTCGATCCAGCAAAGGTTAAGGCAATCATGGACATGCCACCTCCAAGGAATATCAGTCAGCTAAGGACACTACAAGGACGGCTTCAATCTATCCGCAGATTCATTGCACAATTGGCTGATAAGTGTCACCCATTCACACACCTGCTACACAAGAACATCCGCTTTCAGTGGGATGACAGATGCCAGCAAGCATTTCAGGCGCTTAAAGACTATCTCATGAATCCACCATTGTTGATTCCACCAGATCCAAGTAGACCATTATTGCTCTATATCTCAGCAACAAGTACAGCATTGGGTGTACTACTGGCACAACATAATGCAGAAGGAAAAGAGTGTGCTATTTACTACATCTCTCGCACACTGGTGGGCTATGAACTCAATTACACACCTATTGAGCGAGCTTGCCTAGCAGTAATCCTGGCAGCCACTAAATTGCGGCACTATCTATTAACACACAAGGTACAACTCATTGCAAAGATTGATCCACTCAAGTATTTACTCAGCAAAGCAGCATTGACAGGTCGCTTGGCCAAATGGGTAATGATTCTAAGTGAATTCGACATCGAGTATGTGGACCGTAAAGCTATCAAAGGTCAAGTTATTGCAGATCAGTTGGCTGATGCACCTCTCATAGGCAATCATCCTCTCATTTCCAATTTTCCAGATGAAGAGATATTCATGATTACAGAAGCACAGTCATGGAAATTATACTTTGATGGTTCATACACTAGGCACGGCTCGGGGGCAGGCATTCTGTTTATCACACCTCAAGGTGATAGCATCCCGAAGTCTTACAGGCTCACATTTCCATGCACAAACAACATAGCAGAGTATGAGGCCTTGATCACAGGACTCAGGTTAGCCGTACAATGGAAATTACAAGAACTACAAGTATATGGCGACTCACAACTGGTCATTCGACAAGCAACAGATGAATATCAGACCAAAGATGATAAACTCATGCCATATAAGCAAATGGTGGACACTCTAAAGACATCATTTACTACTATCACTTTTGAGCAGATACCAAGAGATCAGAATCGAGCTGCTGACGCTATGGCTACCATCGCATCTCTACTAGATCTTCCACAGAATTCAACACGCTACGAGTTCTTGGTAGAACAGCTTTGGATTCCCGCTTATGATATCCCCGAATCCGAAATGATATGTCACCTTGTCGGTTCTGAATCCCCATGGTATGGTGAGTTCTACACTTATCTCCGTGATCACACCCTTCCTCCCAACCAATCAAATAATCAACGTAAAACCTTCATTCGCCAAACTGCTCGATATACCATTATTGCCGAAACCCTATACCGACGCGGTCTTGATGGTACTCTCCTTCGATGTCTGGAACAAGATGAGATAACAAAGGCTTTGGAAGAGGTACATGAAGGAATTTGCGGGACTCACTCAAGTGGTCCGTCACTAGCCAAGAAACTCATGCGAGCTGGATACTATTGGCCATCTATGGAAAAGGATTCCTACTACTTTGTCAGGAAATGCAAGAAATGTCAAGTTCATGGCGACCTGATACATGCACCAGCACAGGAACTACAACCAATCACAACACCATGGCCTTTTTGTCAATGGGGCCTTGACCTTGTGGGTAAAATCCATCCATCTTCATCCAATGGCCATAAATTCATTATTACCGCCACCGAATATTTCACCAAGTGGATCGAAGCTGTTCCACTTACCCAAGTCACCGGCAAGCAGATCGCCTCATTCATCCTCAATTACATCATCTGCCGGTATGGTGTGCCCATGTCCATTGTCACAGATAACGGTCTCCCTTTCAAAAATCAGGATGTCCGTGAGCTTTGTGAGAAATTTCATATCCAACATCGCTTTTCCACCCCCTATTACCCACAAGGCAATGGTCAGGCTGAAGCATCCAATAAAAACATATTGAGAATCCTAAAGAAGACAGTCAATGATGCCGGTCGTGATTGGCATGTTCAATTGAATCCAGCATTATGGGCATATCGAACTAGCATTCGAACCCCTACAGGTGCAACTCCTTATTCATTGGTCTATGGTGCAGAAGCTATCTTGCCTATTGAGGTCGAGATACCATCATTACGGGTTTCCTTGCACAATCTCATCGATGATGAAGCCTACAGAGTATCCCGTCTTCAGGACTTAGAGTTACTTGATGAGAAGCGACAAGCTGCATACAATCACCTCAAAGCCTATCAACAGCGCATGAGTAGAAGCTACAATCACCGAGTTAGATCTCGTACATTTGAGGTAGGTGATCTTGTTCTTCGAGAGAATCCTCGCAACCAACCAAATAGAGAACATCAAGGCAAGTTTGAATCAAATTGGCTAGGCCCATATGTTGTCACTGCTGTATTTGGGTCCGGGGCATATCAGTTGGCTACATCAGACGGAGAACCGCTCGCAGATCCAATCAACAGCATGCACCTTAAACGGTTTTACACATAAGCTGTACAGAGCATCAGGCTCCCCTGCCTATCAGAAAATACCAAAAAACATTCAGAAAAATGTCCTGAAGAAAATATAAAAACATTCAAAAAAGTAAAGAAAAATCATGCATCCAAACAGTGAACAACCACTCCGGTGGCACCTTGGGTAAGAACGATGGTGAAAACCTGGCAAACAGGCGCCACTCGTAAAGGCTATGGCTCCATTATCTTTCAGACTTGTGGCGATCACATCTACTTCATACATACATCCATCCATCCATCAACCATGGCTTGTTATTCCTCTGCAATTATGATAGTACTCCATACATCTTGCATCCCGCTTTTTCATAGTCATGTCTAAAACTGGGGGCAATGCCTTTAACCTATTGATGGAAGTGGATTCTACATTGTCTTATGATTCATTAAGTTCTTCATTCAAACAATCATCAAAAATCCAAAAACATTCAAAAATATCTCGCAAAAATACCAAAAACATTCAAAACAATTCAAAATCCAAAAACATCGACAAAACCATTGAAAAATCACACAAAAACATGGCAACACCTTGTACATACTCATCCATGCAGATACCAAAACAAACATTGCGACAAACTACTCACACAATGACCATTTACCAAACAACCACACAATCCACATCAATAATCCAAAACTGTCTTTAAAACAAGGATGCATCCTTCCTTACCAAAACAAAGACAAGATGATGTTTTCTTTGACAAGAAAATTCTGTTAGGCTGTCAAATACTTGGTTGATTCGTGAGTAATTCATTTGTTTATCTGTATCGGGATCTTTTCAACATTGTTTTGTATCGTTTGTGCATTATTTCCGATGAAGTTCTGGGGCATGTACTAATGGTGTCTACGTGGGAAGTTCACTAGGCTATGTGATCTTATGCCAAATGCAATCATAGATCACTACGGCTTACTGACTACAGCGTATACCTCGACCATATGAGCATGAACCATTACCAAGGATCCTTATTCTTTATTCTTTATGTATATATTGTTTGTTTGCAGGTACAATGCTCTTCCTTTGGTTCCTCCTACCTCGTCCAAACTGGATAAAGGTTTTATTTCTTTGTACGGTATGCACTTGTCTCAGGATATGATCAGCCTAAGATCAAGGAGGACGATCCAAGTCATGCATGAATAGAGATAATCCTTGTCTGTTCTGCAAGCAATACTCAGGTCAACTTGATCCATTATATCAAGTTGCTTGTATTAACTTGCTATATAAAATCCATGTAAGAAATACTCTGGTCATCTTGAATCTTTATGTCAAGTTGCTTGTATTTTCTTACAACATTTTAAAGCTCAATGATGAAAAATAAAGCACCATGGATCGTCATTCCATCTCATTTGTATATATTGCATTTCGTTGCATTCCACCCATCCATACATTCATAATAGCTGCATATCATGCATACGTAGTCATAATAATGCATACTCTATTTTACACATCTTCTTCCATAGGACTCGATCCTAGTCCTCCATATCTTCTATCTAACATCAAATCCCCCCTCACCCTCCCTATCTTGATCATCAACATCATCCTAATCCCTTCATCGCTTCCCATCCTCATTCATCCACACAATCTAGCAAGTTGCTCTGTCTACACAGATACATCGACTCCCACACACCTAGACTATCAACAGATACTCTGATCAAGTATCTTCGGGTCTCAACAGGTAATCGATTATGGTAATCCTAGACTACATCAGGCATTTATCATAATGACCTAGTCTCAATGGGACTGCCATGATTCCCCACAGCCATCCATCACATGCACACATTATCAATTGATCAAACCAATCAAACACAATCCAACGGACAATTACATCAATTGTCTACGTCTCAACGAGTATTTTGCTTCATATACCTTGACTTCATCGGGCAATTACATCAATTGTCTAAGTCACATCAGGTCACTTTGATTCACTTACTCAGACTTTATCATGTCCAAGCGACCAACTGACATCAACTGTCACGCTTTGACTTGACCGGGGCAATTCAACCGATTGCACCAGATTGTCCAACCAATTTTGATCAATTGTATAGCATCAATAAAAACCCCACACTACATCTGCTATGTATCCCTTGCATGACCTCAGGGTACTCGCTGGCTTGTTGTTTCTTCATATTCACTCCATTTTCTCCCATTCTTTCATCATTAGTTCTAATTTCTTCTATTCTACCTCCCCTCCACTTTTCATTCTTTTTCGAGAGATCGCCCGATTTTTCAAAAAAATTCGGCCCATCTCTCGAGGGGGCATACCACCCATTAAATTTACATTTTATGGGGCATTTCTTCACACTTATTTTTCTTTCTTTGAAACGACGAAATAAATTGCACCGTCTCAAAGAGGGGCAAATGTAGTCACATAAATCTGTCCACTTAATTAAATGAATACTTAGTATTTATTTGATTATTTAACCATCAATTAATAATTAATTAAATTAATATTTAATTAATTCATCTTAACCCTCTTCTCCTATTAATTAAATAAATTATTCAATTTATTTGATTTAATTCACTTAACCAAATTCATACCATTAATTAAATAAATAAATCATATTTATTTAATTAAATCTTCTCTCACATTTAAATAAATTAATATTTATTTAAATCCCCCAAAATCCCACCTCTCACATTTAAATAAATAAATCATTTATTTAAATCACCTTTATCCTCCACCCACTTGTATTTTCCTACAAAAGCAAGTTGCACAACTATTTTAAATAAATTATTTATTTAAAATCCTATTTATCCTCACCCACTTGAAACCTTTAATGGTTTCCCTTAAAGTAGTCAAACTTGATGGCTTTAAAGTCTTCAAACTTGATGGCTTCCTTCTATAATCTTCTTAAGACTTTAATGGTTTTCCTTAAAGTCTTCAAGCCTTTAATGGTTTCCCTCAAAGTCTTCAAGCATTTTAATGCTTTATCTTCATTTTTCTCATTTAAATAAATTAATATTTATTTGAATATTTATCCAAATGCAACTTACACCATTTAATTGAAATAAATGATTTTATTTTAATTGAAAATACCAAAATTTCTCCCACTTGCATTTTCCTACAAAATCCACTTGTATGCCTAAACCCCTTCTAGATTCTTCTAAACCCTTCCTAATTAGCCTAATCCATCCCCTAAATATTGTCACATTCCTAAGCAAATTGGAGTCACTTCTCAAAGACTCCAAAGTCTTTGAAAAGCAATTAATGCTTTGTGTGTTCAACAAATTAACCCTCAAAGTCTTGGATAACCTTTGAAAGCTTCCAACCTTCAACCACTTAATCCCCAAAGTCTCCAATAACCATTAATGGTTAATTCAACCCTCCCACATGGTTAAAACATTTGTTTTGACTCAACCTCTACCCAACCCAAAGGTCTCATCAGGCCATTAATGCTTTGACCATGATTATCTCTTAAACATTTGCACAAAGGTTTATCCTTGGATTAACTCTTAATCCAATGGGTAATCTTAATTTAGACTTGACCCTTACCTTCTAGATAACCATGAGGTCTTCTCAGGCCTTTAATGCCTCCAACCTCTTCTCTCAACCCAATCCTATGTTGAAACTTGTCACCATTTTATTGGTGCCAATTGTGCACATGGATCCCCAACTTTCAATCCTAACCCTTGTTAAGATTGCTCAATCTTAACCCTTCATTTCCCTATTTCTTCTATAAATAGAACCCTTCTCCTCAAGCAAGAGAAGCATTTTAGAGTATTGTTGTTATACTGGCATTAGCATAGAGCTTTTTCATAGCATCACTATCTACTCTAGCATAGTATTTAGCTTTTCATTTCATATTTGAAGCTTAGTATTAAATCTCAATCCTCCATAAGCATCCATAGTGCAAAAAGCTGCTGAGAGCTACACTCATTTGGGACTTGGAGAGGAGAGGAACAAGGGAGGAGCAACTATGAGCATCTTGATTAGCTATTTCATTTTATGTTTATATGCTTTCTATTTCATGCTTAATATCTCTCTTGATATGCCTGTTTAGGATAATCTTTTGTTGCTAACACTAACGTTTGTTTCTTGTGCTCTTGTGTGTGTTGCCATCAAACAGATTTTCTAATCCTTTTTGCAGAGCATCAGATAGGAATTTAGAACAAAAGAATACTTTTGGTTGCCAATTGGAGAAAGAGTGCAAAGCTTAGTGGTTAATAGTATATCCAAAAACTGATCATCTGAAGACAGGAAGATATGAATCTGCAGAAATATGCTCTAAGCTGAAGAACTGCAAAGATGACCTTTGGTTGGGATCATGCCATTGTATATCCATTGCTCAATAATGTCCCACTAGAAATAAACTCTAGAAGCACTCGAAGATGCAACTCTAGAATCTCATGTAGTCAGGAACGTTGCTAGAAAGAATCTCTAGGAGCAAACAAAGTTGCAACATTGGAATCTCATGTAGATAGGAATTTAGAACAAAAGAACATTTTTTGCTGCAAGTGGAGGAAGAGTGCAGAGCTTAGTGGTTAATAGCAACTTTAATCTTCTATTTTTATTCAAAAAGAAACCTATACTAGATTCTTTAAGCAAAAAAACCCCATATTAAACTTTATAAAAGTTCAATGTTTTACAAAGCCCCAAATTTCCTAGATCTTTATCATTTCATGCTTGCAAAGCACATACAATTTTTAAAGAATCAATATAGGAAAAAAAATCAAAGAGAATGCAAAAATTATGGGAAGAATATGCATAAATCTAGAAACAGAGGTCTACGTCAATTTCCATGATGACGGTAATCTTCAAAAATCTGTTTCCAAATAATCGTTAATGCTTCTTCTTTCTAGCAACCTGGAAGCTTTGATACCATGTTAAATTTTCTGTATAGTAGAATATAGATCTTGCTAGAAAAAGAAGAAACACTTGCAAGAGAAATGAAGAAGAAAAACAGAAAAACTGAGAATGAAATTCTATTAGTTCATTGTACTTATTACATTATGCGAAAGCATGATTTTATACAAATCATGAACCAATGCATGTGATAACTCAATGATGAACCACTAGTACCAAACTGGTACTGAGAGGGGGGGATGAATCAGTACAAACACAAATACAGTCCAAAACCGGTTTGATAGCAAATACTCCAAATGACTAATAAACAAGGATATTGGTAGAACAGAGTGCAACTGGTAACATCCAATATAGCTCAATCAGTCATAAGTCGGTCACTCAATAAGCTTTCCTCTTAGCTCAATACTACAGTATCATTAGATTCTCATGCATAAACAGGTAAACTTATTTGTTAGATCTTCACAACAGTGAGTTCAATATGTTTTATAGACAGGCATAAAACATAGAACCTTCATGTGCTTAACAGATAAAACAAAGCATCACAAGACAAAAGCATTTCACATGACACACATATTTTTCACATTGAAACCCAACTGGAAAAAACCACGGTGGGGATGAATACCCACAAGTTGCTTTTTGAACTTATTTAAAAGTCCGCTCTGTTAGGAGCCTTGTCCGATTAAGAACATTACAATAGGTTCTAGTAGGAACCGATCTTGTTAAGGATCACCCGATTAAGGGATACCCGGTTAAGGGTTAAACTTGGTAGGGTCACCTTGTTAGAGGATTTCAAGAACTCAATAGTTGAAAGGATCTCCTAAGCTTCTCTAGCTTCTCAGAACTCATTAGCCTCGAGTTACCCGGTTAAGGGATTTGAAACAAGCCAGTTAAGACCACTTGATTTAAGGGATTTTGAATCAAGCCAGTTAAAGCTACCCTGTTAGGGGATTTTACAATTGTTGAAGTGGTTAGAGATCAACAGGTATTACAATGATCTGTTAACAACAATCAATGCTAATGCAGATCCATTTAGGCTCCTCTTTTCCTTCTGCACATTCACTTTGTAGGTATCTCTTCTCTCCTTTTGGTCTGACAAGAATCACGTATCACTTTCCTTGGATACACACTCACAACTTTTGCCAACAACCTCAGAAAGAAACCTAGCATTGACCTTATAGGAAACATACAGATCGGTAGAAAAAACCCTAAACCCTAAACCTGTTAGGTTAAGTAATTCAAATGGTTCAATCCTGACCATTGAATCATGTTGCATTAAATGCAACAATCTTGAATTGATCTCAAGACATTCTCCATCGTCCATTATCCACCGTTTTCATGGCGGCTAAAAACCCATCACGCGTTATCACCGTTTGACAGACTTCGCACATTCCCAAGGTAGATAGGATAGTCATCTTCATGGAAGATCCTTCACGCACATAGAGCTTACATGGAAACATGATCTGTCCTCCATCATATTGCTAACTCATCACACAAAGATCACCAATTGAGTCACACAGACTTGAAGTACTCCAACTGGAAACTCCGAAGTGGAAGCTACCTACCAACCGGTAGTCATGCAATGCTTCCATGTGCTAGTTCCCATAACTACATGTTGGTTCCCATAACTACATGTCGGTTCACCTTGAACAAATATGCCGCTTCACTTTGGCATATAAACTGGTTCATACATATGTTGGTTCCTCTCTCTTCACCTATCACATGTGTTGGTTCACACCATGTCTCATATTGACATCAATGACAACATACAATATCATTATGTCTTCATGCTGGTTCACATAATGCCAACAATCTCCCCCTTTGGCATTGATGGCAATATACAAAAGATATCTTCTCTGCTTCACATCTTCTCCCCATTTGCTGTAGATATATTTTCGCTTCACTCCTTCTCCCCCTTTGACAACAATGCCAAAGTGGAGGTACAGTCATCACTATTTCATCATGTTGCTCCCCCTGAGGAGTAGCATCCTTCAACACACCAATCAACCAAAACTTTATCTTTCTAGTACCTGACTGATGTGGAAGAATCACTTTTAGTTCACCTCCTGAAGGGGCAATACCCCTAATTCACCTCTCAAATGCACAAATGTTGTCTTTGGGAGAGGCTTGGTGAATATATCTGCTAACTGCTCCTTACTGGACACATGCTCCAGTGCAATCTCTTTATTATGAACCTTTTCCCTCAAGAAATGATACTTAAGCTCAAAATGCTTGGTTCTAGAATTTAAAACCAGATTCTTTGATATATTGATAGCACTTGTGTTATCATAGAATATACTTACCAGTTCAGATATAGGTGTCTTGAAGCCTTCCAGTACATGCTTCATCTAGATTGTCTGAGTGTAGTTCATGAAAGCTGCAACATACTCCGCTTCCACTGTAGACTGAGAGATACAGCTCTACTTTTTACTCATCCATGAGACTAGTCTACCACTAAGAAAGAATGCACCACTAGTTGTGCTTTTTCGATCATCCACATTACCGGCCCAATCAACATCTATGAACACTTTTAGATTGAAATTATTGCTGTATGGGTACCACAATCCATAGTCAATTGTTCCCTTCAGATACCTAAGAATCCACTTGACTGCAATCAAGTGAGATTCTCTTGGACTCTTTTGGAACCTTGTAGTGATGCCAACTGCATGTGCAATATCCGGTCTTCTATGCACTACATAATGCAACTTACCGATCATTGATTGGTATTCCTTCTCATCAACTAGTGCAGAATCATCCTCCTTTGTCAATTTGCAACCGGTCACCATCGGTGTACCAACCAGTTTCCTATCTTCCATGCCAAAAGTCTTCAACACCTCTTTGACATATTTGGATTGAGTGATAAAGATTCCATCTTCCATCTGTTGGATCTGCAGTCTAATGAAGAACTTAATCTCCCATATGAGTGACATCTCAAACTCTTTCTTCATCTCATCAGCAAATTCATGACTCATCTTGTCATCTCCTCCAAAGATGATGTCATCAACAAAAACTTCATAGATCAGAATCTGATCTCCTTTAGACTTCAAGTAGATATTTCTATCTTCACTTGTTCTCTCAAATCCAATCTTCACAAGATGGGAATGTAAGTGCTCATACCATGCCCTAGGTGCTTGCTTTAGACCATATAATGCTTTATGTAGCCTACATACCATGTCACTATCTTCAGATAGGGTAAACCCATCTGGTTGCTCAATATACACCTCCTCTTCAAGTACATCATTTAGGAATGCAGATTTTACATCCATTTGATATACCTTGAATCTCTTAAAAGCTGCATATGCAAGAAGCATACGAACTCCTTCCAATCTAGCTATAGGAGCAAAGGTTTCCCCATAGTCTTCTCCTTCTTCTTGAGCATATCCTTTGCATACCAGTCTGGCTTTATTCCTAATCACTGATCCATCCTCATTCAACTTATTTCTAAACACCCATTTGGTGCCAATGACATTTTTATGCTCTGGTCTGGGTACCAAGGACCATGTACCATTTTTCTCTATCTAGTCAAGTTCTTCTTCCATTGCCTTGATCTAGTCTTCATCTTTATAAGCCTCTTTGAATGACTTAAGCTCAAATTCAGAGATCATACATGAGTTTTCTCTGATCTTTCTTCTGGTAAGGATTCCTGCATCCTTATCACCTATGATCTGCTTGGGATCATGATTCAACTTGACATACCGAGGAATGGTCTTAATTGGTTCTTCTTGCTTTTCTTCTTCATCCTCATCTTCATCAGTATCAGCATTGACCAGTTCAGGAACACTGTTACTAGTACTCGGTTGACTGGCAACCGGTTCATTTACAGCTTGCTCACTGTCAGTTTCCTCAGTCTTCTCAGAGGATTCATCAACTCTTACATTGATGCTTTCCATAATTCTCTGAGTCCTATTGTTGTAGCACTTGAAAACTTTACCCTTGGTGGAATATCCTAGAAATATTCCCTCATCACATTTAGCTTCAAATTTTCCCTAATGTTCACTCTTCTTGATGTAACATTTGCTACCAAATACCTTAAAGTAATTAACCATAGGTGTCTTACCGGTCCAATACTCATAAGGAGTTTTGTCCTTACCTTTTTTGATGAGTACCCAGTTCATAGTGTAGACTGCAGTGCTCACCGCTTCTCTCCAAAAGGTGTGAGCTACCTTTCCTTGAATCAACATGGTTCTAGCTACTTCAACCATAGTCTGGTTATTCCTCTCTGCTAGGCCATTCTGCTACGGAGTCTGGAGGGCAGACAGCTGTCTCTTGATGCCAAATTCTTTACAATACTTGTTGAATTCACTAGAAGTGAATTCCCCTCCTTGATCAGTTCTGAGACATTTGATCCTTTTACCGCTTTCCTTCTCCACTAATGCTCTGAAAGATTTGAATTTTCCAAAAGCTTCAGACTTGTCTTTCAAGAATGTGACCCACATCATTCTTGAGTAGTCATTAGTGAGAATCATGAAGTACCTATCACCTTGCACACTTCTAGTTTTCATAGGACCACATAAATCAATATGCACAAGATCAAGCAAGTTGTCAACAGTGAAAGATTTACCTTTAAAGGTTGAGGAAGACATTTTCCCCAATTGACATTCTCTACACAAGGTATTATCCGGTTTGCTCAGTACCGGCAACCCTCTAACTGCCTTGATCTTACTAGCCTTCACAATGTTATCAAAGTTCACATGGCAGAATCTTCTATGCCATATCCAGCTATCATCAAGCTTAGCTATAAGACATGTACTTATATTTGCATTTAGATGAAATAGGTTACCTTTAGTCTGCATGCTGGTGGCTACCAATTTACCATCTTTTCCTTTGATTATGCAAACATAACATGTAACTTCAAGAACTTTGAAAATTTAAAATATTTGTTAAACATTTACGAAATAAATGAGTTAATCAAGAAAATTTAAATATATAAAATTTTAACAATTGAATTGAAAAAATTGATTGATCATATAGAAAAATTTATGTTTACCTTTTATAATCATCAAGTAAATTATTACATATAATAATTTATTGGTCTTATCAAATCTTCTTTATGTTTATAACTGTCAACTAAATTATATGCAATTACTCATAAAATATGAATGGAAAGGTCCATATAAGTTAACTAGAAATGGAAAAGTCTTCGAAATAAATAAAATTGACTCTAATAATAAAGAATTAATAATAATGCCACATATTTTATTTTTATTTTGACCAATCAGATCAGGCAAGATTGACATGGAAGAGGGGATGCTCTTGTAGTTAAAACAATAAATTATCTAGAAGCAAAGGAAGAAGAAATCCATTGGCACTAAACATCTCTTGTAGTCAATATCTCCAGTATTTACTTTTACAATCGATTTTAACACTAGTGCTTGCACTTAATTAAAGGTACAATGGGTAGGCCGATAGTAATATCTATCTGAATTTGTCAATTGTACAAAATAAAATGTGTGGTTATTGATAGTGTGAATGGTTTGGCACATTGTATAGTTAGAATAATTCAACATAATTATTGGGTGGGTGCAAGAAGTTGAGTCCCACTTTTGGGCAAAAAGTGGAAGTGTTTTCCCTATTTTTCAATTTTTTTGTCAATTGATGTCAAAATTTGAGGCACTTCGAGTTTGAATCTGAAAAACCTTTAGTAATAGAAAATATAGTCCTCGGAGTCTAATTTTCTACTATGTAATTTATTTCAATACCCACATGGTAGAAATTGCTTTTTAGTAGGCATATTTAAAAACCACTTTTTCAAAATGCTTGTTTCAGGACCATACCACACATGTGTATGACCACCATATTTTGACGTAAATAAAAGAATCTTTGCAAATCCTTCTGGGAGAAGATACCTAATACACCAAGTATTGATCAGAATATTTTTTCTTATTCTTTTATTGAATATTATTTTTTTAATTAATTTTTAATTGACTATAAAGTACATTTTCAAAACATCTAGTGTACGACCACCATAATTTGATGAAAATTTCATATTTTTTAATTTAAATTTTTTTAATCTTAAAAATAATTGTATGTAGATTGATTTCATATAATTTATTTTTTAAAAAAAACTAAAAACAAAATAGTTATTAAAGTTTTACTAAACGTCACTATTTTACATTTAGGTACCACTTTTGATTAATAAATAATGCAAAAATAGTAAAACTAATCATATCACTATGAAATTTACATTTTTGAAATTAGGAAAGTGAGAATTCTAATGGGTTTTTGTTTCATAAAATAATACGATCAGGAAGACCTTCAAAAAATTACGGCAATGTAGAAATCTGGTATTCCAGTGCCTTAGCCATTTTTTTGGAGGTCCAAGCATAGGATTGGTCCCACCAAGCCTAACCCAAAGCCAAAACTGAAGCATAGGTGTGTTTCCCACTCCATCTTTTATGAAACAAGCGCCCATTATTTAAAATTCAAAAAATGGGCACCCATTTTGAAATTTATAGTACTTTAAGAAATGTGTGCCCATTTTTAGAAACGGATACACATTTTTAGAAATGGGTGCCCGTTTTTAGATACAGATACACATTTTTAGAAATGGGTGCCCGTTTTTAGAAACGAGTACCTATTTTTAGAAATGTGTGCCCATTTCTAAAAATCATGCACCCGTTTCTCTACGACATTTTGATCCTAAATGGATGCCCGTTTTTCAAAATGTACACCCATTTTATTTTTATGGGTCGGGGCTCCGAAGCTAAATGGGTGCCCGTTTCTTAAAAAAGGGGCACTCATTTCTAGCGGCAAAATTTTTTACTCCCAGACTTCTGCGGAATTGGGACCTAACTTCTTGCACCCACACTATTATACTAAAATTTTAAATAACCATGCAATTTCATGTGACGATAAATGCCTTTCTTTAGAAAACTATTTGAGTATTAAATGAATCTGTGAAGATTATAAGGTACAAGGGGCAAAAGATCTAGAGCCCTTTCATGAATATGCTTTTGTGAATGGGTTGTGCTTGTAATTGCAAACTTTGAACAAATATGATTACAGAGGTATGCAAGAATATAACCAGTATCCAATTCTTTTGATATATAGTTTCTTTAATCTTAGAAAGATAGTTATTGTAGTTTTGCTTCTTATTTCTTGGTGATGGTTGGATATGGACTATTTTGCATTTTAGAGTATCTCTCAAAGGAGAATGTAGGTTCAATACGAACACTATCAAATGATTTAACTCTAGATATGCATGTGAATCTCAAGCCTTGCCTTTCATTTGTTCCAATATCAATCATTTCCTTCAGGAGTGTTAAACCCTGGGATTTGTGGACTGTAATATCCCATGCTATCGTAAGTGGGACTTTCCTTTTATTTTTGATTAAAGAAAAATAGGTTTTGAAGGGGACCCGAAACCCCGTACAACAGGTTTTGAAGGGACCCAAAACCCTCATATTTTGCTAGGATCTTGAACCTACAATGAATATTCTACCAAGAATGATAGACAAATAAATTCAGCAAACCACATCAACAAATCTGGCTATAGCCAACCAAAAGCCAGCATAACCACAAGCAGAAAAAAGCCAGCCAAACTAAGAGAAAGTTATTACAAAACCTGTTGGCATCACCTCCTAAACCATTAGATAAGGTCTATAGACTCCCTCATACAAACATAAGGGATTTTCCGGGTTCCCCTACCCATATACAGAAAATTCAAACAACAAAAGCTAGCTTGGCCCTTAACCAAAAACAATCACAATCTAAGTTGGGCCCTTCAAAATTGTTAGCATCTAGCCAGACATAAGCTAGGACTTTCCTTTTGTTACCCAATGATATTGGTGTTATTGGTACAAGTTTTGGATCAACGAGATACCATGGTGGCCCAATGTAGTTATCTATTCTTGTTATAACATATGCTAGAACACTTGGTGGCTTGGACCCATATCCACACACAATGTCAACTACTTCACCAAGAGCTCCGTTTACGAGGCCTGCAATTGTCTATAAGTTTGTTGTTAGCATAATTCGTTGGTATTTACATAATAGGAGTTATTTTGTGAGTTGTTCATCTTCAAATTCAGCAACTAGTTTACTTCAAATGTTTGTCACATTTCTAATAGCAATTGGACGATTTAAATTTTTTAGCATTTTTTTTGTTATGGGACCTAACCAATTCATTTGTAGAAAATAATTGTATTGATTTGTTAAATTATTCATTCTGACTTGGCATGAGTTCCTTGCTTGTGCGTGACATCAACAATTGCCAATCATTTCATGTACGTTGTATATTTCATATATTGGTAAGAATATGTCTGAATCGTGCTTGTACTATATCCCCACCTTGTTGGTAAAATGATGTTTATAAGGTTATGATTATTAAAAAAAAATTCCATAGTTCTATGGAAGTAGATTTTGAAGTGTATATAGGCTTGTCCATTACGAGCAATAATTATGCAAGGTCATCGACCAGAATCATGAATATCCCTCCGAATTGTAAATGTTGTTTATTTGGGAAAGCTTTGCGTAAGCTCATGTCTATTCGTAAAAGTATTTTTGGTCCTATGAAGCTCATCTCATTAATGATAATATATGATATAAACTTCATATCTTTTTGGAATGTAGTTAGTGTCTAGCCTTCTAATGGGTTGGTGTAGGAGCACGAAGGGCCCTTTGAGGGAACTATGGAGCATTTCAGGTCAACCATTGTAATAAGGCCATGTTGAGGAAATTTAATTTATTTTTAAGGTTAAGTAAGGTCATAGTGTTCATTTGGATTCAATTTGTAAGGCCATTGTACCATGTTGTCACCTTTAGGCCAATTAGGCCCTAAGTAGGTCAACACTAGTCAATGCCTCTAGAGGTGGTCAAATGTAATAAAATTGATGTAATTCATGGTTTAATTTAATATTTATCATATTTGAGGATTAATAGGTTGATAGGGTGTCATTTGGTTGAAAATTGCAAAAATTGTCAAAATTGACAATGTTGTCAATGCAAAAAATTGTTGTAAAAAGTGCATTAGGAAGTGGTTTGTTGGTAGTTTGTGTTAAAAGGGTGGTTATGAATATTGGAGGATGGAAATTCCTTTAAATATATTCATTTTCATGGACAAGGGCTGGTTGGTACATTTTGTACAAAGATCTCATCATTTGAATGAAACTTGAAACTACTTTGTCTGCAATATCCTACTACAACTCTGCTAATGGCTTCATATCTTTTTTGTCCAAACATTTTAGAAAACAAAGTTGGATTTGTTGGAAAGGTCTCTGAGTCACCTTTCATTTGAAACTATTTTTTTTTTTATTTCATTGAGTTTTGACCATTCTACAAGCATTTTTCTTATAACTGGTCTGAAACCCTTAGTTTTGGGGTTTTGAGGAACAAAAATGCATATCTAACCATTCCATCAATGGATCAGAATAATAATTTGTGGAATTTTAAATTTTGTGGTTCTCCAGATGGGTTTTCACCAGTTTTTATAGAGGACAAATTTGGAGGTTGATTTGGCGTGTTGAGGGCTTAACATCTCTATGTGTTAAGTCGATTGAGCATGGTTAGAGAAACCACTTGGGGTTTTGGCACCAAAAAAAACAAAGGGGTTATAAAACCTGTTGAATCCATCCATATTAGACATTTCCTTTCTATCCATGGTGATTTTCCAAACTAGTGAAGATTTTGTGTTGCACTTCCTTTATTAAGGAGGCCTAATTAGCCCTTCAAAGACTCTGAACAATCAAATTTTGACCATGTTGTTCCAAAACAACCTAGGCGCATTCTGAGATATGTTTTAGAACTTTGAAAAGGGTATCCAAATTTCATAGTATTTATATCTAGTCTATATCAGAATATATTCGTGACTGTCCTAAAAGGGAGGGCTAGTAGGAACACAAGCCATTGTGAAGAAAACCACATAAATGGATGACCTGGGGATGAACCGTTGCTCAAGTGGGTTGGTCACGATGCCTAAAAAAAAATTAGCACCTTGCCCAAAGGTTTTCAGTTAATTTTGGGAGTTTGAGTCAAGTTTTGTGTAAACTGGGTTAAGATTGGGTTGAATAGTGAATGGATCATTGAATCAAAGAATGAGTCATTCCTTGTGATCTTGCACTCTGAGTGTGTTTGTTGAGTTGATTCATTCAACCCACCCTTGGATCCTCTACATCTGCATATCTTTAATAGGAAATTTGAGGACTAAGTGTATCGTTGATGTGCTTATGTTGAATGTTGCAATTACTGTTGGAGCCACTATAAGTATCTGGCGGCTTTGGGGAGTGTGTGAGTGCTAGTTGTTTCTCTAGTGATAAGGTATATCTAGGTACATTGGCCATGACTAGTTTAGGCCCATCTAGGCAATTATTGTTTGCTATTGTTATGAATTCTGATCCCATGTCATGTAGATCATGCGACACTATAATTTCATTCCATTTCTAGTTGTGATCTAACTTACGTCTACTGAGCATCTCATTTTCATCTAGGCTTAGATGACTCGTTATTCCCATTTGTGAGGGTAATTCCCATTCTTGCATTTCTAATGCATCCTTTGTGTTTATATAATATTCACTATCTTCTTCTTTTTCAATATTGGGTCCCACTTCATTGGTACAGTTGACGTGCTAGACATCATACTTATTTCTATTCATTTAGGTAAAGTTTACAATTATCCTATCCTTGTGAAGGCCTATGTCTTGTTCTATGGTCTAGAAGTGTTTGTATAGGAGTAACTCACTCTAGCAA
This sequence comes from Cryptomeria japonica, assembly GCF_030272615.1. Lineage (NCBI taxonomy): Eukaryota > Viridiplantae > Streptophyta > Pinopsida > Cupressales > Cupressaceae > Cryptomeria > Cryptomeria japonica. Next base: position 925,765,570 of record NC_081409.1, on the reverse strand, counting down.
AAGTTTTCAAAGTTTTCTAAATCTTGCTTTGAAATGCTATAGAATTTTGGGAACATGTTCACAATGACCTTTATTGTTCGTTGTTTCCACTTGCATCCTTTACGAGCTACAACATAGGAGTAAGATCTTACATATTCCAATAGTGTTATGAATTCTAATTTTGGGGGCATTTGATATAAGAGTCTAGGTAACTGATTTCTAACCTACTTTCTTTCCCTTTTCATGTTAGTTGGTGTAGCACTCTTCGTCCAATATTAAAGGTTGTCAAAGCTCTATTACACACAGCAAGGGGAAATTTATGGAGAATATGGTATGTTTCTTGTGCACCAATATCGTGTTCTACCAAAATTTCTATCATGAATCTTTGATATCCACTTACTACGATGTCTTATGTCCTTTGGCTCATGGATATTCTTGTTAGCATATATTTTCAACTCTATGAGGTCCTCTCTACTTTTGATGCATATTTGGAAATGTATTTTAAGATAAGTTATCGTGAGACAGTAGGTTCACAATCTATAATCTCTCTCAATATTGAGATCATTTCTTGATTGTGTATATTTTAGTCATTCATCATTTCTTGCAGGTTTATACTCCTTCCTGCTAGTGTTATCACATGATAATGTGGAGATACCTTGCTCTTTACAGGGAGCTTTGTATTAACATTCTATTTTTTTTCCCTTTTCTATGTAAGAATGCTCCCTCATTAAATTTTGTGTCATTGGACTCAATTAATTATGTTTTTGTAGTCATTTTAGGTGTTCACGGCCAATATCTCAGACATAGTTAGCAGGAATGGATCATCATGAGGAGAGTAGTGTATTGTACTATTTCTAATTGATGCATCTCATATGTTCGAAGCACTGATGTGCAGGTAAAAGAATGCCCTTTCTTGTTCAACCTCTGCATTATTTTCCCAATCAAGACTGTCCATGTCTAGTGCATCTTAGAGCCAAAGGAATCCATGTATGTGGGTCATTCCGCGATGTTGGCATTCATATCTATACCATAAGTCTTTTGTATTTAATATTTTCTCAATTACTTCTTCACAAAAGATAATAAATCATTGGTGTAAGTATAATAATATCGTATGTGGGTTATCAATCACATTTTGTAGGCAATGCCTATTTGATTGCATTGTTAAAGCCATGTCATTTGTGAGTAATTGCAGCAAATCTAGCCATTTTGTGTCTGTTGTACTTAGTCTAAAGAATAGTGTGGATGATCCAATTTGGCTAATCATATTAGACAATTTAGAGTGAAAATTTCTCCAATATGGCCTTGTCCCTCTCATTGATGACCCAAAATGCATAAGCTCCTCAGCCAGTTGTGTGTCTAGCAGAGACTTGAGGTGTGTGTGCAAGTTTTCAATGGTGGTCGGTATAATCTCTTTTGCATTTTTTTAATGAAAATTGTTGCAAGTCATCGACTATGATGTCGCATCAAAAGATTGAGAAGACAAAATATCAGAACCTTGAGTGCCTCCCAGATCTTTGGTCACGAAACCTTTTTAGGTGTAATATATACTCGTGCATTTTTACCTCTTTTAATTGTGGTTGGGGTTGTACTGCAATACCATTTGGAAAAAGTGTAGGGAACTCTTTGTCAATTAAACACTTAGTATTATATTCATTAACTAGAGATGAGTCAATTGTAGGCCAAGCAATACTATCAATTACACTATCTTCAAGCTCCAATGCCTACTTCATGATTTCAAGTTCACGACATTTTCTTGGTAATTTAGCCACAAAGGATGATGTGCTTGTTGTACCATTTATGGTTTGTTCTTCATCACTCTCATCATTAGTATTCAGCACCATAAATTCATCATTAGTTTTTATGGTATGTAATATGTCAGAAATATTTGTTCTTCTTTTAGGGAGTTCTAACAAGTGATCATCATTGATTACAACATTTTTATAGTATAGATCATATTTAACTTTATATTCCAATGCATCTCTAACATGCAACCTCCTTACATAGCATTCATAACATTGACCTTGGGTATTTAATCGACCTATTATAAGTACATCCAAGTTTTACACTCTTCGTGGAAGCTCCTTTCCTATACTTTTTATGTCTTGTGGGAAGTTGATTGTGTTTCCATTATACCTGTATTGACCTCCAATAGTATGTGTTACTTGCAAGATAGGATTTACCGAAGCAATGAGCATTTCTTCTATTTGAGTTAGCTTTTTTAGGACATCTAGTTGCTCTCCAGGGTCCATGTTATTGTTTGGGAAGAATCAATGTGTTCCTTTTTCATTAAAGCACCTTCGACACGTAGTTGCAGGGTTTGACGAGTAGAAGAGAATGCCTAGGTAAGACTCCTTACACACATTAAATATTTGTAGGGCAGATATTCTATTTATTCTTTGTCAAAATCTCTTTAGTGTTGTTGCAATGTTAGGATTATTTCTAAATGTAGGGATGTGTGGTATTTGTTGTTGTTTGAGATGCCTTCATGCAATTATTTGATCTTTGTGTTGTGCATAATAAGCTTGACTTCTTTTCTGAATTTTCTCTCTTCTTATTTCTATTTGCCTCGGGCTAAGTTGTCTCTTTCCACCATTATGGTTAGCCATCTGTAAGCAAACTCAATGTTTCTTATCGATATACAGATTTTGGGTTTAGTTAGCTAATTATCACAAATTTAAAAAATATGAATGAAAAGCCGATGGTATTGATACGATATACATAAAAGAAAACAAATGAAAGTTTCAAACATCCTATATTTTTTCACATGAGTTTAATGTGCAAGCTATGGAATTTAAAGTTAAAGAACAAAAAGCAATTCAACCAATACAATATATGCCGAGTTTTCTCTTTTTCTTCACGCGAGTACAATATATTAGGTAATGAGATGATATGAGTAACATATATAATTTATAAACAAGTATATATACATCTATATACATTTATTATTACGGGGCGTCGCACATAGGCTTTTAACATTAGGATGTATCAATGTTTGATACATCTTTTTTTCTTTGCATGAAAAAGTGACAATCACTCTATAATCTTATATCCACACGCTTTAGAAGAAGAGTATCTTGTGCTCTATTCTATAGTTTTATTTTACATATATTCATCCTTGGTTGACTAGAGCCAATGTTTGAGCTTTAAAACTTATTGACATGAACAACGTACGAATTTGTTCTTGGGCTCCCATTTCATTATACATAGCTTTGATCTGTTCAAGTAAGGTATTGCTTTCTGAAACAAAATCTAGTTGCTCAACCTTAGTAATTGCCGCCTTCAATCGTTCCTCATCGTTATATTTCTCTTTCTTGCATGTTAGATTGAAGAGGTACTGTTTGTTTAGCACAAACCTTATTACTTCTTCGGTACTGCTTTCTGCATCTGGGTCAAACTTTAGCTTATATAATGTTTCTGTGTTCATACCCAGTAGTTGCGTTGCTCCTTCATCAAATGCAATAGCCCAAATTGTATATATCCATATGGTCTTCTAATTTTATCTGAAGTATACACTTGTAAGTACATTCAGCTAGTGTCGTGTCACATTTAGAAAAATACCAATGTGAATGTTCACTTTGAATCAATCACTTTTTGCATTGTTTTCCATTTATCTAATTTGAGCAAGCTAGATAGTAGAAAGAGTGTTTTAATGAGTAGGGTTGTTGCTTTTAGCATGCAATGGTGAGTTTGTACTGTATGTTCTACTTCTTGATGGATGGCACTCATCATCATTCTCATAATCAGGGGAAGAAAGCCGACATACTTGACTAAAGTTTGGTGTGTGTCACTTCCATTTTGGTCAAACCAAGTCCTCAGTTTCTTAGCTTCAGCTATCTTTGGGTCTAGAATTAGGTGTGTATTGCTTGATGTGCTCATTACTTTTCCATTATATTCACAAAAAAGTCAACTCTTGATTGCAAGAATTGTAGTTTCTTGAAGGTAATAACTGGCTACCTTCTTTCTCAGATGATGTTCCCTATAGTGTAATTTTAGTTTCTTGAAGGTAATATTTTTGCTGGAGCTGGCTACCTTCTTTCTCAGATGATGTTCTCTATAGTGTAACTTCTATTTTCGTTTGAGACATATCCTGAAGCTTTATGGTATGCCTAATAACCTTTGTCCCATTTCTCCTTATCGTATAACTTGTTTCTACACAGATCACAACACCAATAACATTGACGATTGAATTATTACTTTTTTCGAGTATTTCATTAATAGGCATAAATGAGAAAAAAAAATTGGAATAGAAGGGTCATCTTCACAGATTGTGACTATCAAATCAGGCACATGAGTTATTTTTATCCCACTATTAAGTTTTTTATAAAATCTATCAGATGTCTTCACAACTCCACTTGAAAGATTGTAGGTAGCTCCAACGTGTATATTACCATAATGAATGTCTGCCATATCATTAAATCTTGATACACGTTTCTCAGTCCCTTCACTGTCTATGATGTCAAAGCTAAACACACTACCACTTCCTCTTTGGTTATTGTATCGATGAATCCCCCCCTTTATAGTCACACGACCTTTCATGGTCCACCTTCTTTGGAACCGATTCAAGTTTTTTATAGGCGTAATTCTAACTGGTAGTCCAATTGAAATTTGAGGTTTCTTTACACCAAATAATATCTTCATCTATGTGAGGGTGTTGGAATTTCAAAGGGTATTTAATCCAACATCCGAAGTAGGTGTAAGTGGTGCAGTTTGTTCTTGTTGCCAGTCTTGGTCTGCATTGAGAGATACTGGTTCTTTGATAATTTCATGCTTCGTAGATATAATCTCTAGGTCTATAATTGTGATCCACCTACACATGTTTAATGAAACAATCTATCAACATTACGTTTTCTAATTCTGCAATCAACAATTTTTAATGTTATTCATAAAAAATGTGATAATTTGTTCTTTACCCTGATTTACTTGTGTTGGGACAACTTTACTCAGTTAAATTTATTATGGATCCAACCATGGTCTTCTCGGAGAGTATATAACCATTATACTTCTTGGGCAATGTTGCTTTGTGTTTCTGTGCACTATCCGAAATTTTCAGTCTAAATCATGTAGATTGTTCAGGGCTGCTACCAAATTTTTATATGAGGAGTACTTGGACACATGGGGTTAATTCCATACTTCCATCGACCAGAATCTTGATTGCATTTGTAGTCAATATTTCCATTGTGTGGAAATTCCTCCAAAATATTTCATGATGTGGTTACACAGTGTAATAAAAAAATGTTTGCACTTAGGGGAAATTATTTATCTTGTACTCAACACTTTTCCTTCCAATAAGTTGATGTATAGTAAAATTCAAAGAAGTATTCATTGAATGAAAACAATCAGTTGCACAGTAAGAGGTACAATTTGTACAATGTTTGTTGGTTGACAACTTTTTGGCCTAGCACAAAAAGCTTCCTACTTCTGAAAAGCTATCTATTATGCCTTGAGCCAAATATTATTAACGAATCTATTAAAGTTATGCTTTGGTTAAGAACTCTCTAGGTTGTTTACAGTGTATGCATAGCCCCGCTTAGTTGGAATGTAAACCTTGAACTTCTATTTGGAAATTTGTGTGAAATATAAAGTGTTTAATTTATATTTTAAATTATATTGTAAACGATTTAACACTTTACATGGAAGAAAACAAAACTAACATCGCAATTATATTATTCCAACTGTACACTTGAATGTACACCGCGGTCATTTACAGTTTTCTCAAAAACCACATATTTAACACGTATTTAACATCAATAGGTACAACATAGAACTTACAAATTCTGATAAGTATTCTGCTATTCGGGGGGCCAAACATGATTAATGAATTCACTAAAGTTATGCTTTGGTTAATTTTAAAACATAATTTTGTTTAAAAACTATTTTTCAGTATTACCTTTCAATATTACATAGTATCAAACTTAATCTTTTGATTAGTGGACATTACACAAAACATAATTATAAACAAGTTATCTTTAAAGATGAGACGAATGTAGATAACTAAATCTTCCATTAATATATTTAAATTGTATTTGATTTTATGATTTTTTCTATTTTATAAAAAATTATTCTAAACATCATATTTCTTTAATCAAACCTTCATGTTTTTTTGTATATATGTCTACAAAAGCTTTTTTTATTATTACATAATATTTCTATTACTTACTATTGTATTGATATATTAAATTTTTTATTTAAATTTTATTTGATTTCATAATTTATACTATTCTTATAATTATTTAAGTGTCTATATTATTTGCCATTAAAAATCTACTTTGAAATACATAACTGACATTGTTCAAATATAGAAACCCTAATTTTACCCAACCCTAACCCTAACTAATATCAGAAGGTACCCTTTGCGAATGATTTTTACTCTTAGATCTTCAAGAATAAACAATAAAGATAGATAAGTGGATAAGTTTGAAAATGCAATAGCTACGAACAACGAACCCAGCTCACTAATATCTATTATTTCACAGTTAATTTAAGAAAAATGTCATTTTTATTCAATAAGTTCATTACTTAGCCTTCTATATTAGGTAATGCCGGCTACCCATAAAATAAGCCCATGGGTGTGCTCTAATCATCAGAGATTCAGATTCTAGTTTGTTTTGGGATTTTGAGAGAGGTGATCAATGGCAGGAAGTGAAAGTGAAAGAGTAGGAAGGAGAATCATTGTTGCTGTTTGGTTAAAAGAAGACATAGAAGATTAATGGTATGCGATACTCTAAAGTATTTGTCTATGTCCAAATCTTACAGTGATTCTATGCTGTTGATCTATATATTTTGTATGTATCCATCCATTTGCTGCAAATACTGTGCACGAGTACAAAATAATCTTGCAATTTTAATCGAAGGAACATAGCAATGAGTAAAACATCTGAATTGAATTATAATAGCAGTAGCAGTTCGATTCGAGTTATAATGTTCGATCTATAATTGACCATCCGTTTGCTGCAGCTGACAGATGCCACTGCTTAATTATCGCAAATGACAGCACTGGTATTTTGCCCGCTGGTGAAAAGTAAAACTACCATGCCTGATTAGGTTACCTAAATTACCTAAATTGAACAAGCTTGGTGTTTCAATCAAGGCCTGGAATTTGACAGTCACCTCTATTTGTCATATGAATTTTTGATGATGGTTTAGTCATTTCAATGCCTTTCATTTGACGTTTTAAGAAAAATATCAACTGTAAAAAAAAATTAAAGTAGAAGATTGATAAATAATGAGAAAATAATGATAAATTAGTAATATATGCAAAAATCTTAAATTTACTAAATAAGTTTCTAAATTAATACACTAATATTTATGATATATTGACTAAGTTTCTAAATTCATATATAAAAAATAGAATATATACAAGTGTCTAAATTGATATGAAAAATCTTTCCATTTCAAAATATTCTAAATAAATTTGTATTTTTATAATAAACATTTTCAACTAATATATATATTACCTATTATATTTTTTTAGGGTTTATTTATAATTTGAGCTGTCATCTATACCGTTTTAGAAAAAAATAGCATGTCAATGCATACATTCTACTAATTTTTTAAGCTGTCAAATACGGTTCCACCACAATAAAGTTTAACTCAGTGTGGGACTTTTCGGCTAAATATATACTAGCGCTTCCATCAAATAAAATGGTAAAGCTGATAGTAATATATTTCAAAAGTTTTTGTATTCTTAAATATAATATAAAATTTTATTTTTCTTTCAAATTGCTAATCTATTACAATAATAATTATGAAATGCTTTCACTTTGTACTAGTAGAAAGTTTTTGCCATTCTTAATCAGATGATGAAAATATTGTCAAATTCTAAACTGAATAGTTCTTGCAAGATGGACTTTAGAAGAAATGTGTGGCTACTCTTAAGCTGAAAATAGTAGATATGAATTGAAAAAAAATTGGGTCTAAGGTCTATAATAATTTCTAATTAATAGTCAACATTTAACATCATTACAATATAAAGATGTTAAAATTAATAGTAAAAAGATAACTATTCTGTCAATTTCCATACAATAAAAGATATATTTTATCTTAGAAAATAGCAAAGAAGCTCTAATGACACATGAAATTTGAAAATCAAATTGAGAATACAAAATTTAATTAGTTTCAAATATAAATATTTAATTAATTTTATCATAAATGAATTTATATGAATGGAAAATGCATAATGAATCTATAAGACAATAACAAACATGCTACTAAAATTAATTATGTAAGTTCTTAGCTAAACATCCTTTTCTCAAAATATAATTTACCAAATACTTGCCTTCATGATTTTACTACATTTATATATTGTGAAATATTGTGAAATGATTGTTTGATATTTTTTACATTTTAATGCACTTTTGTATTTTTGGTCCATATTGTTTTTCAATATGATTAATGCACTTTTGTATTTTGCCATTTAAACCCTGAAGTTTTACTTTGCTGGTTGTACTTTTTTGGCAACCTATTTTGAGTTAGCACTCATATAAATCTATTTTTTAAATAAATCCAAATAAGGCATAGGAAAAGATGCAAATCAATGTTTAAAGGAGGCTTCAAATTTTGGCCAAATTTTGCTATCTCATGTTTATTTGTCTTAGATTTTGTATTATAATTGTGTTTCCTTTGGATTGTAAAAAGTCATTTTAGTCAATTTGTTCATATACAAATCTGACATTTCTTTTGGTTTCTTATTTTTCTTTTCAGTAATGTAAAAGATATGATTTAAATATTTAAACATTCTAAGGGTGGGGCTAATAGAGCTGGAACTGTGGAGATTTTTTAGGAAAATTTTGAATCTTCTGGTCCCATGAATTTTGTAGTGGAGTATACAGCTTAACTACTTATAACTAAGCATCCCGCTTCTAAGTAGTAACGATGCACATTGTGGAAATCGTTATATGCTGAAAGGTCAAAAAGTGGTCATTTAAAAGTGTCGTCTCATACATAAATACCTTTGCACTAGTCCAGTAGTAATGCACAAATGAACCAATAGTTATGCACAAATGTCCTAGTAGTGGTGCACAAATGAGCTAATAAAGGGCAAAAAAGATGAAAAATTATCTACTATTGGTACATGTGATATTCATTAATGAACTTTTCATTATCAATTTTTTGGGCTCCTTTACAATCTACTACTACCGAGGGATTGAGTTGACAAAATGATGTTTTGGGTTGACAAAACGATGTCCACTATAAAATAATACTATTCAATTTGCAACTCTAAATTTAAGAATTAAAAAAAAACTATTAAATTTATAATAAAAACACATGATTATTATTTATATATTTCTCAAAAATTATAATGATATTATTATAGAACCCCTCTTAATGTGAAAATTTTGTATGTATTCTTAAGGGGGAGTAGAAATATGTTTGTATATTGTTTTTGTAAGCACACTTAGCTGTAACGTTGTAAAATTTTTGAAGTGTTGCCATCAATGCCAAAGGGGGAGATTGTTGGCTTGATGATGATTTTAATGAATGACTTCATATGTTGTCATTGATGGAACATGTACACACACACATATGTTCACATTTTCTACCGGTATTACTTCTAAAGTTACTTGTATTGCAACCGGTATTGGAAGTTTTGTTTATGATGGTTTAGAGAGTGTCAATTAATACATGTAGACAACCAATATATGCAATAATGACTTGGCACCTACTTGAAGATTCAATAGAGATCATCAAAGAAGCAAATGGACGACAATCGGTTTGCATGTTGGCAGTCGTTAACTCTAACCGATATCGGTGTTCCAACCGTATTCATTGGTTGTGTGATGAGTTATCACCGATCGTTATGAGTTACCCCTAACTGACAAATTTTGGCGGTAATTTGTGATAAGTTATGTTTGATTGTCCAGATACACTACACCTAGGAAATTGTGATATAATTTCTAAGCCGACATGTAATCTAAATTTCTATATAATGACATTATGATGAAATATTTCATATGAGATAATTTGATGCGAAGATAGTATTGTTAAGTTGTTGAAGACATAGTAGAATATGTTGGTGATGCAGTTTTGAGTGCACCAAAGAGGATCTATTCAAGCAAGTTTTGCTACGTCTAGATCACACCCCCTGTTGTTTTCTAATCACTACAATAGTAAAATCTCCTAACTGGGTAAGCTCTAACAAGCTTCATTGTACAAATCCTTTAACAAGGTGATCCATTAGTTTGGATTCTGAAATCCTCTACCGAGGTAATCCTAACAAGGTACTACCTTTAACAAGGTATACCTACTAACAGAGATTTGGGATATATAATAGGATTTGCTCCTAGCAGAGCATATTTGTAGAGCTTAACCAGTCAATTACCTATTACCACAGAAAGTTAACTTGTGAGTCCCATCTCACCGTGGTTTTTCCCATTTGGGTTTTCCACGTATAAACACTTGTGTTATGGTGGATGTTTTACTTATTGTGGATACTTTAATATCATTTTGGATTGCATGCATAGTGTTAAGTAAACTTGTTAAGTATATCTATCAGCCGATATTTAAAGTAGTATTGTTTTTGGTGTCACTGATTCACCCCCCCCCCCCCCCCCCCTCTCAGTGCTTTATAAGTCTATCATTGAATTTTACTCTAGCTTCAATTGTGAAGCTTTACTTTTTGGTGCCCTTCTCTATCTTGCATCTATAATTTTTGTAAGTCTTGTCTTTCTTTTTGTGTAGCCTATTTTTCTTCCATATACATAGCTTCTACTCTTCTCTCTCCCCCTTCTTGTTTTAATTCAATATCTCATTGCAATAAAATAAAAGAGTTTCTCTCATTCCATTTTGATTATTATGTGTTTACCTTGTTAGTGGTATTTTTAAAATTATAATCTTTATTATCAATTATTATCTAATTTCAATAATATATTATAATATGTTCATTTGTTGCTCACACAATCCAATCAAAATCTACACTCAATAGTTTTGTTAAAATGTAAATTGAAATGCATTAAAATGACTAAACCGTCATAAAAAAATCATATGACAGGTAGGGGTAGCCATCAAATTCCAAGCTTGTGTACACATATGAATAAATTAACCCAATAAGTAATAAATAAATTTATAAATAATTAATAACATAATAATAAATTAATACTTCTATGAACGTCTTTTACTTGTTTTGGAGTCCATATCAATTACGTATTTTTGGGTAATACACATTATATTAACATTCTAGTTTTAGTCTTTTTTTTTTGCATGCATGAGACATGTACAACTTTTTCTTATTTTGAAGTCCACGTCACTTACCTATTTTGGGGCAATCAATGGATTCTACAACAAACAAAGCCTATCCACATAGTATATTTGTAAAAGTTTTATAATATTTTTTTATCAAATCTATTCTTATTAATTAGTATATTTATATATTCAATATATTAAATTGATAAAAAAGTTTTATAATATTAGTATATAAAAATTGAGATATTTATATTGAAACTAAATACTATTTCTTTTTTTAATGTTATTTTAAAATGTTGTAGAAACTTTTCAAATAAGACAATGAAATATTAATAAGAAACATTTATAATCGAGATGCAAAAATGAGATCAGTAAAAATTCAAGAGTGATATATGTTTATAAAATAATACATGTTTATATCTGATGTGTATTACTTTAAAATTTATGTTTTTGATTAAGGATAAAGTAGGTTTTGAGGGGGACGTGAAACCCCTTACAATGGATTTTGAAGGGACCCCAAACCCTTATATTTTACTAGGATCTCAAACCACAATACAAGGCTACCAAAATGAATAATCATAGTGAAAAGCTAGTAGTACAACCTTAGTCAATACTAAAAACATCAACTTTAATAACATGCACAAGGGTTTTACTAAGGCTCCCTTGACCTTCAATAGATACCATGGGTGTTTCCAAGCACCCATAACCTTCAAAGACATCAGATTATAACAGATAGACATACAATCATAATCTGGACACATGGGGTTTTGAAAGGCTCCCTTAACCTTACTAAAAACAACAACTGGCCAGACTGGACCCTTGAAAATTACTAGCATCCAGCCTGCCTATGGGTTTTAAAAGGCTCCCACAACCTGAAATAGGCAACAAAAAGATAAGCATTGAGAAAAAACCAAAAGGGTGATTTTGAAAGGCCTCCCAAACCTTCAAGATGGGTTTAATAATGGGCCCCAAAACTAGCAAGAGGAAGCCAGTTGCCACCCAACATATGATCAAAGTCCACCTTCCAACATAACACCTCTCCACTTCTATAGGACTAAAAGAGAGGCCTAAACCAGAAAGACTCCATGTCGACAAACTCCACCAAAATCTTCACCTCTATAGGAGACGAGGTAAGGAAACCCAACAACAAGGAGAAAGATACAATAGCACACCTAGCCTTGACAAATAGGGCATCCAATACCCCTAGTAGAAGTCATCCCACAAAACTTAGCCCACAACTCTTTCCCTTTATAGAAGTGTTAATCTTAGAGGATTCAGTTAATACTGAGAAGGGGGGTGAATCATTATTAACAACAAATTCAAATCTGAAACTCAACCTTATAAAATATTTCACCAAATCAAACAATAACCAACAACAAAACCATATACCAGTACTGGTATCTGCAGATAATCATCTGCTAATCTGATTTATCAAGTCTGCACATTAAGTGTTCATTAACCATGCATGAATTGAAAATAAAACATAACAACACATAAAAACATTCACCATATGAACACCATGCTTTTCATGTGGAAACCCAAATAGGGAAAACCCATAGTGGGAATTGGTACCCACAAAAATTATGCACTCTTTCAGAATGCGCCTTGTTAGGAGCCTAGCCTGGTTAGGAGCTTACAAAGATGCTCTGTTAGGAGTCACCCAATTAAGGTATTTAAATGATGAGCTCTATTAGGAGCTTTGACCTGTTAGGATCAACCTCGCAAGAGGATTTAGAACTCATATGTTGAGCCGCCCTATTAGGGAATTTACAATGTAAGGTCCATTAGGACCTGCTTGGTTAAGGGATTTTGATTGTTGCTTGATTTGAGTATAACACTTAACTACGTGCTTGATCAGATCCAATTCTACTCCAAATCTGCTACGCTTTGGCAGATCTCTCACACTCTAGTTCTGCTTCACAACAAATATTTAATAAACCATCATAAATAACCTTTACAACTAGGTTAGTTACTAAGCCCTAAATACATCAAGAATTTACAATACAAATCATCTCAGGTCATATGAGATCATCATATATATCAATAAAACATTTTACAAGATAATATCAACTGTTGAGTGATCGTAACTCATCATATCAACTCGATCTAATACAAAGTCAAATCTTTAGAACACTTTTCTAAACGCTCAACTATTTCCTATTGGAATTGAGGAAAAATCAATTCTACAGCTCCCAAAGATCACCTGCATGCAAATCTGTCACAGAAAGAGAAAAGAAAAATAGCTATGGAGGCCTGAATTCAGAGTTCTAGAAAAGAGGAGTCATATTGATTGTGCAACAAGAATGCAATTCAATAATTATAGTTTTTAATAAAACTACAAAGAGAGAATCCTTATAAAAGGATACACGAAACCCTAAAGGTGAAAACCCTAAAGAATTATAAGATTCCTAAGTTTAGCTTAAGCATAGAGTATTATAGACTAATAATTAAATAAATAATTATTAGCTAATAAATGATAACTCTAACACCCCCCTTAAGATGAACTTAGGGAGCTGTTAAAAAACAACAAGGACTAAAAAAGCATGTAAAAATGCAGGAAAGCAAAAATGGGTCCCAGCAACTAGGCCTGATGAGGTACCCAAGTACAATAAAATCTTTGTAGTGAAGAAAAAGGAGAAAACCCTATGGGAAAAAAACTCCTCTCCAAGAAGAGATGAAAGATCAAGTGAAGGAATAAGAAGCCTCCAAACAATAGTGTTCCAGAAGATAGGAACAAAAAGAAGAGAATGAAGAACACCACTGAAGTATCAAATAACTGCAAACACTATCGAAGAGTAAGTGCTGATTTGAAGAACCTCCACTGAAATAGAACATGACTAGGTAGAGAAGACCATAATTTGCATGAGTTTCCTCAAATGAAACTACTTGAATCAGATGGCAAACAAAGGCAAACAACTGAACTCGAAGATACAGATGGCATGAAACACCAAAACCTGAAGAGTTGATCAATCGAACCAAGGAAGCATTAGAACAAGAAGATAAACCTCCCCATTATTCTGAAAAGGGAGAGGGAGAGGTACACTAAAAAGAATGGCCAACAAGAACTGCATGACAAAGAATTAGGAACTTCGACGGTGCAGAGAAAGTACATAGTGTCATGGAAGGAGCACTCATTTGACACACATCATGAGGCTAATGTCGTGGAAGGAACACTCATTTGACAAAGGTCGATGGCAAACAAAAGACAAACATCAACCCCCCCATGGCACTTTATAAGGAGTGCATGTACAATAAGGCAAAAGATGTGCAAGATCCCAAGTATACAATGCATAGTGGCACTTTATCTCAGTGTGTTTGCATAAATAAAATGGTACAATGATCAGAAGAGACAGAAGATTGGAAACAAAAAGAATAGCCAAAGATGAGACATCCTACTCAAATAAAAAGATCTCAAGACTTGAAACATCCAAGATATTCACCAGAGTGCTGAAAAGGCAAAAAATTGAATAAAATATACCTGGACCAGAATCTGAAAAGAAAACTCATATGAATGGAAATAACATAGGACAATCTTTCCAATGATATAGTTTTCAAAAAATGGAGCTCAGATGCTCAAGTTATGTCTCCTAGAGTGCAAAAAGGAACTTTTGGCTTTGACAGAAAAAAAACACCATCAAAAAATAAAATTAGAAGATCAAACCTCCAGATATGGATAGATCTCGGAAGAGCTTTCCGACAATATAAGGTTTTTGAAAAAGCTCCTCTGTATGAGCAACTTACAGCCAAAAGAAAAAAAACCCTCTTTTAGGGCATAAAAAGGGTAAGAAAAAAAAATTGACGAAAATTTTCTGACTCATTTGTAGGTACAACCATACATATTTTTGTGCCTCGTAAAGTGTACCAATAAAAAATCATGCCCTAGATGTCTCTCTCACTGAAAATAGGCAAATTATATATCAAAATTCATGGAATTGGCCTTCTGAATCCAACTATGACGTCCTTTCGGCACCAAAATGTACCAAGAAATTAGGTACCCTCAAAAATGGTAAAAAATAACTGCACAAAGCCCCGAATACATAGATCTAAAGAACAAGGCCCAAAAAATCTCATGAAGAGAACATGGGCATGCAGATCTGGAGCTCTAATACCATATTGGAATTGAGGAAAAATCAACTCTACAGCTCCCAAAGATCACCTACATGCAAACCTGTCACAGAAAGAGAGAAGCAAAATAGTTATGGAGGCCAGAATTCAGAGTTCCAAAAAAGAGGAGTCATATTGATTGTGCAAGAAGAATGCAATTCAATAATTACAATTGTTAATGAAAATACAAAGAGGGAATCCTTATAAAAGGATACTTGAAACCCTAAAGGTGAAAACCCTAAATAATTATAAGATTCCTAAGTTTAGCTTAAACATAGAGTATAATAGACTAATAATTAAATAAATAATTATTAGCTAATAAAAGATAACTCTAACATTTCCCAAAAAATTCCATCTTCAAACACGCCAAAACAGCAATTCATCCATCTACGTGGATTGTGCCACATCACCTCCAACATTTTAACTTGATGTAAATCACTGCCAAACCAAAAATCATTACCGGTTAAGAGAATTCTTTATAGGTCTTTAAACCCTAGAAATCATAAACATGACTTCCAGTAAGCAAAACATGATGCGGTTTTGGTTAGATACATATTACAATGATACAAACTCACATTCCAAACCACAATACTTCAATCATCACCAATCACTAGATATAATTAAAAATTCCTCGTTTACCGGTTAAGGTCCTAATTCCATGTTTCCTATTTCTTTACCGATAAGCTCTTTCCGGTAGACCAAAACGACTAAGATGACAAAATACAACATAGTAAACATAGGTTTCCATCAATGACAACATAAATAAATGATCAAAGTCATCCAATCATCACAAATAATCCTTTACCAGTTTAGTCCTCATTCTTCATCTACATCAGTTATGCCAATCATGCCAACATTCTCCCCCTTTGGCATTTTATGGAAACGCCAACATATTCAACTGAAATCATGTTGTTGAGTTTTGGAACTTCTCTATTGCATTTCACTCCTCTGTCAATTCTTCTCTTCTCCACCTGGAACTAAATCTTCATCTATTCTCCCCCTTTCTGTTACACATCTTTTCTTCCTTAGGCTAATATATTTCTTCAATCATATTTCCTATTCTCCCTCTTTGACAACAATTCCAAAGGTGCATATGCATCGTCGATCATCAAATCTAATCTTGTTGTCTTCAACATCTCTGCAAATCTTATCTAAGTTACTCCTCTTGCGGAGTAGCTATCATTTCATCAATCCATAGGGAAGTTTTCAATAATAATACTGGATTGATGCATCTCCTACATCCTATTTTTTCTTGTGTAGGCGTTGGACCCCTAACTTACCTTTGAGGTACTCAAAGGTAGTCTTTAAAAATGGTTTTGTAAAAATGCCTGCTAGCTGCTCTTTGCTTGTCACATACTCCATTTTGACTTATTTTTCCTATACTCTCTCCCTCAAAAAGTGATATTTCAATTCTATGTGTTTAGTTCTTGCATGTAATACATGATTTTTTGAAATATTAGTTGTACTTGTATTGTCACAATAAATAGTTATCGATTCAAACATATCAAGTTTAAAACCTTCTAACACATGTCTCATCTAGATTGTCTGCATGCAATTCATTGATGTTGCAAGATACTCTACCTCGGTTGTTGACTATGAAACACAAGTTTGCTTCTTATTTGTCCAAGCAAACAATCTATCTCCAAGAAGCAAAGCTCCATCGATAGTGCTTTTCCAGTCATCAACATTTCCTACCTAGTTGGCATTAGTAAACACTTTCAAAGAAAAATCACTTGTATAAGGATACCATAAACCATAATCTATTGTGCCTTTCAAGTACTGCAATATATTTTTCACCACTACCAAGTGAGTCTCCTTGGGATCCTTTTGAAATCTAGCAACCAAATCAACAACATGTGCAATATCAGGTCTACTATGAACAACATAATGCAAATTACCAATCATGGAATTGCATTCTTTTTCATCAATAGAGGGTGAATCATCCTATTTAGACAATTTACAACCTGTCACCATCAAAGTACCAACCAGTTTACAATCCTCCATGCCAAATGTTTTCAACACTTTACATACTTACTCTGACAGATAAATATTCCACCATCTAATTGCTAGACCTGCAATCCAATGAAAAATTTAATCTCACCAATAAAAGACATCTCAAATTATTTCTTCATCTCCTCAGTAAAAGTCATACATAAATCATCATCACCTCCAACAATTATGTCATCTACAAATACTTCATCTATCAACACTTGGTCTCCATCAGTCTTAAGATATATGTTACTGTCCTCACTGGTATGTTGGAATCATATCTTGAGCAGGTGTGCATGCAATCTTTAATACCATGCTCTTAGTGCAGACTTCAATCCATACAGTGCCTTATGTAACTTGTAAACCATATCTTTATCCCCAGACAAAGAAAATCCATCCAGTTGTTCTATGTACACTTATTCCTCAAGGATGCCATTAAGAAAATAGTATTGAACATCCATCTGGCAAACCGTAAAGATTTTAAATGCAACATAAGAAAGTAACATTCTTACTCCTTCCAATCTTGCCATTGGTGAAAAGGTTTCTCCATAATCTTCTCCTTCTTCTTGTGCATAGCCTTTGCATACCAACCTTTCTTTATTCCTCACAACCTGGCCTTCTTCATTCAATTTGTTTCTAAAGACCCATTTAGTGCCTATCACATTCTTGTCTTCTGGTTTGGAAACAAATGTCCATGTCTTGTTCTTCTCTATCTAATCCAATTCCTCATTCATAGCATTAATCCAGACATCATCATTCAATGCCTCTCTTACTGTTTTAGGCTCAATAGTTGAAATCAAGCAGGAATTTTCTCTGATTTTCCTTCTTGTTTGTACACCAACATTTTTATCTCCAATAATTTGGTCTTCTAATTGATTCAGTCTGACATATCTTAGTATTACCACTTTTTGTGTTGTGCCTTCTGCTTCATGTTATTCATCTTCATCATTGCTTTCTTCATTTACCAGTTAAGCACCTATTTCTGCATCTTCTTGCTCATCATTCTTTTGCACTTCTGGTTCAATAAACACAAGTTTTTCTTCATCTTTCTCAAGTTCAGATCTACTAGTCTCATCATATTTCTTAGAGAGTTCATCTACCTTCACATTTGCATTCTCAATGATACTTTTTGTTCTCTTGTTATAACATCTGAAAGCCTAACTCTTTGTAGAGTAACCAAGAAAAATACCTTCATCACACTTTACATCAAACTTTCCAGTGAAATCATCATGTTTAATGAAACATTTACTCCCAAAAATTTTAAAGTAACTTACATTAGGAGTCTTTCCATACCACTATTCATAAGGTGTTTTGTTGTTACCTCTCTTGACAAGTACCCAATTCAAAGTGTAAACAATAGTGCTAACTACTTCTCTCCAAAACATTTTTGGTACTTCACCTTGAATCAACATGGTTCTAGCAGCTTCAATAATTGTTCTATTCATTCTCTTTGTTATCCCATTCTATTGTGGAGTTCTAGGAGCTGACATCTGCCTCTTAATTCCCTTTTTATTGTAGAACTTCACAAACTCATCGGAAGTAAATTCTCGTCCCCGATCAAATCTCAAACATTTCAAATTCTTCCTGGTTTCTTTCTGAACTAAAGCTTTGAATTCTTTGAATTTACTAAATGCCTCGGACTTTTCTCTTAGAAAAGTTACCCACATCATCTTGGAAAAATCATCAATAAAAATCATGAAATATATATCACCATAATAGCTCTTAGTCCTCATAGGACCACCTAAATCAGTGTGAACTAAATCAAGGATATTCTCTAAAGAGAAATACTTACTCTTAACAAACACAGAAGTCATCTTATCCATCTGACAGTCCTTACATAACACATTATCAGGTTTAACAAGCTGGGGCAAACCTCTCACAATACTTGATTTTCTAACCTTTATCAAATTGTCAAAATTCACATGACAAAACCTGTTGTGCCATAACCAACTATCTTCAATCTTTTCCACCAAACAACTATTCACATTATTATTCAGATGAAAAAGATTACCTCTTGTCTTCTTTCCAGCATCAATCAATTCTCCATTACTTCCAAGAGCCTTGCACACTCCACTTTTAAATTCTAGAAGATATCCCTTATTAATTAATTGATCAACACTCAAAAGGGTATGTTTAAATCCATCAACCCAAAAGACATCATCTACATTGCTTTTTCCATTTAGTGAAATAGATCCTTTACCTTTAACCATGCATGGTGAGTTGTTACCAAACCTTACTACATCTCCATCAAATTATTCAAGGGATATGAACATGTTTCTTTCACTAATCATGTGGTGTGAGCAACCACTATCTATTATCCATTCATCACTGCTATCCATGTGAGACACCAATGCCTTTTCATCAATCAAATCTTCCTTCACAACAACAAACACTATCTCCTCATTGTCATCTTCTTCTGATTCTTCATCAGTTACTCCATCATCAACTACAGCATAGAATTATTTCTTGACTTTTCCTTTGAATTTCTTAAACTTCTCTTTCTTATCAGTGTTAGGACAATTAGCAACTATACGACGAATTTTATTGCAAGAGAAACACTTCAAGGGTAATATACCTTTATACTTACCAATGCATCTTGGTAATCTCCTAGCTAATAATGCCTCAAACTCCATTAGACCATCTTCATTATCATCATCTGCTCTACTACTTCCATGACTAGACCTGTTGTCATTATTATGATAAATATTCTTTCCTTTCCTCACAGATGTACCGGTTACAGAAGCTTTAAAAGCAGATTCTGACGGTTTTGAAACACTATTATCAAAGTTGTTTAACTAAAATGCAGTCAAATTTCCACTAAGAGAATCAACAATGACTTTATCTTTAGAAATAGATCTAAGTTCTTGAATTCCAGAAACTCTAATAGAATATTGTGGTAGGAGAGTTCTAAGCATTTTACTAACAACAATATCATCCTCAATCTTACATCTAGCACTCTTAATACCACCTACAAATTCTTTAATCCTTTGATCATATTGTGCAATGTTCTCACCATCAACCATTTTCCTATCATCAAATTTGCCTCTTCTTTTGCTCTTTGTACATGTTCATCTCCTCCATAAATCAAGTCTAATTTCTCCCATACCTCAAATACAATTTCTAATCCATGAACATTTATATACGCAAAATCAGATAAAGTACCTACAATTGCTTCCAAGGCTTGAATGTTTTGTTTTTGTTCTTTAAGCTCGTTCGGTGTCAAGGGGCTGGTAGTAGGACCAACATACTTGTTTATCACATGTTTTCAATACTGCAAACCCAATCATTTAATGTATATCTTCATCTAGTCTTTCCATATTCGGTAGTTGTCATTGGTAAACTTGGGACCCTCCTTCTTCATCATCTTACTTCAGGATCTTTCCCTAAAGCTATTAAGCCTTCTGCACATAAAGGACCAAGGCTTTGATACCAATTGTTAATCATAGATGATTCAGTTAATACTAAGATGAGGGGTGAATCAGTATTAACAACAAATTCGAATCTAAAACTCAACCTTATAAAATCTTTCACCAAATCAAACAATAACCAGCAACAAAACCATTTACCAGTACTGATATCTGCTGATAATCATCTACTAATTTGATTTATCAAGTCTGTACATTAAGTGTTCATTAACCATGCCTTAACAGAAAATAAAATATAATAGCACATAAAACAATTTACCATATGAACACCATGTTTTTCACATGGAAGCCCAAATAGGGAAAAACTGTGATGAGAATTGGTACCCACAAAAATTGTACACTGCTTCTGAAAGCGTCCTGTTAGTAGCCTAGCCTGGTTAGGAGCTTACAAAGATTCTCTATTAGGAGTAGACCCTGTTAGGAGTCACTTGGTTAAGGGATTTAAATTATGAGCCTTGTTAGGAGCTTTGACATGTTAGGATCAACCTCGCAAGAGGATTTAGAACTCAGATGTTGAGCCACCCTGTTAGGGGATTTACAATGTAAGGCCTGTTAGAACCTTCCTAGTTGAGGAATTTTGATTGCTACAACTATTAGGGAACAATAATAAATGATCTGGGTAGAGCACTTAACTACTTGCTTAATCAAATTCAATTCTGCTACACTCTAGCAGATCTCTCACACTTTGGTCTGGCTTCACACTCTTCTCAAAAACCACCGATACAAAAAAAATCAACTAAACCAACATAAATAACCTTTACAACTAGGTTGGTCACTAAACCCTAGATACATAAATAATTTACAATACAGATCATCATACAGATCATTATAACATTTTCAAAGACAATATCAATCTTTGAGTGATTGTAACTCATCACAACAACTCGATCTGATACAAAGTCAAACCCTTAGAAAACTCTTCTAAGCACTTCGTTGTTTCCCAAGAAATTCCATCTTCAAACATGCCAAAACAGAAATTCATCAATCTATGCGGGTTTTTCCACGTCACCTCCAACATTTGAACTTGATGTAAATCACCACCAAACCAAAAATCATTACCGGTTAAGAGAAATATTTACCGGTCCTTAAACCCTAGAAAAAATACAATAAAAATCATAAAAATGACTTTTGGTAACCAAACCATGATGCAATTTTGGCCAGATACATATTATAATGATACAAACTCACATTCCAAACCACAAGACTTCAATCATCACCAATCGCTAGATCTAATCAAAACATTTTCTCGTTTACCGGTTAAGGTCCCAATTCCTAGTTTCCCGTTTCTTTACTGGTAAGGTCTTTCTGGTAGACCAAAAAGACTAAGATGACAAAATACAACATAGTAAACATCATTTGCCATCAATGAAAACATAAATAACTAATCAAAGTTATCCAATCATGCAATCTCAATCTCTTCATCATAATGTCATCACAAACAATCCTTTACCAGTTTAGTCATCATTCTTCATCTGAATCGGCTATGCCAATCATGCCAACAAGAAGAATGGTCCACTCTAAAGGACAAGATGAGAAACACAAGAGAACCTCTTGACATGAATAAAACAAGAAAAGCACTCACAATCTATAAGAGAAAACTATAAAAGGTAACAAAAAAATGGCACAGTGATGTCTCCCACAAAGAACCCCTGCAGCACTAGATCCCTCCCTAAGTGAAAAAGACAACTCAAGTGGGGAGAGGAATCTAAAAATCCAGAAAATAACCATTCCCCTGAGACTCCACCCGAGTCCCAAACAACCTCTTCACTCCAAGGCTGAATTGGGTGAACACAAACAATAGATAGAGCGAAGACAACATCCACCGTAGCTTCTACAAACACCTTCCTGCATTGCATAAAAGCCACAAACAACAAATCCACCTCACTCTCCCACCAGGTCCACAAACAAAACCCTGCATTGCACCCTTTGGCCAAACTACACATCGAACAAGACAAGGTGGGGTCAAACCCATCCCCCACAAGGATCAAGGGAAGGTTTGAAACACGAGGCACTAAGCAGACGCTATGGAGGGTCCTACAAGTCACCAAGGAGGGAGGGAAAGAGAGCCACATAAGGTGGTGCCTTCCCAATGGCCCTTGCACAAAGTAGTAGATCCGTAGACACTTGGCCTCCCTAGCTCCTGAAGTAGTAGATCCTCTCTCACTTCATCCAACCACAAAAACCTCCACACTATCTACCCCTCCACTCCCAGATCAAACATCCTCCAAGCAGCAAACACGGATAGCCCAAGAGACAAGGCTTCAAATACAAGTTAAGATGAGATTCACTGTCAATCTGATCACCTCGCCTTCTTCATCTTCCTCACCTACCTCCCGAGCCACAGAAACCCTAGCTCCCCCTCCAACTCTTCCACTCATCTCTCCCTTGAATTCTTTTATGTTTGAAAAATTATGTTGTTTTATATGTTTTAAGGCACAAACTAAACATTCAACATTGAAATCAAAAAAAATTATAAATGAATTTCTTGAATCATTAATATATTTATTATGAAAAGAATAGAAAATTAACTAGATCCCCATCCTTTTATCCTTTATAAATATCATATACTGTTGACTAAAATTTAAATTCCTAAAAATGCTCTCTCAAAATATTTTCATATTAGAAAGGCACCTTGATGATACACATGCACATAGTTTTTTTTCTATCGTCTTATCTTATTCTATAGTTTAACTTGTTCTCAATGTATTTTATTTGAAATATCTTAGTAAATTTTAAAGAATCCTACATTGTTGTTAGCTGACATTACCAACCCTCAATGTTGTAAAGCTTTTAAGTTCATTAATCAACTTAATTTTCAACTAACCATTATGCTGATAATGGTGGACTTCTTCTCATGTATCTTCCAAACATATTAAAATAGAAATGGAAATGAGTCTTATATGAAATTGGCCCTACCAAAACCTATCAAAGAATGCCAAGTCCTTATAGGATTGAGTTAATAAGGAACATTTCACAATATTGAAACACATGCAGCTTTCAATGTTTAGAACTTCGTGTTGTAGTAGCTATTACTTTAAATTCATAAATAATGGTAAGCATTGAGTATTGCAATCATAAAGCGGGGGAAATGATATGCATTTTAACTTGAGGAAGTTATAGGAAAACTCAAAGAATGTGCAATATGTATTCCACCATGGGCCATGGTACATTTTACTACAGAGAGAAGGCCACAGTTTTTCAATCTCATTCAATGGAATTGCCTATACTTGCGGTGAAACATTTAGAATGTGATCTACCTAAAATGGGCAAGGCAATCTCACACGAGGAAGTAATCCATCATTTCCGCATGTCAGAGAACCACTTTTTGTATTGGATTTTTTATATGTTTAACAATCACCTGAACACAGTTTTTTGGGAGTCGGAAAGATGTTGCATGGCCTGAGACAATATTCACAAAAGGATGTAGTGGAGCAAGTCCACTTATAACAAAAGCCTATCGGCTAATTATCTAGAAGCAAAATAAGAAGTGAGAAGAAATCAATTGGAAGTAAATAGTTCCTATATTCAATAATTTTATTATTTACTTTTAGTTTTTTAAAGTTGATTTGTGCTATTATTTTTATTGTTTCTAGTTGTTGTCTTAATATTGTGTGTTTTTCTCTTATGAAGCTTGGTGGGGTAGGTGGGGTGGATTTCTAACAAAAAATTTCTGATTTTAATCTTTGGACCTTAATGACAACTATTGTTGTAAATAAATATTAATGTAACCCTTTCAACTTTCAAGATGAATATAATTTTCTCTTTAACTCTCTCTCACACACAACTTTGATAGATATTAAAGTCTTGCAAATAAAGTAAACTTGCTTATAAACATCAATTTAATAGTCAAAGATCATTTTTTGATCAATTAACATAGGATAAATATTTATATTTTGATGTGATGAGGCACAAAATTACTATCGACTATTTGATTATCATTTAGATGATGTTTAAATAGAATTAGTCATTCATAACATGAGATTGTCTAGAAGTAGAAGAAAAATAAATTTGTTGTAAGTTAACAATTTTTTTAATTAATGTCCCTAATATTTTCTCTTACTTTCATGTGTTGTATGACCACATGATTGAATAAATTTAAGTGCCTCATGTATTAGTGAAATAGTGTAATCAATGATTGACAAAATTATTAAATCATTTTTGCAAATATTTTTCTTGTGTTGTTGGAAAATATTGAGCCCCCATGTATTAGTGAAATGATCTAGTTTAATATTATTCATCTCGTCAAGTATCTAGCAATCAAGTCTTAATTGAACTATTAAAAGGTGTAAAAATTACATCAAATTATTTATGATTTTCAGTGATTCAACATGAATTTAAATATAGATCATGCAACCTTTTAAGTCAAAATATCAAAGTAAACTTAAAAGGAGGATTGGACTTTTCATCCAATTGCTTAGTTTGTGCAAAACTATGCCAAAGCTCAATTTTTATTATTTGTAACACCAAAGTAGGAAATATAAGTTTCATGTAATTCAATAGGTTTTACAAATGTGCCCCACAATTTGACAAATTAAAAAAAAAAGAATTGGTAGAAAATCAATCTTATCAAGATAGCTTATAATTTTGCAAGGTTACACAAAAGGTTCAAACTCCACGAGCAATGATTAAATAATATGCATGTTAGATTCCTTAAATTCAACAATAGATTATTAGTCATTATGTTAATTGACAAGACATACAAAATTTGAATTGTCCAAAAATTGCTTGAAATTAATATTTACTATTAACTCGTTTTAAAACCTTAAGTTAATTTTTTATGAAGAACATGTCAATAAATAAAATATTAGGAATTAGGTTCATGGAGAAAATATTTGATGGTTATCTAGTCCTCTGCAAGAGAATCCTAACAATATTGCAGAGCTCAATACTTTAAATCTTGGGCTTCTCTTATGTAAAGAAATGTACTTTAACAAAGTAGAGATTGAATGGGATTCAAATTTCGTGATTAATTCTATGAGGTCAAGATCCATATTCAATTAGAAATTGACATTTTTGTTAGAGACTATTTCAGCTTTGCTAAAATACTTTGAAGCATACACTATTAATCGCAAATATCGTGAACGCAATAAAGAAGTAGACATCTTGGCCAATAAATAAGTTGAAGGTTTGAAACAAGTCTATAAAGTGAATAATTAAAATTTAAATTAACCCAAAATTTAGTCAGTAAGGATATTTAGAGAAAGAAAATAAGAGGAAGAATCAATGGTTAAAGAAAAAGGTTGGAAATAGCTATCAAGATATGATAATTTGAATTTAAATTTGAATCTGGTAGCAAAAGTCTCTGAGGGTGACATTAGATTTCTGGGTTGATGCAACTATAGTTAAAGATATTACCCTTTGACAGAGATGTAGTTTAGTCACTAATTGAGGTGGATTATTGAATATCCATTTATATCCACCATGGCATGATTGACGTGTATTGAGTTTGAGTGGGCTTGAGTGGTAGATGATACAGACATGTTATTAATTTTAATGTATGAAATTGGTGAAAGCTTCTTAGCCTACGATACTACTTTTAGCTCCATAAATCTAAATTTGTTGGTATGTTTCTTTTTTATTTCTTTTGATGGTGGTGTTTTGTTTGAGAGTTGTTTTTTAAGGAAAAATTGGATATGGCTGACTAAACCGGAGATTTGAAAGGATATTGTAGTGTGTGGAGTTATTGATAGCACTGTGACAAAATTCTCTCAAGAAGTTTCCAAAATACCGGTTTCATCAAGCATGTTTTTTTGGAATGTTTGACATTCATATCCTTCTCCTTCACTTTTTGTAGGCATTTCTCTCCAAGTTTCCCCACTGGTCACTACAAGTAGTCCTTTTTGTCTCCATTGATTCTCTAATTAGACAAGTGGCTAGGAAGTGGAAAATGACTTTCCTAGAAGAAATAACTTAGAAGTGACTGGGTGAGGTAATTAATTATTTTCATAGATTATTTATGCATGCAGTGAAATCTATTTCCATTTAGATCACATATATCATGTCAACATGGATGTTTCAGCAATGTTTCTAGCCACATCATTAACCATGGGTGAAATGAAGGTTGTAGAAAAGGATTTTTTCCATCACATCTTCAAGGACACCTTTTTAGGTGATCTGGATAGAGTTTCTCTCTCAGTGGGTGAAGGAATTACTATTTCACTTCTAGCACAATATTTTGTTTTTCAAAACTCGTATAAGAGAGGTGCCATGGCTTCCAATTCTCACTATATGGAATCAATAGAGTTTAGATGCAAGGGAATTCCAAATTAAAAGGGGATAGACCTTCCTAAAGAGATTGATGGGGCTCACCAAGAAGGGTTGGGTAAAGAGAGCTATAGGGGATGATGTGAAAGAAGATGAAGCATGGGTTGTGAAATACAAATATGATGAACACTCGATGGTTTGGGGAGCTCATATTTGATTGATGATGAGGAGAAACTAAGTCTAGAATAGATGGAGGAACTGTGAGAGGCCATTGAAAGTGTTCAATAAAGATAATTTATAGATATTTAGGGTTTGAGACTCTCCAATGTGGGTTGAGGCAAGGAAAAAAAAAAAATTTCTTTTCCCATAGTAAACTTGTCCTCTTTTTTGTTTGCCTTTGTTCTTTTTTTTGGTTTGCCTATATCAATTATGATTTTGATAGAATCTAGTTCGGAATGGCTTTGCTTATATGTCTTATTCTTTAAACTTCCATAGAAGTATTAACTAGAAAGATCCCCTATTTCATTTGTTTCTTCCTAAAACTCTATGATGGTTGTTTTTTTAAATATCTAATAGATACTCTAGCTTTGGCCTTTTATTGAGCCAAAAACAATTTACAATATATAGAATCAAACAATATAAAGTTTTAAAAAATACATATTACATAACACTTACTACAAAATATTATGTCTTATTCATATTTTATTCTTTCTCATCACACATGTACGTATTTATGTACACATACATTTGCATCCATCCATCTATATATACACACATCCATCCATCCATAAATGTGCATACGTACATATATATACATGTAAAAATGTGTGTGCACACATATGTAGATATACAAACATATATATTCCTACCACAAACTCAAAACACCACAATTTATATGTATTTTTGTTAGCATGATAATTGAAATAGAATTGTGAAAGACAAAGAGCTATTAAGAATTATATATATATATAAACACAATTTTTTCTTTTGTTTTACATTTAAATATACATCAATGTTTTTTTCTTTTTTCTTGTAATTAAATAGTTGGAAGGCCCAACTCCCATTGTATTAAAACTAGAACTTGCACCTCAGCAAGGTGCAATGGTTACGTCGATAGGAAGATATCCTTTGAGTAATATATTGGAGGATAGGGAATAGTTGGAAGAAACAAACATTGTCTTTGTTAGGAGTAATTATTTAGAATATATCTCAGTTGATCCTAAAATATGGTAGAAAATGAATATGAATGGATGCAACTTATAATTTAAACTCGCAAGATATGCAAGACATTTTTATAATACAAAATGTCCTTATAATGTATGAAGACGATTAACTTAGGATATTGATTACATTGAGTAGATTTCTTTTGTGCTATATTCAAAAATATGATCATCAACAATTGTAGTGATTGGTGTCCCTAAGAATGTTGTAGTATGAGTACAATTAAACCGCTACTGGTTTCACCTCTAATAAATGATAAGGTCATCTTCAAAAGATCAACATAAAATATGAAGAAGACATCTCATAGTTAGCAGCAAATGTATTCAATAGTAATCAATTTCTAAGTTAATCATTTTATATATCCATAATGAATTCCTTCTTATTTTAGTGTATTAAATAAAGCCATTGTAATGTGTTGTGGAAACAAATTTAGTTAACAATTTAACAATTTGAATCATATAGGTATGTAACTTTGATTAGGTTGTATACTTGCATTTGATAGGAACTCTTGTTGCATAGTAGCCTTTGTTTATTAGAGTTCATGATCTTCAAAATGTAATAACTCATATTTAACAATAGGGAAAATATAAATGACCCCAATTCAATTGTCAATATTTACAAGGGTTTCCTTGCCTTTTTTCCTAAATCACTACAAAGACTTACTATGCTACTTTGAGAGGATGAATAGGTATTTTATTCTTCCAATTGTTTAATCTTAAAAATCATAGCGATCAAATTAGGTACAAATACTATAATGATTTTCAAATCTAGACTAACCGTAATCACATGATCATTGTTGACCATAAAATTTAAGAGAACAATTTACAATTCTACTTATAGCCACTAGAGAAATATGATGCCAAATTTTATCATCTTTGATTCAAGCATAATATATGTATATTTTAAGTACATAAAAGGTATGAACCAAAAGTATAATGGACTCATAAAATTATGAAAAATAGCAGTAGTACCATTCGTTTAACCTTTAGAATTAAAGTGGGAAAATTAATTGCAAATATTATAATGATTTTAAAACATGGATCAACAATAATCTCATGATCAACATGACTATCATGATTCACAAGCACAACATAAAATAGTATTTATAGTCACTCATGAAAGTCTAATGCCAAACCTTATCATCTTTAACTCAATTGTCAAAAATATGTTTACTAACCCCAACCAATTGAAAATTACACAGATGAATGACAATCAATAGCATTAGGGACTCATAAAATTATGAAAAATAGCAATAGTACAAAGAAAACTATATAAAAATTAAATTATATATTTTATTCATTGAAGTAGATTATAACATATGACTTCAAAGAAGTGCAACAAACTTATAATAGACTCTTGAGAATATGAAAAGAATTATACTTTATAAAATAATAAAACTGAAGCTAAAACATGTAATGCTCCAAATTCATGATAGCACACTCACACTAAAACCCTCTCTAATGTCAAACATCCACTAAACTATGAATGAGCACACTATTGTCCTTTGAACCCTCAAGCATCTCTCCTCCAATCACACCCCAATGGAAGTATGTTGAGATACCTATATTTCCTGTGACAACCTTTTATATATGTACTTTGATAATCGCAACAGATCTAACAAATTATTTGAATAATTTATTCATCTTCATACAACCAGTTCAACTAATCAAAGCATCAAAATTTTCAAATATAAGCTCCACCTTGCAAAACTATGTTGTTTTCTCCTCCTCATTATGTTGCACATGCAAACACACCCACATTTCACACTTACATTACTTAAACTGGATTTCAAATATGATTATATAACTAATACAAACAACAGATACTGATGCTTTCAAATAAAATTAAGATGCACTTAGAAAGAATGGGATTCTTTCATGAAAAAAAAGTGCAGACGGTCAACTAGGAGGGAGAAGAGCTACCATCACATAGCTGTGGGCTCCTTGAGAGGGCATTAAACTTCCCAAATAATCAATCATGTCAGTTTGAACGTCTCGTCGATGTACATTATTCACATATATTCTTTATCTTTGATAATTTTTAGCATATATTTTTTTTTCAAATGCACATTATTCACATATATTCTCCATTCTTCAGCATCTTAAAAAAATGTAAAAATAAAGAAGAAGAATTGGTGAGAAAAATGAATAGATATGTTTGAAGCATTTTGTCAAACAGTTTACATGCCTTTTATATACTTCTACATTTTTCATACATGTCAACCATGGCGACTATATCTGACAAAATCCATCTATCCTTTGTCCATACCCTGTTCCAAAGCTCCCATTTTGACGCAGGCAGGGAGGATGCTTCCACATTTTGCATACGTCTACCAAGGCAGTTGCAACTACAACATATAATATTTTTTCTCTATCCTTTATGCTTTGATGGATGTCCATACCCTGCTCCAAAGCTGTCATTTTGGCACAGGCAGAACAGATGTCGGCAAACGTTGTAGAATTTGATTTCATGCCTGCCAATCGCATTTGCTTGAAAGTTTATAAATCCTTTTCAACAGATCCATTCTATGTATATCCTATAGTAATGGTATTCCACGAGACTACATTATCATCAGTCATTATGTGAAACAATTCATATGCCTTTTGTATGCTTCCACATTTTGCATACATATCTATCGATGCATTTGTAACTACAACATCAGATGAAAATTTACTTTCTAATATTCTTTGATGGATGTTCATTCCCTGTTCCAGAGATCCCACTTTGCCGCAAGCTGATAGAATACTGCAAAGGTTATGGAGACTGTTGTCACACCTGCCAATTGCATTTTCTTAAGAGTTTCAAAGGCCTTTTCAACAAACCCATTTTGTGAGCATCCTACAGTCATCACATTTCATGATACGACATTTATTTGAGGCATTTCTTTGAAAAGTCTTAAAGCCTTGTGAACACCATTATATGGATATCCTGCCACCATTTCAATCCATGAGACAACGCACCTTGTATATGCTTCCATATTAGCATATGTACCAGGGCAATTCCAACTATATCATCTAACAAAAATCTGCTCTCCATTATGCGTTAATGGATTTCCATACCCTATTCCAAAGCTCTTAATTTGGCATAGGCTTGGAGTGTGTTGGCTAAAACGAAATTCCGAGAAGACATCTTGCTCACTTAGAAAGGGGTTTCAGAGTCCAGTTAAAGTTCACAATATTTTTGCATCCTAAGGCAGGTTGATCGGCCTATAAAAGCACATTTATGCGTCCATTTTAGCTAATGGCTGAAACAAGCAAGAAATTTAAGCGAGTTGGGCGTTAATGGTAGCAGCTCATGAACATTAATAGTAGGTAGGCAGCAGGTCTGCTCACAACTTGATAGCAATAGTATATTTGAGTCATTTCTACTGACATGCCTCAGATACAGAGACGGATAAATTAAGCAAATGGAAAAAGGAAATTTTTGGCCACCGGAAACTGGCGTGAAACATGATGTGTTCCGGTGGGCTTTCTCAACAGATATAGCCTATCGGTTAATAAAAGTTCAAGGTTAAACTGAGTCCAAGAAGTTTAACAGAAGTATGAACTATGATAAAATCCCCCAATATACTAGTCCCAAACAATTATAGAGTAAGGTTGTTTGAGGGAAAAATAAAAATAAAAAAATCTTTAGAATATAATTCAAAGTTTATTGCTTATATAAAGATTATAATTTTGTAAAATAAATTTATTAATTAATTGTTTTGAAAATTTTCAAATAAAATTGGACATAAAGTATGAAAAGTTAGTCAAATAGATGTCCACAATTCTATTGTAAGAATATAATTTATATAAGTTTTCACCTAAATTAATGTGCATGTCTCACAAGTAGTTCATATCCATTGTTTCTCATTTACTTTTGTATTTGGCTAGATGCTGTTATTTTTATTATTTGTGGATTTCCAACAAGGATGTTGGAATCACAACTTTTTGGTTATGTCATCCACACTACAGATATCTATTGATGATATTCATCGGAGCATTTGATGGGAAATGTAATTGTTTTTTATTTACATTTCTAATGTATAAACTTAGGATGAAATGTATTCATGATATAAATACTTTGCAAAAGATTTGATATATTCCCATATGCTAATCTCTTGTCTTGAAAGCATGGCACCTTTGGTGTAATTGTATAGGGCTTGAAAAGTGAATATGATTAAAGCCAAAGATGATACCATTCCTGTGATTAGGTAGAGGCCCTCGAAGCTTACCACATCTAGTCTTGTTACATATTCTTCATAATTAGAACATGTATTGGTAGAGTCTTTCAAATACATGCCTTCAATGTCTCGAATGTCACCATTATCTAGAAGACTTAAAATCCCCTTAAAAAAATCTTGCTCCATATTTAGTGACTAATAATGTGAGGTCAATATCCATATTCAATTAGAAATTGGAAGCTTTGTTAGAGACAGTTTTAGCTTTGCTAAAACACTTTGAAGCATACACTATTAATCACATATATCATGAAGGAAATAAGGAAGTAGACATCTTGGCCAATAAAGAAGTTGAAGGTTTGAAACAAATCTATAAAGTGAATAATTAAAATTTAAATTAACCCAAAATTGAGTTAGTAAGGATATTTAGAGAAAGAAAATAAAAGGAGGAAGAATTAATGGTTAAAGAAATAGGTTGGAAATAGCTATTAAGATATGATAATTTGAATTTTAATTTGAGTGTGGTGGCAAAACTCTCTGCAGGTGACGTTAGATTTCTGGGTTGATGCAACTATAGTTAAAGATAGTACCCTTTGGCAAAGATGTAGTTTAGTCACTAATTGAGGTGGATTTTTTAATATACATTTATATCCACCATGGCATGATCGACGTGTATTGAGTTTGAGTAGGATTGACTGGAAGAGGATGGATGGTAGATGATGGAGACGGGCTATTAATTTTGATGTATGAAATTGGTGACTGCGGTACTACGTTCAGTTCCATAAACGTAGATTGGTTGGTATGTTTCTTTTTATTTCTTTTGATGGTGGTGTTTGGTTTGAGAGTTGTTTTTTAAGGAAAAGCTAGATATGGTTGATTAAACCAGAGATTTGGAAGGATATTGTAGTGTGTCGAGTTATTGATAGCATTAATGACAAAATTCTCTTAAGCAGTTTGCAAAATATGGGTTTAAGAAGTTTGCAAAATATGGGTTCCATCAAGAATATTTTTTTGGGAATGTCTGACATTCATATCCTTCTCCTTCATTTTTCACAAGAATTTCTCTCCAAATTTCTCCTCTGGTCACTACTAGTAGTCCTTTCTGTCTCCATGGATTCTCTATTAGACTAGTGGCTAGGAAAGGGAAAATGACTTTCCTAGGATAAATAACTTAGAAGAGACTGGGTGAGGTAATTAATTATTTCCATAGATTATTTATGTATACAATGAAAGCTATCTCCATGCAGATCATAGATATCGTGTCAACACAGATGTTTCATCAATGTTTCTAGCCACATCATTAACCATGGGTGAAAAGAAGGTGGTAGAAAAGGTTTTTTTCAATCGCATCTTCAAGGACACCTTTTTAGGTGATTTGGATGAGTTTCTCTCTCGGTGGGTGAAGGACTCACTATTTCACTTCTAGGACAGTATTTTGTTATTAAAAATCGAATAAGAGAGGTGCTGCAACTTTCAATTCTCACTATATGGAATCAACAAAGTTTAGATGCAAGGGAATTCCAAATTAAAAGGGGATCGGCCCTTCATAAAGAGATTGATGGGGCTCACCGAGAAGGGTTGGGTAGAGTGAGCTATAGGGGTGATGTGAAAGAATTTGAAGCATGGGTTTGGAAATACAAAAATGATGAACACTGGATGGTTTGGGGAGCCAATATTTGATTGATGATGAGGAGAAACGGAGTCTAGAATAGATGGAGGAACTGTTAGAGGCCATTGAAAGTGTTCAATAGAGAACATTTATAGATATTTAGGGTCTGAGAATCTCCAATGTTGATTGAGGCAAGGAAAATCTATTTTTTTTTGCCCATAGTAAACTTGTCCTCTTTTTTGTTTGCCTTTGTGCTTTATTTTTTTTTTGCCTATATCAATTATGATTTTGATAGAATCTGGTTTGGAATGGCTTTGCTTATATTTCTTATACTTTCAACTTCCATGGAAGTATTACCTAGCAAGCTCCCCTGATACATCTGTTTCTTCCTAAAACTCTGTGATGGTTGTTTTTTTTAATATGTAATAGATACTCTAGCTTAGGCCTTTTATTGAGCAAAAAAAAATTACAATATATAGAATCAAACAATATTAAATTTCAAAAAATACATATTACATAACACTTACTACAAAATATTATGCTTTATTCATCTTTTATTCTTTCTCATCACACATGTGTGTATTTCTGTACACATATATTTGCATCCATTCATCTATATACACACACATCCATCCATCCATCCATACATACATGTGCATACGTGCATATATATACATATAAAAATGTCTGTATGCATGTATGTAGATATACAAATATATATATCGCTACCACAAACTCAAAAGCACCATAATTTATATGTATTATTGTTAGAGCAATAATTGAAATATAACTGTGAAACAAAAAGAACTATTAAGAATTATATATATATATATATATATATATATATAAACACAATGTTTTCTTCAGTTTTACATTTAAATATACGTCAATTTTTTTTTCTATTTTTTTTGTAATTAAATAGTTGGAAGGCCCAACTCCCATTATATTAAAACTAGCACTTGCACCTCAACAAGGTGCAATGGTTATGCCGATAGCAAGATATGCTTTGAGTAATATATTGGAGGATGGGAAAAAGTTGGAAGAAACAAACATTGTCTTTGTTAGGAGTAACTATTTAGAATAGATCTAAGTTGATCCTAAAATATGGTAGAAAATAAATATGAACAAATGCAACTTATAATTTAAACTCGCAATCTATGCAAGATGTTTTTTTCATACAAAATGTTCTTATGATGTATGAAGACGATTACCTTAGGATATTGATTACATTGAGTAGATTTGTTTGGTGCTATATTCAAAAATATGATCATCAACAATTGTAGTGATTGGTGTCCCTAAGAATGTTGTAGTATGAGTACAATAAAACCGCTATAGATTTCAACTCTAATAAATGACAAGGTAATCTTCAAAAGATCAACATTAAAAATGAAGAGGACATCACATAGTTAGCAACAAATGTATTCAATATAATCAATTTCTAAGTTAATCATTTTATATATTCATAATGAATTCCTTCTTATTTTAGTATGTTAAACAAAGCCATTGTAATGTGTTGTGGAAGAAAATGTAGCTAATAATTTAAAAATTTGAGTCATATAGATATGTAACTTTGATTAGGTTATATACTTGCATTTGATAGGAACTCCTATTGCACAGTAGCCTTTGTTTATTAGAGTTCATGATCTTCAAAATGTAATAACTCATATTTAACAAAAGGGAAAATATAAATGACCCTAATTCAATTGTCAATATTTACAAGTAAGGCTTTCCATGCCTTTTTTTTAATCACTACAAAGACTTACTATGCTACTTGGAGAGGATGAATATGTCTTTTATTCTTCCAATTGTTTAATCTTAATAATCATAGCGATCAAATTAGGTACAAATATTATAATTATTTTCAAATCTAGACTAACTATAGTCTCATGATTGACATTGACTATAAAATTTAAGAGAACAATTTACAATTCTACTTATAGACACTTGAGAAATATGATGCCAAAGTTAATCATCTTTGATTGAAGCATAAAATATGCATATCTTAAGTACAAAAAGATATGACAACCAAAAGTATTATGGACTCATAAATTAATGAAAAATAGTAGTAGTACCAATCGTTTAACCTTTAGAATTAAAGTGGGAAAATTAATTACAAATATTATAATGATTTTAAAAGCTGGATCAACTATAATCTCATGATCAACATGACTATCATGATTCACAAGCACAACTTAAAATTGTATTTATGGTCACTCATGAAAGTCTAATGCCAAACCTTTTCATTTGTAACTCATTTGTCACAAATATGTTTACTAACCCCAACCAATTGAAAATTACAAAGAAGAATGAAAGTCAATAGCATTAGGGACTCATAAAATTTTGAAAAATAACAATAATATAAAGAAAACTATATTAAAATTAAATTATATATTTTATTCATTGAAGTTGATTATAATATATGACTTAGAAAAGTGCAACAAACTTATAATAGACTCTTAAGAATATGAATTTGAATATGAAAACACACTGAATTATATTACATATAATTGAATTATATTCTATAAAATAATAAAACTGAAGCTAACACATGTCATGCTCCAAATTCATGATAGCACACTCACACTAACACCCTCTCCAGTGCCAAACATCCACTAGACTATGAATCAGCACACTATTGTCCTATGAACCCTCAAGCATCTCTCCTCTAGTCACACCCCAATGGAGGTATGTTAAGATACCTATATTTCCTCTGACAACCTTTTGTTGACTTTTCTATTTTGTCCTTGATGACAAGGCATATTCAATGATAGCTTATGGGTTTCTTATTTTCCACGCCATGTTAATCACTTCGGTCTTTAACTCACGTTTGCATTATGGTTGAGTTTGCCTTGAGTCAGTTTACTCACGTGGCTAGCATTATGAGCTTCTTCCGGATGTCAAAAAGGAATTTATTTTGTTTTGGGATATTTCGAAAGCACCAGTTCATTGAAGCCAGTGTTGTTTTTATCACTCTCAGCTGCACTTGCTCTGTGATTTGAAATAGGGAGAATGTTTTTGGGTTTCTTCTATTTCTTGCTCCCGTTCTTTCTCTGGGCATTGATGGGCTTCCTAAACAAAATGCATACTGCTTCGGTTAGATCTCTGACCATACTCGCTGCTGGTAATCTTACCGTTCGTTTACTCACAGGTATGCACTATAAGTTTTTTTTTTGAAGAAAAATGATGAATGTCGAAAGGAAATATGAGGCAAGTGTTTTTCTTCTTTGGTTTAGTTGCAGATAACTATTTGTTCTTCCCTTATCTTCCGGCATTGTAAAGTTTAGTAACTATTTTTTATTGTTTATCAAATCGTTAAGGGTTTGTTACAGTTTCAAAGGTAATTAGTGAAATTATGTTGAAGATTCTTGTTAACCCTTTATGGGTTTGTTACTATGATTATATCAAGGGTTTTTACAGGATTTTTCGGAAATCATTTTCGAGATTTACTAAACCAGTTTTAATGACTATTCAGTTGGTTACCCTATACGAGGGTTTCTTTAGAAGATCTTATCAGTTGGATAAGCGTTATTGAGAAGTGAATATTTAATTAAAAACCCTACATGGGTTGTGGTCTATAAAATGAAATCAAAATCAGTTTTTGGTAACTGTCTGATTCTGTTTCGAGTGCATTTACATGTATGTGTCTCTTTCAAAAGTTAGGGATATATATATATATATATATGTAAATGTAGGAGAAGCGGGTGTGTATTGTTTTTGAGGGAAAGAAAAGAAAAGTATATTTTGAGAACTCTGTTGTAGGCAAACTCACTGAATATCATACTTTTGTGTTGTAATAAAGGTTCATGATACAACAATTTCAGAATAGATTGACATATGTCATCATGAATCCACTCAGAAACTATTGAAAAGGGTAGGGGTTGAAGCTCCTTGCAGCAGGGCTGCTAAATTAGATGTATTGGTTGGTGGTTAAAATTAATAAAATGATTGGAGTGTTTTTTTCCCTATGATGAAATCTAGTTGGATTTCGAGGGTTTTCACTCAGCACAAAAAAACTATGTCATTGTGTTGGTTTGTCAATTATGTTTAGTTCTCTGATACACTAATTTCATGTTTCCTTAAGTTTCTTTCACAGTCACATGTTGATGCAAGCTTTTCAAATGGACTCTTAGTTTTCAGTTTTTTGTGGCCATCTTAGAACTGTTCTTTTAAGTTTAATGATTTAGCGTACTCTGATTCACCCCCTCCCCCTCTCAGAGTACTCGTTACTTCCAACAATTGGTATCAGAGCATAGGGTCGTCATAGGTTTGTCCTAGGATTGATCTTGGTTATTTTGGAAGTTATCATGTCACAAGCTGAAGGTGCCTCGCTCACTAGAGCTCCTTTATTTGATGGCACAGATTACATTTTTTGGCAAGTTAGAATGGAAGCATTTATTCATTCTCTGGATGTCAGAAAGTGGGAAGTTGTTTCTAACAAGTATGATGTACCATCTATTGTACCTACTGATGCAGATGAAAGGACGAAATATGAACTAGATAAGAGAGCTCGCTTTGCAATTCTTTGTGGGTTATCAAAAGAAGTATTTGTTAAAGTAATGTACTTCAAATCAGCTAATGAGGTATGGAAAAATCTTGAATCTATTTATCAAGGTAATGAAAAGGTTAAAGAATCAAAATTGATTACGTTAAAAACTCAGTTTGATGATTTGAAAATGAATAATGATGAGACAGTGGCAAGTTATTTTCTTCCTATTGATGAAGTTGCAAATGCTCGAAAAGGTCTTGGTGAAGAAATTGATGAACATGATGTGGCTGCAAAAGTAATTAGAACATTACTACCAAAATTTGAAACTAAAATATCTGCCCTTGAAGAGAAGAAAAATTTCTCTAAAATGACTGTGCATCAGCTTCAAAGTACTCTTACTGCTTACGAGATGAGAATTGGTAATACCCCTTCTACCTCTAAGGAAATAGCTTTTAAAATTGAGAAATAGGAAGAGAGTGAGTCTGAATTATCTGATGTTTTTGAAACTTTATTGGTTAGGAAACTTAGGAAGAAGTTTCAAGGAAAGTTTAAATGTTTTGGCTGTGGTAAAACCGGTCACTTTGCAACAAAATGTCCGTATTTAGATCTAAGTAAAGATGAGGATAAATCTGAAAAATCATTTAAAAAACCTTGGAATCCTAATAAAAGGTTGAACAATTTTAAAAAGAAGAGTCTTATGTCAAAAGAAGAGACTGAAAACGAATCTGATGAGTCAAATGTTGATGGTTGTGAAACACTATTCATGACCAAAGTTGAATTTGAAAACCCAGTTGCAGTAAAATCTGAATCAGATTCTGAAGTTGAAATAGAAGATGTAAATCTCGAAGAAGAACTTCTTTGTGCTCTTCAAGAAGTAAAAAGATTTAAGAAACTTGTAATTTCTTATGAAGATTCCAATCAAATCTTACAACTTGATATAGTAAATGCAAACAAGGTTATTGAAACTCAGAGAAGTCTTATTGAAAGAAAAGAACAAGAAATTAGTACTCTACAAAAACAAGTATACACTCTTGAAAAACAACAACATTCTACTGAAAAAGGAGAAACGTCATAGCAGAATTTTGTAATAGCAAATAAAAATCAGTTTGCAAATAACAGATTTTTCCATGGCTATTGTCGTTTTTGTAATCTGTTTGGGCACAAAGTAAATACTTGCAGATTTGCTAGAGCTTCTA
The DNA here is from genome assembly GCF_030272615.1 of Cryptomeria japonica. Lineage (NCBI taxonomy): Eukaryota > Viridiplantae > Streptophyta > Pinopsida > Cupressales > Cupressaceae > Cryptomeria > Cryptomeria japonica. The sequence continues at coordinate 925,726,020 of NC_081409.1, read as the reverse complement.
TTTTTGGTCATAAACAGTCTTTTGGTTTTGTCAGAGACATAAGATGTTTTACATGTTATCAATATGGTCACACTTCTAAGTACTGTAAAAAGTTACAAAAACCTGCAAAAATGTGGAGACCAAAACTTGAACAATCTATGCTTGTTCAAACAGCTCTAATATCTACCAATTCTTCTATTTGGGTTTTGGATAGCAGATGTTCTCATCATATGACAGGAGACAAAAACAAGTTTTCAGCCTTAGAAAGTCATCCAGGAGGTTTTGTTAAATTTGGTGATAATACAGGTCTATACATTACTAGAATGGGAACAGTCATGATAAACAAAGACACTCCTATAAATGATGTCTATTATGTTGAAGGATTAAAGTATAACTTGCTAAGCATTAGTCAGATTTGTGATAGTGGTCGTCAAGTTGTGTTTAATTCTTACGGATGTGTGATTAAAGAAAAGTCAGGGAAAATAATTGCAAATGGTTTCAGAACACATGGTAATTTGTATCATTTGTCAGACTCCAAATATCAAGAATAAAGTGCAGGCATGTGTCTTATGAGTTGTATAGATGAAAATTGGTTATGGCATAGGAGATTTGGTCATGTTAATTTCGATAATATGGTCAGAATCAGCAAAAATAAAAATGTTTGAGGTCTACCTCTGATCAATAGACCTACAAACTTTGTTTGCAGTGAATGTGTAAAAGGCAAACAAACTAAGTCATCTTTCAAATCTAAGGAGTTTCTATCCTCAAGGCCACTAGAATTAGTTCACATAGATTTGTGTGGTCCTACGAAAACACAGTCACTGAATGGTGAAAAATATTTTATGTTGTTCGTAGATGACTACACCAGAATGGTATGGGTAACTTTTCTCAAGCATAAGTCAGAGGCTTTTGTTAGGTTTAAAATATTTAGAAAAATGGTTTAAAAAGAGTCTGATTTGAAACTAAAATGCTTAAGATCAGATAAGGGAGGTGAGTTCACTTCTCAAGATTTTGTTGAGTATTGCGAAAATCATGGGATTAAAAGACAGTATTCTGCTGCTCGGACTCCCCAACAAAATGGGGTAGTTGAAAGAAAAAACAAAACTGTAAAAGAAATGGCAAGAACTATCCTTAATGAATCTAATCTGTCTAATAAATATTGGAAAGAAGTTGTTCATATAGCTGTATATATTTTAAACAGAGTACAAATCAGAATAAGAACAACTTACACTCCTTATGAACTATGGTATGGAACAATAGCATCTGTCAAGCATTTTAGAATCTTTGGTTGTCAGTGTTTTATCAAGAATGATTTTGAAAATCTTGATAGCTTTCATGCTAAATCTGATGAAGGAATTTTCTTAGGTTATTCTTCAAACAGCAAAGCATACAAGTGTTTTAATAAACGCTTGAATAAAATTGTTGAATCTATTAATGTAGTTTTCAATGAAAATCAAAATGTGATGAAAAATCAGATTCAAGATGATGATGAGGAATCTAATTTAGAAGTTGGTAATGCCTCAACATCAAAGGAACCAGTGATGACCAAAGAAGATGAAACTAGCTCAAGTAACCAAGAGGAAGTTCCTAACTTTAAGGAAGACATACCTCAGAAAACACCTTCCAAGATAATTGCTAAACAACATCCTGAAACACTTGTGATTGGTGATAAAGATGTCGGTATAATAACTCGTAGAAAGGTAAAACAAATAGAACAAGCTCAGATGGCTGAGCACTTTTGTCTTTTAACAGATTTTGAACCACAAAATGTTTCTGAAGCCCTAAATGATCAATCCTGGTTAAATGCAATGAAAGATGAAATTAATCAAATTGAGAAAAATAAAACATGGGAACTTGTTCCTCGTCCAGATGACAAAAATGTAATTGGAGGAAAATGGATTTTCAGAAATAAGTTAGATGAATCAGGAAAAGTTATTAGAAACAAAGCTAGATTTGTGTGCAAAGGGTATGCTCAACAAGAAGGGATAGATTTTGGGGAAACGTTTGCTCCTGTAGCTCGTTTAGAATCCATTAGAATGTTTCTTGCTTATGCCTCATTTAAAGAATTTATAGTGTACCAGATGGATGTTAAAACTGCATTTCTGAATGGATATCTAGAAGAAGAGGTTTATATGGAGCAACCAGAAGGTTTTGAATCTTCTGATTATACAGATCATGTTTACAAATTAAAGAAAGCACTTTATGGTCTGAAACAAGCACCACGTGCTTGGTACTCTAGACTTGATTCATATTTGATTTCTAAAGGTTTCACTAAAGGCAATGTTGACAGTACATTATATACTAAAGTTGTTAGCAATGATCTTCTAGCTATTGAAATCTACGTAGATGATATCATATTTGGATCTACAAATGATGAATTATCACAGAGTTTTTCAACCATTATGGAATCTGAATTTGAAATGTCAATGCTGGGACCTTTATCCTTTTTCTTGGGTATCCAAGTATCACAACTAGAACATGGACTTTTTATTTCACAAACTAAATATGCAAAAGAGATGTTAAAAAGATTTCAGATGGACCAGTGTACTCATGTTGGTACACCTATGGAAACTGGGTGTAAGTTGGTTAAGGTTGATGATTCTCCACTTGTTGATCAAAGTAAATATCGGTCTATGGTAGGAAGCTTGCTCTATCTCACTGCTTCTAGACCTGATTTAATGCAAGCGGTTTGTTTGGTCTCACGCTATCAATCTGCTCCTAGACAATCTCATTTAAATGCAGTAACAAGAATTTTTAAATACATCCAAGGTACTCTGGATTTTGGTTTATGGTATCCAAAACATGGTGATTTTACATTGATAGGGTATACTGATGCTGACTGGGGAGGTTGTATTGATGATCAACGTAGTACTAGTGGTGCAGCTTTCTTCCTTGGTGACCGGCTGGTTTCTTGGCACAGCAAGAAGCAAGACTGTGTCACTCTGTCCACAGCTGAATCTGAGTATATTGCTGCCACAGCTTGCTGTACTCAAATGCTTTGGATGTCTTATCAGTTGGCAGATCTGGGTGTTGTGATATCCAAACCTATGACTATATTCTGTGACAATACCGGTACTATTCAAATTTCAAAAAATCCTGTGATGCATTCCCGTACCAAACATGTTGCACTTAAATTACAGTTTTTACATGATCAAGTGACTGCAAATGAAATCATTCTTGTTCATGTGTCCTCCCAGGCACAAGTTGCAGACATTTTTACCAAAGCTTTACCAAAGGATACATTCATGTGGTTGCGTGATCGTTTGGGAGTTTACTCTCAATCTTTTATTTCAACTTAATTTCTTCAGTATGGGGGAGCTTCTCACCATGCTCCCACCCAGGCCCTCTTTGTCCTTGCTGACAAAAAGGGGGAGAATATCTTGGTTCTATTATCTTGGTTCTTTTATGATGGTTCTACTGCTGCATGAGATGGTTTATGATGGTTCTATTGCTACATGAGATGGTTTATGATAGTTCTATTGCTGCATGAGATGGTTTATGATGGTTCTATTGCTACATGAGATGGTTTTCTTGATGGTTCTATTGCTGCATGAGATGTTTTTCATGATTTGGTTCATGATGGTTATATTGCTTATTCCCATTGTTTCAGATTTACATAGTTACAATGATATCTTGGTTCCCTGATTCTGATTCTTGACAATGATTTTTTGGTCATCAGTTTGATTTTCAGTTCTTTTGGCAATATAGTTTGCACTTGTATGTTAATCTATTTCAGCATGTCAGAAGTGCTTCTGGTTCACTTAATAATTTGATGAGTACTTGATTCTCAAGTCTGGATTACACGATATGGTTGATATACTTCTATCCCTCTGTTCAATGGTGGTTATGTTTTTGCCATCAAGGACAAAGGGGGAGTTTGTTGACTTTTCTATTTTGTCCTTGATGACAAGGCATATTCGATGACAGCTTATGGGTTTCTTATTTTCCACGCCATGTTAATCACTTCGGTCTTTAACTCACGTTTGCATTATGGTTGAATTTGCCTTGAGTCAGTTTACTCACATGGCTGGAATTATGAGCTTCTTTCGGATGTCAAAAAGGAATTTATTTTGTTTTGGGATATTTCGAAAGCACCAGTTTGTTGAAGCCAGTGTTGTTTTTATCACTCTCAGCTGCACTTGCTCTGTGATTTGAAACAGGGAGAATGTTTTTGGGTTTCTTCTATTTCTTGCTCCCGTTCTTTCTCTGGGCATTGATGGGCTTCCTAAACAAAATGCATACTGCTTCGGTTAGATCTCTGACCATACTCGCTACTGGTAATCTTACCATTCGTTTACTCACAGGTATGCACTGTAAGTTTTTTTTTTGAAGAAAAATGATGAATGTCGAAAGGAAATATGAGGCAAGTGTTTTTCTTCTTTGGTTTAGTTGCAGATAACTATTTGTTCTTCCCTTATCTTCCGGCATTGTAAAGTTTAGATCAAATCATTAAGGGTTTGTTACAGTTTCAAAGGTAATTAGTGAAATTATGTTGAAGATTCTTGTTAACCCTTTATGGGTTTGTTACTATGATTATATCAAGGGTTTTACAGGATTTTTCGGAAATCATTTTCGAGATTTACTAAACCAGTTTTAATGACTGTTCAGTTGGTTACCCTATACGAGGGTTTCTTTAGAAGATCTTATCAGTTGGATAAGCGTTATTGAGAAGTGAATATTTAATTAAAAACCCTACATGGGTTGTGGTCTATAAAATGAAATCAAAATCAGTTTTTGGTAACTGTCTGATTCTGTTTCGAGTGCATTTACATGTATGTGTCTCTTTCAAAAGTTAGGGATATATATATGTAAATGTAGGAGAAGCGGGTGTGTATTGTTTTTGAGGGAAAGAAAAGAAAAGTATATTTTGAGATCTCTGTTGTTGGCAAACTCATTGAATATCATACTTTTGTGTTGTAATAAAGGTTCATGATACAACAATTTCAGAATAGATTGAAATATGTCATCATGAATCCACTCAGAAACTATTGAAAAGGGTAGGGGTTGAAGCTCCTTGCAGCAGGGCTGCTAAATTGGATGTATTGGTTGGTGGTTAAAATTAATAAAATGATTGGAGTGTTTTTTCCCTATGATGAAATCTAGTTGGATTTCGAGGGTTTTCACTCAGCACAAAAAAACAGTGTCATTGTGTTGGTTTGTCAATTATGTTTAGTTCTCTGATACACTAATTTCATGTTTCCTTAAGTTTCTTTCACAGTCACATGTTGATGCAAGCTTTTCAAATGGACTCTTAGTTTTCAGTTTTTTGTGGCCATCTTAGAACTGTTCTTTTAAGTTTAATGATTTAGTGTACTCTGATTCACCCCCTCCCCCTCTCAGAGTACTCGTTACTTCCAACACCTTTTATATATGTACTTTGATAATCCCAATAGATCTATCAAATTATTTGAATGATTTCTTCATCTTCATACAACCAGTTCAACTAATGAGCATCAAAATTTTCAAATATAAGCTCCACCTTGCAAAACTATGTTGTTTTGTCCTCCTCAAACACATCCACACTTCACACTTGCATTACTTAAACTGCATTTCAAATATGATTATATAACTAATACAAACAACAGATACTGATGCTTTCAAATTAAATTAAGACGCACTTAGAAAGAATGGGCTTCTTTCATGAAAAAAAAAAGTGCAGACAGTCAACTAGGAGGGAGCAGAGCTACCATCACATCGCTGTGGGCTCCTTGAGAGGGCATTAAACTTCCCAAATAATCAATCATGTCAGTTTGAACGTCTCCTCGTTGTAGATTATTCACATATATTCTTATCTTTAATAAATTTTTAGCATATATTTTTCTTTGAAATATACATTATTCACATATATTCTCTGTTATTCAGCATCTGTAAAAAAATTTACAAATAAATAATAAGAATTGGTGAGAAAACTGAATAGATATCTTTGAAGCATTTTGTCAAACAGTTTACATGCCTGACAAAATTCATCTATCCTTTGTCCATACCCTGTTCCAAAGCTCCCAATTTGACACAGGTAGGGAGGATGCTTCCACATTTTGCATACGTCTACCAAGGGAGTTGCAACTACAACATATAATTTTTTTCCTATGCTTTGATGGATGTCCATACCCTGCTCCAAAGCTGTCATTTTGGCACAGGCAGAAAGGATTTCAGCAAAGGTTGTAGAATTTTATTTCATGCCTGCCAATTGCATTTGCTTGAGAGTTTCTAAATCCTTTTCAACAGATCCATTCGATGTATATCTTTTCAACAGATATATTCTATGTATATGCCTTGCGTATGCTTCCACATTTTGCATACATATCTATCAATGCATTTGTAACTACAACATCAGATGAAAATTTACTTTCTAATATTCTTTGATGGATGTTCATTCCCTATTCCAGAGATCCCACTTTGCCGCAAGCTGATAGAATGCTGGCAAAGGTTATGGAGACTGTTGTCACACCTGCCAATTGCATTTTCTTAAGAGTTTCAAAGGCCTTTTCAACAAACCCATTTTGTGATCATCCTACAGTCATCACATTTCATGATATGACATTTATTTGAGGCATTTCTTTGAAAAGCCTTAAAGCCTCGTGAACACAATTCTTTGGATATCCTGCCACCATTTCAATCCATGAGACAACGTTTTTTCGAGCCATTTTATTAAACAATTCATGCGCCTTGTACATGCTTCCATATTAGCATATGTACCAGGGCAATTCCAACTATATCATCTAACAAAAATCTGCTCTCCTTTATGCGTTGATGGATTTCCATACCCTATTCCAAAGCTCTTAATTTGGCATAGGCTTGGAGTGTGTTGGCTAAAACGAAATTCCACGAGAAGACATCTTGCTCGCTCAGAAAGGGGTTTCAGACTCCAGTTAAAGTTAACAATATTTTTGCCTCCTAAGGCAGGTTGATCGACCTATAAAAGCACATTTATGCGTCCATTTTAGCTAATGGCTGAAACAAGCAGGAAATTTAAGCGGCTTGGGCGTTAATAGTAGGTAGGTAGCAGCTCATGAACATTAATAGTAGGTAGGCAGAAGGTCTGCTCACATGTTGATCGTAATAGTCATTTCTACTGACATGCCTCAGATACGGAGATGGGTAAATTAAGCAAATGGAAAAAGGAAATTTTTGGCCACCGGAAACTGGCGTGAGACATGATGTTTCCGGTGGGCTTTCTCAACAGATATAGCCTATCGGTTAATACAAGTTTAAGGTTAAACTGAGTCCAAGAAGTTTAACAGAAGTCATGAACTATGATAAAATCCCAGAATATACTAGTCTCAAACAATTATAGACTAAGGTTGTTTGAGCCAAAAGATCTCAGGATATACTTCAAAGTTTATTGGTTACATTAAGATTATAATTTTTTAAAATAAAATTATTAATTAATTGTTTTGAAAAATTTGAAATAAAATTTGGACATAAATTATGAAAAGTTGGTCAAATAGATGTCCACAATTCTACTGTAAGAATATAATATATATAAGTTTTCCCCTAACTTAATGTGCATGTCTCACAAGTAGTTAATATCCATGTTTTCTCATTTACGTTTGCATTTGGCTAGATGCTGCTATTTTTAATATTTGTTGATTTCCACCAAGGATGTTGGAACCACAACTTTTTGGTTATGTCATCCACAATACTAATATCTAATGATGATATTCATCTGAACTCTCTATTTGATGGACTCATGATATAAATACATAGGAAAAGATTTGATATATTCCCATATGCTAATCTCTTGTCTTGAAAGCATGGCACCTTTGGTGTAATTGTATAGGGCTTGAAAAAGGAATATGATTAAAGCCAAAGATGATGCCATTCCTGTGATTAGGTAGAGTCCCTTGAAGCTTACCACATCTAGTCTTGTTGCATATTCTTGAAAATTAGAACATGTATTCGTAGAGTCTTTGAAATACTTGTCTTCAATCTCTTGAAGCTCACAGCTATCTTGAAGGTTTAAAATCCCTTTCGAAAAGTCTTGTACTAAAGAAGAATCTTTATAGAAAACCTACATTAAAAATATCACAAACATATAACTCTTCAAAATGATGAACCCAACAACATATTTAAGTAGTGTGAATTGACTATTCTTAACATCATCTGATTCAACATTCAAAAATCAATTTTAACTTTGGCATTCTGTTTAACATTTGAATAAAATGATATAAATTCAAAGAAAACTTACAAAACCAAAGCCTCCATTTCGGTATGTGCGCCCCACCATTGAATAACCGCATCGGCCAGAAAGAAAAGCACGAACATATGGTATCTCATCTATAATGGCATCTACGCCCCCATTCTTTGCCCCTTTTGACAGCGCCTCCTCATACGCCCGTGGAGATGAAGTTTGGTCCAGTTGTTTTTCGGCCATTCCCAATTTGTCCCTTAGAAAACTTCCGGCACACGAACCGTGATAACCCAGTTTATAGTTACCAAGGCCATTTATGAGTGGAGTAATTTGTTGGGCTGTCAGTCTCGAGCTGAGATTAGCTGTATAGCTGGACGTTAAAACCAACGCCACGAACAGCCACGCTACAATAACTATTCGATTCAAATTGTTATGGATTCTCTCTCCTGTAAAATAAGGAATATATGTAAATACAACATCTACATTTAAATCTGTAAGAGATTGGTACCCATCTAAGTATCCCACGAAAAAGATATTGAACGAGCAGAACATGGTGAGAACTAAGTGGAAAGGAAATGCTTACGGTGAGCGTAAAACACGGCAGAAAATGCAAACCTGGAAGAATTAACTAGAATTTGGGTTATTCAAAACTAAAAGTAAATGTAGAAATTAAAGAAAGAAGTGAGAAAACAAGAATAAACGCGATACCAAATCAGAGTGACCACTTGGGTAATGAGACTTCCTCTAAAGTCGGGATTTGTTTTATGCTCAAGCAGCCACACCACTACTCCTGTATATAAAACAAACGCCGCCGTTGTAGCCCACAGTGCTGGACTAAATGGTTGTAAGAATGTCCAAGCGTTGTTAGCTTCATCCTTAATGGGCGTGGGAGCTACGATCACTAAACCTGTTTCCGTGAATGGTTGTGTGAAATCAACAATTTCACTCCGGTTTGCTGTAATTGTAATATCACCCACAATAGCGTCGTATTTCTGTCCAAGCAAAACAGTATTTATAAAATTAGCAACTGTCTAATATTCTTCCGGAAAGGTAGAAAAAATTTAAAAAACAGACCTTGAGATAGACTTGGCGGATGAGTTCATTTGCATCATGAGAATCACTTCGCCCATAAAGAGGAACTAAATCATACTGCAGTTGATAGTCAAGCTTTTTCACAACAGCATGAAATACATCAATGATGAACCCACTGATTTTAGTTTCATTACTTTGTGGGTTAAATGAGACATTGAGTAATTGGTCCCATCCAGTCACAGGCACTGCGATCTTCAGCTTGCTTGGTATTACCCAACCGCGAGGAACCGTGACAAACCCACCAGGCCAAATCACGGATCGAAGCATCTTGTTACCGAAAGATGGAGGAAGTGCTTTGAGAAACATGGATGAGTTAGAAGGCCAATACCCAGCTATTTGATAGCTTTTTCCAACCACATTCACTATCTCATAACAAGAACCGTACATTTGCCCTTCATCAAACCTAACAAGTCCGCTTAATCCAGTGAAATTCGTTAAGAAAATCTCCCGCAACAGCTTCTTACCTTGCTGGAATACCTTGATTTTGGTATTTGCTAGTACTGAAAGACTGCTTGAGGGTTTCAGAAAACTTAACCTTGCGTTCCTTTCCATCTTTCCGATTGCTTGGGATATCATGAGTACCGTATCATAGGCCAACAACCCATATGCATTGAGCTCACTGATTTTCATGTTGGGATTATCGAGTCTAAATTGTCGTTCCCACCTTTCGGTGAAATCATTCAGCTGTTTCGAATTTGGGATGTGTGTTTTAACTCCAAGGAGGCCTTGCATGGATGACATTGTAGAAGCATTTACCACATAATCCCAAAGACTGGTAAACTCGTGTGTTGTTATCCATACATAACCAGCCTCCATCATTCCTATCTCTTGCGCCTCCGTGAATAGATTGATGCCCAGATCAGAAGGGGTGTGAACAACAAAAACACTGGATTTAATTGACTTTAGTTTATAAAGCTCTTCCCTAATTGTTTGTTTCTGTGAAGTTGAAGGCATCATCGATGTGTAAACAATTTCAGAGTGGAGATCTCGAAGGGCATCACGCAACGCGGACATAGCCCCGGAACCAAAGTCATCGTCTGAGTGAAGAAATGCAATGTTTCTCCAACCGTAATGCTTAACCAGGGCTGCAATGGCTTTCATCTGAACGCGATCGCTGCGTGCAATGCGAACAAAATAAGGGAATCTCTGGTTGGAAAGGACAGGGCTTGTGACAGACAATGAGAGAATTGGTACATTGGCTGCCTCTCCAAGATCTGATACAAACGGCGCAGCGTCAGATGTCTGTGTTTGTATCAATGCCACTAATTCGTTGGCCAAAAGATCAACAGCTGCACTTAAAACTAAATATGTATGAATGAAAATAGAAAAAGGAAAAGTTCATTCATGACAACCATACATTTACAACACGTCAAAAGACAATTTAGGCATTTGCTAATTAATTTAAGGGTTAAAATACCAGCGGAAAGGGTTTCAATTGGTGTTTGCGCCTCTTGCAGGTGAAGAAACATTTGAGTGCCGTTGAATAGCTGAGATTGATTGTTGACATCTTCCACCGCTAACTTGATGGCAGTCTTTGCTATCTTTCCCGACCAGGAAGTGGAATCAACTATCACCCCTATGTTAACAGTCTCCTCTTGAACGGCAAGTTCAAAACTCGCAGCCATTAAAACGCAGATAACTGGAAATAATGGCACAGTTTTCATCTCCAATCGTCTGCACCACACAATCACATGACAATCTTGTCCACCGAAGGGAAATTGAAATGTGTTCCAAATTATGCAAAATAATGAGCCGTATTCCATTGGGAAAAAATCTACAAACAAAACAAGAAGAAATTGGCCTGGCAGCGTTATAGTCGATGTACCCACTATTTACGCCTACTTTTTCTTATATTCGTCGTGTTATTTGAAAATGCTTTTCTAAAGTCTTCTCAATCATTTTGTTTGTATTATTTGTATATAATCAAGTTTATATCAAGGTGAAAATTTATATATGATTTTAAGTGATTAAATGTAAATTTGATTGTTTAAGTATTAAAATAATATGAAGTTTTTACAGTTCTGAATATTAATGTAATGAGAATTTTAAATTTAACTGTAATATTTTTTACATTATGAAAAATGTTTTGAATGATACTTCATGATTCATTATTACAATGAGTAAGAACAAAAGAAAAAAGGGAAAAATAATAATAAAAGATTCAAGTAGATAAATAAATGAGAAGAATGTAAAAATTATCAGTGTTAATTCCAGAAATTTCATCACAATAAATGTCAAAATAAATTCAAAATGAAAAAATAGACTTTTTATTCAATCATATAGTATCATTAAAATTATTTTGGAATTCCAAAACTCTAATATTCATATAAGAAATCAAAATCTTCATATGATATACTAGTTTTAACAAAATTGTTCAAATTTTATCATATATGAAAAATCTTCATAAATTTTTATTGTTAATTAATATAATTATTTATCACATTTTCCAAAAGATAAAATAATAAGCTAACTGATTTTTCTTATTCCAATAAAATGAGTCGATTCATAGTGTCATTTCTAAGGGAAAAAGATATCTACAAGCAAAACAAGAAGAAATCAGCTAGAAGCAAACATTTGTTATAGTCAATGTCCCCACTATTTATTCTTATTTTCTCTAACTTTTAGAGTGATATTTGAATATGTTCTTATTTTCTCACTTTTATGGTAATATTTATTTTTTAAGTCATTTCAATCAAGTTTTAATCAGATAGTTAGAAGGTGAAAATTTGTGTATGGTTGTAAATGATTATGTCTAAATTAGATTGTCAAATATTAAAATGATATGAAGTTTTTATAATTCATGATATTGATGTAATGAAATTTTTAGATTTAACTGTGCGATATTTTTTACATTATGAAAATATTTTGGATCATATTTTCTGATCCATCATTAGAATGAATAGTTTTTTCATTATGAAAATATTTTGGATCATATTTTCTGATCCATCATTAGATATAGCAACAAACTCAAATAGATAAATAGACAAGAAGAATGTAAAAACTATCACATAATTAACTCTAAAAATTTTATTACAATAAATGTCAAAAATGAATTTAATATAGAAGAACGAAATTTATTGTGAAGTATCTATAAAAGTATAAACAGTTTGAACTATTCATATAAGATATCAATTTTTTTTTAATGTAGTTTAATAGTTTTTACAAATTGTTTAAATATTATTATATATGAAAAATTCTAATTTCTTTTTATTAATTAATATGAATATTTATTCTTTTTGTGAAAAAAAATAAAGAATAAAAATATTTTACAAATGTATTCTAATTTCTTATAATTTTCACAAACTGTAATTTTTATAGAAAATTGAACATAGCAAGTAGATTTGAAGTTTTTTAAAATTATATGATAGTTGCAAAGCTCATCATTCTCAATATTCTTAAAACATGAGAGCTACTTAAAATATACAAATATTTTATATTGTTTTAACTTTTAACCCATTCAAATAATTTTGTATAATTTACAAAAGATATAGGAGATGACAAATCTAATAATCCGTTAAGTTAAAATAAGGTATGGTTAGTATAAGAAGTTGGGCCCATTTTTATTTAGAAAATTGTGGAATTAATGGATATTCATTTTGGTTCAAAAGAATATATCTAAATAAATATTCATTAATATTTAGAGTTTCATTAATAATAGATACTTGTTTCAAAAAAGTATTAATACAATTAAAAAAAAATCTTGAAAGAGGAAATAAAAAAATCCACATATTGTATCTTTAATAGTGTTCTCATTCCACATTCTCCCCCATGAGAACTAGTTGAAAAAAGTTTTGAAGTATACATATCTCTATTACACATATTTTATTTTATTTTATTTCCTTATTTCTAATGTAAATGAAACCTAAAACCCTAGACCAAACTCTAACACTTGAACATATAACATAATCTAATAATTAGGCTTAATTATAAACTATAAGAACTAAACCAAAATTCTTAAGCTCTAAATTCGTTAGTAATAGGTTTAGGATAAACTTGACATTTAATCTAAAACAAATTAGCCATTAAATTATAATGAATTTATTAAAAAGTTGTATCAAATTATTTGTTTTTAAATATAAAAAATTACAAACATAAATTATATTAAGAGTTCTAAATGGATTAAATTGGCATTTAATCTAAAACAAATTAGCCATTAAATTATAATGAATTTATTAAAAAATTATATCAAAATATTTGTTTTTAAATATAAAAAAATACAAACATAAATTATATTAAGAGTTCTAAATTTCATTAATTTATATCATTTATAATATCAAAATATGCAAGTTAATATTAGGTGCTCAAAGTCAGAGAACTACTCTTCTATTAACTGGTTCCTTTATAAAAGAGTTACAATTTTGAGCATCACCCAAAACCTATATTAGAAGGAAGAATAGGATCAATTTCTCATCTTTCTTCTTAATTACACATTATTTTAATTACAATCATAGCGATTTTAATTTAACGAAGAAATCTTGAATAGTGTCAAATCTATCTAACTCAAATTAATGAGCTCATTCTCTAATTGATGTGGTTTCTTGAAATATTAGGCCTAAAATAGGAGAGAGGGGCTAGTAAACAAGTTCCAATTCTTATTTTTGATTAAGGAAAAAATAAATTTTGAGGGGACTCGAAACCCCTTACAACAGATTTTGAAGGGACCTAAAATCCTCTTGACTTAACGGGAATCCAAAACAAAAAAATTTGAACATTGTAGAAAGATAGAACGAAGACTAATAGAAACCAACCAAATGCCTAAACAATAGAAAAGGGCATCAAAGAAAAGGCAAAAGCATCCACAAGGCCCACACCTAAAAATAAGGGATACCACTTAATATACACGAGCCCATCCCAACACAAAAAGGAGGCTAGGGACTAGGGCCTAGGAACAAAAAAACAACATAAGACAAAATAGAAATAGAAACAAAAGGAAACTATAGAGAAACGCATACAAAAAACACCAACAAGCAACAAAAATCCCAAGAACCCCAAAGAAAAAATTGGAACAAAAAACTAACACACCAAAGAGACCACATCATAGAGAAGGAACAAACCCCAACCACCCAAAACCCCAAAAACCCAAAAAATCACAAGGAAAGAGGAACTTGGAAATAAAAAAGGGCCCAAAAGAAAGGAAAGGCAAAAACCAAGGGTAGGGAAGACCACAAAGAATAAATCCCAACATCAAGGCAACCTAGAAAGCAGAAAAAAGAAACCCACACCAGAAAAAAGCCACAAAGGGGAGTCACAACACTCGAACAAAGCCTCCACCAAAACGACCATAGAGCCAAGCAAGACAAAAACAAAGACAAAAGAGAAGACAAGAGGGAAGACCATAAAAAGCATCGACAAGACAACACCAATAGAGACAAAAACAAGAATAGCCCTAACAAAACCCTTGCCACTTGAATCCCAAATACACTTGCTTCCGAACTCGCACACCAATAGTTGAAGGCAACCATAGAAGACATAAAGCATATACTGCACCCCCAAAAAAACGTTGAAAGTCTTGATGCCAACACAAACTAGATTAGGAAAAAGAGAGAGCAACAAGACAACAAAGGAAACGACCCACTCCGACCAAGGAGGAGGGAGAACCATAAACCCCATAGTTCCAATTATTGTTATAGTACATGTGTTTATAATATTCAATCTTGTTGCATATTTTTACTAGTATATATTTTAAATAAATTATCCACATATATATTTAAAAAAATAACTAGATAATCCGTCTTTCACTTTCTCTCTTTGGATCTTCTTTTGAGTAGCATCTTTAGAAGTCTTCTTGGGAATCCTTCTCTCTAGAGATCTTCATCATTATCTCCTTGTCCACTAGGAGGCACTCGTTGAGTAGAAGAAAGTGGATGTTGAGTAGAAGAAGACTATTCTTGACTTTCATTTTATTTCCTTGCAGTATCTTGATACCTTTATGGCATTACATTGGATTTTTCCATAGTCTTCTTTCTAACACATTCTTGAGATCTTTTGATAAATATGGAAGATTAAGTTTTAATAATTTTGACTTCTTTTATTGTACAACAAATTAATGCAATTTACTACATTTGCACTTGATAAATAAAAATAAGGTGTACCAAATCAAATTCATCATCTACAATGTGTGGGATATCACAATTCAACTTAAAAGTTATAATCTATCTCAATGATAGTCTTATCTTGTAAACTCAATTTGCTAACCTCATACCATCAACACTATTTTCTTAGTAATCTTCAAAATGTGGGATATGATTCAGACTTGGTTGAAGAAAAAAGATTGCTCAATGACTAATGTTAAATGCATGATAATTATATTATTAGATCCAATCTACTATATACAAGATGAAAAATAATTACAATGTAATTATACAATATTGTAATTGTAGAATAGTTACATAATAGTAATGTAACACATAACGTCCAAACTTATTACATTGTTCCTACAAATATAAACTTTACCTACCCAAGGGAGACCCCTTTAAGGCTTACATCAAGATTTGCTGAAAAAATTAAATGAATACATATTATTTTAAAGATTTTATTTAAAGGAGTAATTCCTTAATCAAGTGGAACTCGCCCAACAAACCTCGTGACCCTCACAAAGGTGTAGCTATGAGATAAATTATCAAGTTCTCTACTTCATGAACTCTCAAATCATAGACATTGATATATTACAAAACCATCATCTGAGTTTTATCTTAACCCTTGTAAGGGTATAATACTTGACCACAATCTCATGAACTCTCTAGGCAACCACCCATACTTATCTTGGGTTAAACATTAGTGATAGAAGCTAAAGGGTGGATCTCTATCTTGTTGGGGTAGGCAAATCTTCTCCGAAAAAAATCAATATAGATAACAATGTTCTCTATTTCATGAATGTTTCACCTCATCTTCAGAATCACATTGCCAAAGTTTTGAGTTGTCAAATTTTTAGTCTTCCTACTTTGCATTTGGGCTTACCTCTCACTTTTGGTAAAGTAGTTAAGTTTATTTAGTTTTTTTTACTATAGATAATCCAAAGGAAGCTAGTAGGTTGGAAAGGAGCCCTTCTAATTAGTGCTAGAAAAATTCAACTCCTGAAAGCTTCTCTCCAAAGTGCATCGATGTACCTTCTCTCTCTATTCCATATCCTAGGTACTTAGGCAAAGAAATTGGATGAAATCGAGAGGAGATTCTTATGGTCTTGAAACGAATAGAGGAATAGGATATCCTTGATTGACTAAGGAATGGTCTACTCTAATAAGGAGTTAGGAGGTCTTGGCATTAGAGACTCTCGATACCTCAATTTGTCTTTCCTTGCTAAAACTCGATGTAAACTTATAGTGGAGAAGGTATACTAGTTGAATGTGATGAAGATAAAATAACTTAATGGAAATGAAAATAGAGCCTTTCTTTCTATTTAGGAGCTTCCTAGGGGATCCCACATATGGAACAATCTGATTAAATCCAAATTGTTGCTCCATAAAGGATTACTTTGGAAGGTTGGAGACAATAGGAGTATTAGCTTCTAGACGGACTCTTGGGCTGTGACTACTCCTTTGCAGATTCACTCAATATGTTTAGCTATGAAGAAAGATTTGGTTGATAGATTTGTGATCCTTCTAATGGGTTATTAGTATCTTGGTTCTTCCTCAACTAAATATAAATTCAACCCTATGAAGTTTGAACCTCTGCTTCAAATAGTAGTTGGAGAACTTCTTAGGATTTTGAATAACTTAATGTTATTCAGAATGGAAGCTAAGGGCAAATTAGTGTGGGCTTTTTCTAAGGATGGGAATTACTCTATTAAATCCAATTTTTATCCTATTCTCCCTTACTATCATTCTTATTTAAAATGGTTGAAAATAAGGAGTTTTAAAATAATACCAAAGGTTTCCTTAATATATTGAATGACTTGTCACAAAAGGATACTAACTATTGACAACCTCCTTGAGAGGGGTATCCTAATTGTGAATAGATGTGTCTTGTATGAAAAGGTGAGGGAAGCCATTAACTGTCTCTTGTTCCATTGTAATTTCTCCTAGAAATCTAGATAGAATATTATTAGTATGTTCTTGTTTTCTTGAGTGGCGCATGTGGATCCCAAATTGGGCTTGTTAGGTTGGACCTGTCCATCAATCCATCCTTTTATAAAAAAACTGTCATGCTAAGCTTCTTAACACAAGATGGATTTGAAGGAAAGAATGTATTAATAGATTTTTTAGAGATTTTAATTCTCAATGGAAATATATAGCCTGATCTATTATTAATAAAATCAAGTAGAATATGAAATGATTTGGAAAGTTCAAACATTCACACCCCCCTCATCCCTAGATTGGCTCATAGCCAAAAAAATGGGAAATGATAGATTCACTCTCTAATTTTACTTACCCTCTGTATTTGTATAGAAAAAACATAATATGATTTCCTCCTGGCAACACTAGATGTTTAAAACTAAACTTCAATGGTTATTATAAAGGGAACCTAAGTTGAGTACATCAGGGTGGGGTAATCAAAAATCTAGGTGGAAGAGTGGTGGTGGCCTACACAACTAAACTGCCTTTTTGAAACTATCACCAAGGACAAGGGCTACCAATAAATAATTATTAAGGGGGATTAAAAAAATATCATCATCATGCTACAAGGAAAGTATAAGCTAGGCTAGAGTATGGTTGACCTTATCACCAAATTCCAAGTCATCATTGCCACCTTTGGCAATGTAAGTATACAACACACCTTTAGGGAAGGAAATAAGACTACGAATAGGCTAGAAGACCTTGGTCCATTGTCCAACAAGCTCAAAATATGAATAGCACAACACAAGTTGCCTAACAACATTTGTGTCATGATTCGTGAAGATAGTAGTCCTAATGATACCAAAACATTTTAAAATTGCCTTTTTATTTATTATCCTATCCACACTATACTTCAATCATTTATTGATGTGGAGTCACTCTATTAAATCTAGTGATAGCTATATTTCCTTCAAAATAACCTTTAGTTGTTATTATCCCAAAGCTAGTTTTAACAAGCCCTTATCAGTCCCTATTAGTAGCTTCTTTGAAAAAACTATGGATAGAGATATCATTCAAACTGAGCCTAATAAGTGTGGTCCAATTTCAAACAAAATTAAGCTCTTTATAAGAAGGTTGTGAAAGTCAATCTAGAGTTGTACATTAAAGGCATGAAGGGTTTCAACCCTTCTTTGTCTGAGTAGTTCGCCCAATCTTGGGATGAGGGTGAGGTTAAAGTGGGGAGTTTGGTGTTTAAAGTGTCTATGGAAATAATTGTAGTTACCAATAGTCTTTTGTGAAAGACACAACCTTCCCCAAGAAACCTAAGGGAAACTATAAGGAATATTCTATGAGATTATTGAAGCTAGGGGAGAAAGTTACTTGACTGTAAAGTGAGTTCAAAATAGATGATTTTTGTAGGGTTTGGAAAGAGGTCACACTGCTCCTTATGAAGTATATTATACTAGATGATAGATTGAAATGGATCCACTCTCAACTCTTCATTATGCTCAACTACAAGGAAAACTTTAAGAAACCACCCCCCTCAGACAAGGTGTAAAAACCTAGCGAAAGGTGTATAATTATCGAGGAAAACATTAATTTTACTAGCAACATTTTGTAGTTTACGGAGACAAAATAAGAATCTCCATTGGCAAATCATTCATGATCACTCAAAGTTTCTGAAAAATCCAGGCGAATTGTAATGTTTTTAAAACCCAAAAAAATATTTGTATTGGTGATTTCAACCTATTTTCAAACCATAAAAAAAAAATATTGGCGATTTCAACCTATTTTCTAACCATAAAAAAAATATTGGCAATTTCAACCTATTTTCAAACCGTAAAAAAAATATATTGGCGATTTCAACCTTTTTCCAAAACATAAAAAATATATTGGCACCTCAATAGTCCCCATCAAGTCATTAAAACACATGGCACATAGTCGTCAGGCCTCTGCCAGAAAGACTGCCCATTATAAAATCTCACGACCAAGCAATAAGCCCTTATGACTCTATCTCTAGCTCATAAGCTGAAAATGCTAAGCCTTCATAACCTCAAGAGATAGTACTGAGGGCAACTGAACTGTCGCTCACCAATTCTTGACCTCAAAATGTTGTCCTTGTCACCGCAACGACCTAGAGATAGTGGTAACTTTAACCCTTGTTGCGTACTTGCCAACATAAAATTGTTTATCTCTTAACCGCTAGTACTTCACTCACAAGCTTGTTGCTTGATGTTGTCTTCATAAATTTAACCTTGCAAGCTGGTGATAACCATAAAACTTAACCAAAAACTGTCTAGTCGCTAGCTCGTGACCTAAAAATACTAACATTAAACAAACATGAGAGCTGGAGACAACTGTGGTGGCAAGCTAATAAGTATGATGAATTTTTAAGGCTTGGATGCCGACTCATTCTTGAGGGACTAGTTTGAAGGTTTCTCCTGATTCGAGGTTGATTAGACAAGAAAGGATGATAGTTTTAGAGGCATAAAAGGATTGGATAGCTTCTGAGTTAGAGATGAGAGATCACAGATTTCTCTGAGAAATCAGAGGTTGCTTGTTGTCAAGGAGTCTTAAGAAACATTTGTACAATCAAGGAGGAATAAAATCAGAACAAAATCATTCACATAAGATGAGTCTTATCAGGATGCAGTGGACTTGATGGACATAACTTCTAGAGTCCATAGCTGGTAGGGTAAGTTGAAAAGCACCAAAATGATGATTTTTCATGTGAATGAGCATCACCAGATGAAGTGTTAAAAATTTATAAATACAATGGGGTGGTGACTGAATTGGTAGAAGAGAAAAGAAAACTTTTTCATTTTCTAAGAGTGTTTTTTTCCTCAAAAAGGAAGATGATGTTTGAGCAGGATCATGTATGGAGTTACTGCATGCTCTGTGATACTGGATGGGTGTTTTTTTTTTTCTCCTGTGTGATTTTGTTTATTGTCGGAGGAGTTGTGAAAGTGAGAAGGATTTCTAGAGGGGGCATGAAAGCCTTTTCTTATCAAGAAAGGCCACGCATGGCACATCCTCTGCTTCTAATCTACCACTAGATGGTAGGGGGTTCGAAGAAGGAGCCCGAAGAGGAATGAAAGAAGTATTTGTCTGGGTGGGGAGTGGCAGCCAATCATCTCTGTGAAGGCATGGAAGTCGTGACCCCTCCCCAACATAATATGTTTTTCCTTAAGCTCCTCCTTCCACTTTCTCTAATTGTGGACATGAACACTGAAGTTCCTCCTCTATTTGAGGAGTGACTTTACTTCTTGCCAGGACCCAGTATCCCTTCCTAGAAGGGAAAAGCTCTGTTTGATAGAACATAACATCTCACACTCCATCTGAAGGCATCAAGATGATAATGGCACGACTCAAGAAGTTTTGCTTCTACCAATTTTCAGTTCAAAATTTTGATTCATGGGTGCTAGCACATGGATAAAGAATGTTTTTGTAACAGAATTGCATATGGCCTTTTAGGCCTAATTACTGAGAGTAAATCTTCTGTTGACATGTATCTCTTGGCCAAAAGCTTGTTTCTCCCTTTTCTTTTATAAAAAGGGAAATCAAGGCCATTATAAGGATTCCTTTTTGAGGGGTCTCTTGAGGGTTCCGAAATTCCAACTTCAGGTACCTAATGGAGTAAGGCATTGAACACAACTTATAACTATCTTTAAATATCAGTTTTGTTTTCAATTTCACTAACAAATCACTATAATTTGTTGAATATTAGAATACATTTCTTTTCATGTCTGTTATTGTCTATTCTACCCATCTCATGGTCTGATTAGATTGAGGATCATTGGAGGACTTTCCATCCTTGAGCATTTTCCTTGTCATTGAGCCCATATATGAGGTCATCTGCCTTGTTTTAGTGAATATTTGAGGGTGGTGCAGAGATCATAAAATTCGCTAAAGGGATCACCCTCCCGGGTTGTGCAGAGCCCAAAGTCTAGAAGGATTTGCAGAATCCTTGTTAGTTGGTCCATGTTCTTGAGGATTTTAATAGTTGGATTTGGATTCTCCATAGATATTTGAAGATTCAGCTTGGTTTTTGCCTCTTGCAGTGTAAACCTATTTGGGAACCAACAATTGGAAGGTCACTTCTTTTGTGACATCTCCATATTGATGCAAGTATCATGGTATAATAGACTATATATGTGATCTCTTATTGAGACAATGATCATATAGAAAGAAAAAATTCTCATCCACAATGAATCAACTATTATATCAAATTAAGGATCACTTCTATTGTGACATCTCCCTATTTTTATTACTTATGGAGGTTGTACTTATTCAAAACTCACTGATTTGACACAAAGGAGATAAATAAGCTACAAATCATATTTGTGTTGATCTTATATAAGCACTTCCATCATATAATGTTCAGAGATTCAAAATTTCCAATTCAAAGACTCGAAGAACACTATTCAGACTTCTATATTCCTCTATAAAATTATAAATAGTTACAGAATACTCATGTTACCATGTATCTTACCTATCAATGACTGAGATCTATGACTCAATAAACCTAGACTTTACAAAGTTTATTAGCTCCTTCCTAAGTGATCATGGTATTCCTTTTATAACCAAGGAATGAAAACAAGCTACCAATTACTTAGGAAACTAGAAACTAGAGTAGCAACTAAAACTCTGACTTGGCACCTTTGTTTATGGGTATTCAAGATAATGTTTTTAACTCAATCAAGGTCATCCACAGCTATCACAATGAAATCAAGATGCCTTTTCAAACACTTATCCTCCCTATTAGCATCGCTTAGGTGCTAGGTCATTCTACTCCTCAGAACAGACAAAAACAAAATAATTATTCAAATTTCAGTTTGGGCCCTTTTTCTCTTGTTCATAATTATTTCCCATCCAGCTACTTCCTTATCTGTAGGCTAGGAAAACTTCTTAACCCCCTCTAACTGTCCAATGGCCTCATTCTACCGAGCATCAGTTATAGCCCATGCATTAGCAACAAACTTTAAAAAATCCACCTCAGATTGTATAGTGCGTCCAACACTTCATTAAAACCAGGAATATCTATGTCATTTCCTAGGTGGAGTAAAGTCTCTGTATTTTCTACTACCATCTCCAATTCATATTTCCAAACATCCAATTGCTTCATATTTCCCTCTTTGTCATATATGGCAGGAATGGAGACACTATAGCCATCAACAAATTTCTGCAGTTCTCCCTTTATTAGTTGGTCCTTTCCATTGAAAAATTAAAACAATGAGTTCACAATGCCTACAATCTCCTTGGTGTCCATTATTTTCTCTGGTAGATCATCCCTATAAACTATAGAAACTTCCAATTTATCCATTAATCTATTCCTTCTTGACCACAAATTGAATAATGGTTCCAAAAATGAAATGGTAGAAAAACACACATCACCAGCTTCCTTTAGAGAAATGCGAAAGTTATGAACATCTTTAATTTGACCTTTTAACATATCAATTCTATGTTAGAGAACCTCCAACAGACCAAATATCCCTTTCTCATTTCTAGTTTCCTCCAACGTCTCTATCTTCCCATCATACTCCTCAAGCTGAATTCGTGATCTGGTCGGGAAATGCAACCTCAATAGAAACAAAAACAAACTCCTCAGATACATTGGTGGCAGCATCCAACATCTTTGCAGGATGGCCATGAGATGTACTCTGCATATTGGATAATTTTTTAATCAGCTCCTTGATTTGTTCCTCCATTGCTGCACTCTTCATTATCTCTTATTGATACTTCTTTGCAATTACAACTAGCTCCTTATATGTTTCAACATATCTATTTTGCAAGTCCAATGTTTTAGCTTTATTCATATAGGAGACATGTGTCATTAAATATGCAATTTCATTATCCTCAGTGTCTTGTAGATTCCCAATTAATTTGTCTCCCTTCTCTCCCCTTGAACATTCATGAGATGGGGATTTTGTGTGGCAGGGGCAAGTGACCAGATTGCAAGTCTCTTGGATTTGGGATCAAATCCTTATCCTCTTACAAAATAACCTACTTCAACCTTTGATCTGAAAAGAGGATCTGATTACCTTTTGATTTGATCAATAATGAAGGTGGAGTGAATGTCCCACCAAGGCAACAACAACATTCCACTATTTTCTACAAGGAATCTTGCTTGTTCCACCATTAAATCCTAACAATCAGGATCATAGAGCTGGAGGGCTTGAACAATTTGTTCATTTTTCTCTTTACCTCCCTCTCCCAAATACAATTCTTTTCTCAATTCATTCTGCTTAATTTTGACTAGTAAACTTTTGAACTCATCTATTTTTATGAAAGAACTGTCTTCCATAAAAGACTTTGATAGCATAATCCTTTCATCCATGTGAGTAGCCAGAGGTAAATCCAATTCTTCCACTTCTTCTTCAACTACCTTCTCCCTAAGCCTTTTTCTAATAGCTTGAAAGTATTTACCTTTCTCAACAGCCACTTCCTTAGTAGGGTCCTTCCTTACCAATGCTCCCCATTGCTCAACCTTTTGTCTTTTCACAGGTGGTTCCCTCACAAGTTCCAACTCATCACCACTCTCAACAATGTCAACATCCATTACCAGCTAATCAGCAAGTGTATTGCCTTGAGAGGACAATTCATCCTCTGATTCTTATGGCTCCTTTTGTCCTGGCATTTGAGCCATTAAGTCCTCATAAGCATTGAGCATCTTCTCCATTCTTTCAAAATAACCCTCCTGATGATAAAAACCAACAAAAGTGGAGTCACTCTCTTTGAATTCTTGTTCTAACCTCATCAAATTACCCCATTTCCTTCTTCTCTCTCACACAACAGTCCTTGCTATCAAATTCCTGACTACATCCTCTTCATCAAGAGGCTCATGATGTTTCACTTGTGCCCAAGGTTTCATTCTCTTTAGTGCAAGTTTTATAAACTGCTCAGGGTCACAAAACCTAGAATAAGTAGTTACCATTATGTATTGTTTTAACCATTTATTAATTTCAGCAAAAGGCAAAGGAACCACCCAGAATCATCAAATATACCCTAATCTACCTGGGACAGGGGCGTGGCACCCTAGTCTTGCTGAGGACAGTGGCATGGTGCCATGGTCCCTCTTCTTTTTAGTGATTTTGAGCAGGTTGCAGCTTTAGGTCATCATATTTGCAATCTTTCAGTTGCAGTCTCCTGTCTGCAGAAATAGGACAGTGGCGTGGCACCCTAGTCCAACTCACTTTTGGTCAATTTGTAGCATCAGGTACACATCCAAAATACTCTCCCTTTCATTCTTTCAGTATCTTAGTTTTAGATCTACAAGTTTGTGCAATTCCGAGTTCATTTATGTTTCATTCTTTATCTCCTAATCTAGTTGATCATCAAACCTTAGTTTTTCTCATAATTTGTAATAAGAGAAATAGAAACCCTAGGAGGTAATCCTTGGCTCTATTTTTCTCATAAGAAGTAGCCAAAGTGATCTACCTCCCTAGGCTCATTTGTATTCCCAATGTGTTGGCAAAAGTGGGATTAGGTCCTAGTCACTTGGTCTCACTTTTCCTACCACCACAACAACAACAATGAAGGATATCCATGATCAAGTGAAAGAATATCTCAAACAAAGTGCAGATAAAAACAAGGAGAGGGCATATTTGAGGAGAAGGAATGTTCAATACAAGGTTAGAGATATAATACTTGCACTTCTAAAGAAAGAGAGACTTCCAAAGGGTAGATACACCAAGCTCCACATGAAGAAGATAGGCCCCTGCAAGATAATCCACAAGTTTGGTGAAAATGACTATGAGATTGCACTTCCTCCTTGAGTGGCTATCTCCTCAATATTTAATGTGGCTGATTTATACCCCTTTAAGGGGTCTTTGGATGCAAGTGCAGGTGGCGAAGCTAATGAATATTGGATGCAAGACCTACCACCCTCTGAACCATTGAAACTTGAAGCCATTATTGACACTAGAGAAGTGAAAAGGACAAGGAACTGGGTCTAAAATGAGAACTTAGTCAAATGGAATGGGATACCTCTAGAAGATTCCACTTGGATGATTGAGGAAGATATTAGGAAGCATGCCACATCTCTCCAACATTGATATCAGGTGGAACATGAGATCTTCTCCACCCTGGGTGTAAGGTGCAGGAGCACCTAGCTATTTTTTGTGCCTCATAAAGGCTTTCTTGTAATGGTTTTATTTTTATATCTTTTGGAGGTCTTCAATAAGTTCCACTGGACCATTTCAGATGTATTTCATTCATGTATGTTGTCATCTAGTTCATTTAAGTGTTCATGTGGCTCACTAGGTCCTTATGGACAAATATTGTCATGGTGTGGTCACATGTTAATAACTTGCCAAACTTAAAGGGAAGTGATGTAATAATTCTTATTAGGCCTATTTTGACATGATTTGATGCAATAAAGATCATAGGAGGATAGTTATTTCTAGATTCTCAATAAAGTAAAAGTGTGTTATTGACCTAACAACTTGGCAAGTTGTTTTGTTGATTAGGCATGTATTTTACTTTCAACAACTACCTAATTTGAAAATATGTTAGGATTCATTAAGGATAGTTGGAAATAACTATATTTAAACCCTTACAACTTAAAAGGAAGGGGTTGGACATTTTGTGGAAGGATTAATAGAAATTTTTTTTTTTTTCTTAAAAATTTCTATTTTTTTTGCTGCCCTTGTGCTTGGTACATCCTAACTATAGACTATAATTCTTTCAAGATAACATATTCAGATAGAGGGATGAATTAGCTAATTTTTGGTGGTGATTTAGTAAAGATCCATTATTTTTTAAGCGATATATTGAGGTTTTACTGAAAACTGCCTGAAAACCCTAAGCAACTAGGGTTTGTACACTAAAAAATGTAATTTCTTCAAAATTCGACTGTGGAAACACCCCAAACTAGATGTAATGGTAGGTATGCAAGTCCTTTTTAAGATTCAGTTGGTCTCAAGTCAAGGGATGCAGTTTGGAGGGAGAAGGTCAACCCATTTTAGGTCTGACATCTCTATGTGGTAGACTGAGTCTAAGTGGTTTTGGCGATTTTAAAGTCACATTTTTGAACCACTAACTGAGAAATGGAGTGACTTTTGAGGGTAGGTGCTATGGAAAATAGGCCTAGTTGAGCCCCTAAAATAGTGATAGTCCTAATTTTGACCAATTCCCTCCAAAGGAACCTAGGGTGGATTTTAAATATGTTGTCATAATCCTTAATGGGTATCTAAAAAGGTCTTCCTTTTGTGTCTATGATAAGTGGTCCTCAAGTTAGATCCTAAAAAGTGCCTAGGTAGACCTAGTTGGTTTACTAGCCCTTAGTGAAGGAAGTGGTCTTGTTGGGGATTCCAAGACAATTACAAGTATTGGAAATGTTTTTTTAGTGGTTCCTAATGCCTAAAATTCCCAAAGATCAGTGATTCCAAGTGAGTTATTGATTGGATCCTATTTTGACCTTTGTAACCTAGTCTTATGCTCTCATGTTGCTTGGTGAAATGGACATGAAGGCTCATTACTAGTCCTAACCTTTTTGACTACCTTGCAGTGGGCCTTGATTGATATTTTCATTTACTCTCAGTCCTCTACATCAATTATGTCATATTTGTCTTAGTCTATTTCTAAAGCCATTGAAAAGGATTAACCCCTCTCCACTAGGGTCTCATCCAAAGAATGTATAAATTCCACCTAGCTTTATACCCCTTTGGTGGGGTCTCTTTTATTGTGGTTCGGCCTATCTATGATTCCAATATATTTTTTCATCTTATTGTTACCCCCTTTAATTCAAGGGAACAAATTATGTCTCACTCGGGTTATAAAATTCTTACTAGTAAAAACCTTGCTAGAATGACCAAATTTAAGGTAATTGCTGCCACCAAAAAGGATCAATATGTGGGTGTCTAGTTTGAGATGGAATAGAATTTGGTTAATGAGATTTCTAATGATTTTGGCTGCAAGTCTCTTTCCTCGAAGGATTCATACTCCTCAGATACTTCAAGGTTGGATTGGTCCTCTGCTTAAATGGAAGGTAACTCTAGCCCTCTCCCCCTAAATTGTCCCTTCTTTGCTAATCAAAACCCTCAAAGCACCACTTCGATGTTGTCTAAAATTGTGAAGGACTTGCATGAATATGTTCAAAGATAGGAAGAGTTTATTAAATGCCTCTTCACGTAGATGAATGTTCCCATTAAGAAGATCAATTGACTAGAGGTGGCAGCTAAGGTTGACTAGGGCCAACACTAGGGTGGATGACTTGGATGAAGGTAAGGTTTGAAAAACTACTAGTGATCTTGTTGGAATTATGGGGTGGTGGGAAATGGTGAGTAGAAATATTAATGATATGGATTCCAAGATCAAGATGGCGAGAGCAAGCTCAAGCTGGAAGAGATCAAGAAAACCCAAGATGCTCTTAAAAAGAAAATTAAGAGGTAAACTTTTCTTGTAGGATTGTGGCTAGCAAGCACAATGCCTCCCTAAATACTATCCATGATGAGATGGAAAGGAGAAAGAAAAAAAAGAAAATGCATGGAGTACGTGGCCACAAGATTTTGTCCCACTGCTTTGATGGTTAAGGTCACCTTTGAATCTACATTGGTCTCCTCTAGTTTTGGGATTAGTTCGAGTATAAAAGTCTCTTTTTCTGATAAATAGCTTAGTTTGTGCCAATATTGGTAGGAAAAGGCGACCCTCATGAGGTAAGCCATCACTTTGTGTTTGTGATGGGCGGTTGCTTAGTGTTTTGGAGTTTCTAGTTTTTCTCTATTTGCTAGTCTTTCAATTTAGTTGCCAGCTCTCTGTTCACCCTAATAGGCTTTTATTGTATTTTGGTGGGGTTTCCTTTTGCTATTTGTGCATCCCTCATGCACTCTTGGTGTCACTTTGCAAATATGTAATAGTGTGAGCCTATCATACTTTTATTAATCAAAATATGCTGCAATAATTATTCTCCAAGGCTAGAATGACAATTCTTGTTAGTAAATGAATTCTAATATGTAATTTTCTTATTTTATCTCAAAACTATATTAAATGCCCCTTATTTATATTTGATTATATGCATATGCAACACAAAAGTGGTCAAATGATAAAATGTGGAATGAAAATGTTATAAGTTATACAAAAACGACTAAAATATAGGATGAAACAGAATGTAAATGCCTCTCGTCACTTTCCATATTAAAATGTGGAGTCAGATACAAATAGAATAAAAAGACTTATACTATTATACAACTAAGGTAATGCCATTGGAAGAAAGAATTATGAATGAAGGAATTCACCTAATTTTATTTCAAAATATTATAATTTAGTACACTTTTTCATGTACATATATACATATGTGTATAGATTTTGGAAGTGAAAGAAAATACAAATGCTTGTGTATATTATTTATTCAAATCATTTAAGTCCAAAATAAATGTTAGACTAAATTTATAGCAAGAAAAGTAAATTATAATATCATTCTATTCTAAAATTTAATTTTTAATAATTATTAAATTTTATATAATTTTTAAATATCAGAATATATAATTTGAAATATTAGATTTCAAAACAATAAAATAATTTCCTACAAAATTTAATATTTATATTGTAAAGAAAGAAGAAAATAAAATCATAAGGCACAGTAATATAAAATCTAAGTTTATTTTAAAAGTACTAATAATTATAAACAAAATCTTAATTTTGTTTAAATTTTGAAAAAATAAAAAAATCATAAATCATTTGTTGATTTAAAATTTCCAAGCAAAATTAAGGGATACCTATTAAAAAGGGATAAATGACAAGTGGTTGAATTTGATAATAGAATTATTTATTGATGAATTTGATTGGACGGTTCCTCATTTCGAGTCTCCAAATTTGATGAATTTTATTGGACGGTGGCTATAATCTTTCGAAGCTCATCGCTCTCTGAAAGATTTAAAATCCCTTCAAAAAAATCTTGCACTAGTAGAAATAGTACACAGTCTAGATCCCAAATGAAAAACCTGCACCCAAAGCATCACTAACAAATCAGTACACACTCTGGATCCCTCGTGAAATTATAACTATTATTAATATCTAGAAAGAGAACTTACAAAACCATAGCCACCACTTTGATAAGTGGTCCCCACCATTGAATAGCCGCATTGGCCAGAAAGGAAAGCACGAACAAATGGGATCTCAACTAAAATGGCATCCACGCCTCCATTCTTTGCACCTTTCGTCAGAGCCTCCTCGTACGCCTTTCGCGATGAAAATGGTTTAGTATTTATTTTGGCCAGTCCCGAATCGTGATTTAGAATTGTACCAACATATGAACTGCGATAACCCACTTTATAGTCACCACTATTTATGTGTGGCGTAATTTGCTGGGCAGTCAGTCTGGAAGCGAAATTTGGGTGTCAATGTAGACATAAGAATGTGGTATGCCAATTCATGTGACAATCATTTTATGTCAATATCATTAATTAGTAATTTTTGTTTTATTAAATTTGGTTTAATGGTAGAGGACTGGATTGATAAGAAGGTGGTATATCGGACCATGTGAAAATATCTTTGTGTCAATATCATTATTCGATAATTTTTATTTTACTGAATTTTGGTTTAATATAGAGGAGAGAAGAATGTTAATATAGAAGATAAGAAGGTGGGACATGGTTCAATGTAATAATTTCTTTATGTCAATATCAATATGTAGTAATTTCTATCATATTAAATTTAGCTTATTGTTGCTAAGGAGAGTAGAGTGTCAATGTAGATAGATAAGAATGCGGTGCATGTTAGTTCATGTGACAAACACTTTATGTCAATATCATTATTTAGTAATTTTTGTTTTATAGATATGAAGGTGGTATAAAAAAGATAAGAAGGTGGGACATGGCTCCATTTAATAATTGCTTTATGTCAATATCATTGTGTAGTATTTTATATATTATTAAATTTAGCTTAATGTTGCTATGCTAGTCCATGTGGCAATCGCTTCATGTCAAAATCATTATTTAGTGATTTCTATTTTATCAAATTTGGCTTAATGTTTGAGGAGTGGATAGATAAGAAGGTGGTACATGGAAGATAAGAAGGTGGGACATGACTCCATTTAATAATTGCTTTATGTCAATATCATTGTGTAGTAATTTCTATCTTATTAAATTTAGCTTAATGTTTCTAAGAAGAATATCGTGTCCATGTAGATGGATAATAATGTGGTATGCAGTAGTCTATGTAAGAGTCATTTTATGTCAATGTCGTTATTTAATAATTTTTGTTTGATTGAATTTCGCTTAATGATTGAGGAGTGGATAAATAAGAAGGTGGTAAACAAAGGATAAGAAGGTGGAACATGGCTCCATTAAATTATTATTGTATGTCAATATCAATGTGTAGTAATTTGTCTCTTATTAGATTTAGCTTAATGCAATTGTTAAGGAGAATAGAGTCTCAATGTAGATGCATAATAATGTTGTATGTCAATATCTATAATGGCATCCACGCCTCCATTCTTTGCACCCTTTGATAGAGCTTCCTGATACGCCTTTCGCGATGAAAATGGTTTCGTATTTATTTTGGTCATTCCCGAATCGTGATTTAGAATTTTACCAACATATGAACTGCGATAGCCCACTTTATAGTCTGCACCATTTATATGTGGCGTAATTTTCTAGGAAGTTAGTCTGGAAGTGAAATTTGTTGTATAGCTGGATGTTAAAACGAAGGCTACAAACAGCCACACTACAACAACTAGTCGACTCAGACTATTACGGATTCTCTTCTGCAAAATGGGAAACACAAGAAATATGTAGATGCATTTAATTAGGTATCGAAGGATGCAAAAAATGGTGAGTACTGAGTGCAGAGAAAATGCATAGGGTGAGCATAAAACACAGCACAAAAAACAAACCTGGTAGAATAAAAAAGAATTTAGGTTATGTCCCAAACTAAATTTTGTTGGATTGTGACAATAATAATATAAAGTTAAGAGTACTATTATTCCTGTAAACAATATCAAATACGATGAAATGGGTAAAACAAGGAAACTGTTAGGATTTAGAAACGAATTAGAAGAGCAGAAAAACAAAATAATGAAATCACAAATAAAGACAAATGAGACACAATTTATCATGGTTCGGCAGATTTCCTACGTCCGCACTTAAAGAAGGGGAATCAATTATATTGAAGACCAATTCTGGTTTGTTCATACACAGCTGCAAGCAGCTTCAGAATACACACAACAAATGACATTCAACCAGCTCTTAAAGAGCTTACAAACAGAAGATGAAGAACCAAAGGTTTTGGCGGTAAAATAGAAGGAGTCCATTGGACTTCACTTCCAACAATCTCCCACTTGAAGGACAATGAACTGCTGCAACAAGTAGATCCCCCTACTCAATCCTGTTATTAAATATTGGAAAGGCTGAGAGAAGCTCGGCGAAAATCGAACTTCTCTCACTTAACAACTTTAGTGAGCACATCAGCTGGATTATTTTCGGTATGAATTTTATCTACATGAAACTTGCCTTCTTCAACCATGTGACAAATATATTGACTGCGAACATCAACATGTTTTGACTGAGGCTGAGATGTCTGATGTTTAGTCATAAAGATGGCACTGCTATTATCACAAAACAAGGCAAAATCTGATTGCTTCAAACCCAACTCGCTGAACAAGAGTTGCAACCATACCATCTCCTTTGCTCCCTCAGAAAGAGCTATGTATTCAGCCTCTGCAGTCAATGCGATGCCAGAGTAGAGAAACCACTTGGGTAGCGGGACTTGGATATTTGTGTTTGTTATGTTTTTTTGCTCTATTTTTTTTCTGCAAGTTTCTCCTTTATTTCTAGCTAAATCCATAATCTCTTATGCAAGTTTAGCTGAAAATTTAACATGGTATTAGAGCTTTCAGATTGCTAGGAAGAAGAAGAATTAATGATGAAAAAGAACTGCAAATTAATTCACACTAAAAGGAAGTTGTACATATTCTGCATTTCTCAAATGGATGAACAAAGGTAGATAGTCTCTAATTAAAAAAACTAATCATCTCAAGACAAGAAGATAATGAATCTCTAAAAATGTGCTCCTAGCTAAAGAACTGCAAGATATCCTCCAATCAGGATGTTGTCATTGTTTATCCAATGCTCAATATTGTCCCACTAGAAAGAAACTTTGGAAGCACTCGAGGATGCGACTCTGGAACTCTACCAGAAACAATCTCTAAGAGAAAACAAAGTTGCAACTTTGGAATCTCATTTAGACAGGAATTTAGAACAAAAGAATACTTTTGGTTGCCAATT
This sequence comes from Cryptomeria japonica, assembly GCF_030272615.1. NCBI lineage: Eukaryota > Viridiplantae > Streptophyta > Pinopsida > Cupressales > Cupressaceae > Cryptomeria > Cryptomeria japonica. The sequence goes on along the minus strand of NC_081409.1, from coordinate 925,693,606 downwards.
GGAGAAAGAGTGCAAAGCTTAGTGGTTAATAGTATATCCAAAAACTGATCATCTAAAGACAGGAAGATATGAATCTACAGAAATGTGCTCTAAGCTGAAGAACTGCAAAGATGACATCTGGTTGGGATGATGCCATTGTATATCCATTGCTCAATAATGTCCCACTAGAAATAAACCCTAGAAGCACTCGAAGATGCAACTCTGGAATCTCATGTAGTCAGGAACCCTGCTAGAAAGAATCTCTAGGAGCAAACAAAGTTGCAACATTGGAATCTCATGTAGATAGGAATTTAGAACAAAAGAACATTTTTGGCTACAAGTGGAGGAAGAGTGCAGAGCTTAGTGGTTAATAGAAACTTTAATCTTCTATTTTTATTCAAAAAGAAACCTATACTAGATTCTTTAAGCAAAAAAACCCCATATTAAACTTTATTAAAGTTCAATGTTTTACAAAGCACCAAATTTCCCAGATCTTTATCATGTCATGCTTGCAAAGCACATACAATTTTTAAAGAATCAATATAGGAAAAAAAATCAAAGAGCATGCAAAAATTATGGGAAGAATATGCATGCATCTAGAAATAGAGGTCTACATCAGTTTCCATGATGATGGTAATCTTCAAAAATCTGTCTCCAAATAACCGTTAATGCTTCTTCTTTCTAGCAACCTGGAAGATTTGATACCATGTTAAATTTTCTGTATAGCAGAATACAGATCTAGCTAGAAAAAGAAGAAACACTTGCAAGAGAAATGAAGAAGAAAAATAGAAAAATTGAGAATGAAATTATATTAATTCATTGTACTTATTACATTATTGCGAAAGCATGATTTTATACAAATCATGAACCAATGCATGAACGTTGATCATGCAGAAATCGTTCATTCGAACGAAAGAAGCAAACTGAGTTCAACTTGTTATTTACCCATAAATCACTGAGATTACGGTTGTTGTTTTCTATATGAACAAATAATGAGAGAATTGGTACATTGCCTACCTCTCCAAGATCCGCTATATTGGTACTAGCCTCAGATGTCTGTGTTTATATCACTACCACTACTTCGTGGGTCAAAATCTTAATAGCTACATTTAGCCCACAAAAACTAAATCTTAGTGGGAAATAAATATTTATGAATGAGGGTGATAAAGGAAAGATTTAAATCTTTCACCATACTAAATCTTTAGTACATGTCAAAAAGCAAAAAAAAAATTCACAAAATAATATTTTTTAAAATATTAGTCAATGAACAATATAACTTAGGTCATATTATGGTTAAACAAAATGACATTTTTAAACAATAGATAATTGTTAATGAAAATAGATGAGATACGCATACCTTTAGAACATTTGATCATATTTATTAATTAATTAAAAAGTAAAATACATTGTATTATGATATTTAACTAGTTAATAAATATAGTCAAATATGTGTTTTGATGTCAACTTTGTAAATTCTTTCATGTTCCCTCACTATTTGTAATTTCATTTTGTTCAATAATATTTTTTGGCTTCTTTTTGAATACATAAAAAGAAACAATTTGATTCTTCATAAAATGATGTTTTTTAAAAGACTAATTAATGAATAATATAACTCATGTCATATTACAATCAAACTGATTGACATTTTTAGATAATGGAAACTTACTAATCAAATAAGACTAAATACTCTTAAAAGTAAGACAATAATACATCCCCTATAATAATTTATTCTACTCCACATTAATTTTATGATTTTTTTTTATTTTTGTAATTATTTCAATTTCATTCACATCCTTAATCTCTTTTAAATAGTTAATTGAATTTATTTATGTAAAGTTATATCATTTATCATATGTATATCTTAATATTTATTTAAAAATAAATATAAAAAAATCAAATTAAAATGTTAATTTCAAATAAACATGATATTTGTTTTAAATTTGAAAAAAAATAGTTATAAAAATTGTATCGATGTAGTTTAAATTATGTATAACTTAAATATCAATATATTTATATGAAAATAAAAAATGAAAATCAAATACATCTTAACATCGTATTAATTTAAAACTAAATGAACTAATAACCTCTAACTTAAATACTTCATAAAAAAACATTAGTAAGTTTTTAATAAAATTATTTAAATAATTTTATAATAAATTTTTTATAGAAAACATAACATGTAACTTAAAGAACTTTGAAAATTAAAAATATTTGTTAAACATTTACTAAATAAATCAGTTAATCAAGAAAATTTAAATATATAAAACTTTAACAATTGAATTGAAAAAATTGATTGATCATATAGAAAAATTTATGTTTACCTTTTATAATCATCAAGTAAATTATTACATATAATAATTGGTCTTATCAAATCTTCTTTATGTTTAAAACTGTCAACTAAATTATACGCAATTACTCATAAAATATGAATGGAAATGTCCATGTAAGTTAACTAGAAATGGAAAAGTCTTCGAAACTAATAAAGAAATAATAATAATGCCACATATTTTATTTTTATTTTGACCAATCAGATCAGGCGAGATTGACGTGGAAGAGGGGATGCTCTTGTAGTTAAAACAAGAAATCATCTAGAAGCAAAGGAAGAAGAAATCCATTGGCACTAAACATCTCTTGTAGTCAATATCTCCACTATTTACTTTTACAATCGATTTTAATACTAGTGCTTGCACCTAATTAAAGGTACAATGGGTAGGTCGATAGTAATATATATCTGAATTTGCCAATTGTACAAAATAAAATGTGTGGTTATTGACAGTGTGAATGGTTTGGCACATTGTATAGTTAAAAGAATTCAACATAATTATTATACTAAAATTTTAAATAACAATGCAATTTCATGTGACGATAAATGCCTTTCTTTAGAAAACTATTTGAGTATTAAATAAATCTGTGAAGATTATAAGGTACAAGGGGCAAAAGATCTGGAGCCCTTTGATGAATATGCTTTTGTGAATGGGTTGTGCTTGTAATTGCAAACTTTGAACAAATATGATTACAGAGGTATGCAAGAATATAACCAGTATCCAATTCTTTTGATGTATAGGTTTTTTAATCTTAGAAAGATAGCTATTGTAGTTTTGCTTGTTATTTCTTGGTGATGGTTGGATATGGACTATTTTGCATTTTAGAGTATCTCTCAAAGGAGAATGTAGGTTCAATACAAAGACTATCCAATGATTTAACTCTAGATATCCCTGCGAATCTCAAGCCTTGTCTTTTATTTGTTCCAATATCAATCATTACCTTCAGAAGTGTTAAACCCTGGGATTTGTGGACTGTAATATCCCATGTTATCGTAAGTGGGACTTTCCTTTTGTTTTTGATTAAGGGAAAACATGTTTTGAGGGGGACCCGAAACCCCATACAATAGGTTTTGAAGAGACCCAATACCCTCAGATTTTACTAGGATCTTGAACCTACAATGAATATTCTACCAAGAATGATAGACAAATAAAATCAACAGACCATATCAACAAATCTGGCTATAGCCAGCCAAAAGCCAACATAACCACAAGCAAAAAAAAGCCAGCCAAACTAAGAGAAAGTTATTACAAAACCTGCTAGCAGCACATCCTAAACCATTAGATAAGGTCTATAGACTCCCTCATCCAAACATAAGGGATTTTCCGGGTTCCCCTACCCATATGCAGAAAATTCAAACAACAAAAGCTAGCTTGGTCCTTAACCAAAAACAATCACAATCTAAGTTGGTCCCTTCAAAATTGTTAGCATCTAGCCAGACATAAGTTGGGACTTTCCTTTTGTTACCCAATGATATTGGTGTTATTGGTACAAGTTTTGGATCAACGAGATACCATGGTGGCCCAATGTAGTTATCTATTCTTGCTATAACATATGCTAGAACACTTGGTGGATTGGACCCATATCCACACACAATGTCAACTACTTCATCAAGAGCTCCATTTACGAGGCCTGCAATTGTCTATAAGTTTGTTGTTAGCATAATTCATTTCCCTTTACATAATAGGAGTTATTTTGTGAGTTGTTCATCTTCAAATTCAGCAACTAGTTTACTTCAAACGTTTGTCACATTTCTAATAGAAATTGGACGATTTAAACTTTTTAGCATTTTTTTTGTTATGGGACCTAACCAATTCATTTGTAGAAAATAAGTGTATTGATTTGTTAAATTATTCATTCTGACTTGGTGTGAGTTCCTTGCTTGTGCGTGACATCAACAATTGCCAATCATTTTGTGTAGGTTGTATATTTCATATATTGGTAAGAATATGTCTAAATCGTGCTTGTGCTATGTCCCCACCTTGTTGGTGAAATGATGTTTATAAGGTTATGATTATTATAAAAAAAAATCATAGTTCTATGGAAGTAGATTTTGAAGTGTATATAGGCTTGTCCATTATAGGCAGTAATTATGCAAAGTAATCGACCAGAATCATGAATATCCCTTCGAATTGTAAATGTTATTTATTCAAGAAAGCTTCGCGTAACCTCATGTCTATTCGTAAAAGTATTTGGTCCTATGAAGCTCATCTCATTAATGATAATATATCATATACACTTCATATCTTTTTGGAATGTAGTTAGTGTCTAGCCTTCTAATGGGTTGGTGCAGGAGCACGAAGGGCCCTTTGAGGCAACTATGGACCATTTTGGGTCAACCATTGTAAGAAGGCCATGTTGAGGAAATTTAATTTATTTCTAAGGTTAAGTAAGGTCATAGTGTTCATTTGGATTGAATTTGTAAGGTCATTGTAACATGTTGTCACCTTTAGGCCAATTAGGCCCTAAGTAGGTCAACACTAGTCAATGCCTCCAGAGGTGGTCAAATGTGATAAAATTGATTTAATTCATGGTTTAATTTAATATTAAGCATTTTTGAGGATTAATAGGTTGATAGGGTGTCATTTGGTTAAAAATTGCAAAAATTGTCAAAATTGACAATGTTGTCAATGCAAAAATTTGTTGTAAAAAGTGCATTAGGAAGTGGTTTGTTGGTAGTTCATGTTAAAAGGGTGTTTATGAATGTTGGAGGATGGAAAGGCCTTTAAATATATTCATTTACATGGACAAGGGCTGGTTGGTACATTTTGTACAAAGATCTCATCATTTGAATGAAACTTGAAACTACTTTCTCTGCAATATCCTGCTACAGTGCTGCTAATGGCTTCATATCTTTTATGTCCAAACATTTTAGAATACAAATTTGGATTTTTTGGAAAGGTTTTTGAGTCACCTTTCATTTGAAACTGATTTTTTTTTTTATTTCATTGAGTTTTGACCACTCTACAAGCATTTTTCTTATAATTGGTCTGAAACCCTTAGTTTTGGGGTTTTGAGGAACAAAAATGCATATCTAACCATTCCATCAATGGATCACAATAATAATTAGTGGAATTTTAGATTTTGTAGTTCTCCAGATGGGTTTTCACCAGTTTTTATAGAGCAAAAGTTTGGAGGTTGATTTGGGGTGTTGAGGGCTTAACATCTCTATGTGTTAAGTTGATTGAGCATGGTTAGAGAAACCACTTGGAGTTTTGGCACCAAAAAAAATAAAGGGGTTATTAAACTTGTTGAATCCATCCATATTAGATATTTCCTTTCTATTCATGGTGATTTTCCAAACTAGTGAAGAGTTTGTGTTGCACTTCCTTTATTAAGGAGGCCTAATTAACCCTTCAAAGACTCTGAACAATCAACTTTTGACCATGTTGTTCCAAAACAACCTAGGCACATTTTGAGATATGTTTAGAACTCTGAAAAGGGTATCCAAATTTCATAGTATTTATATCTAGTATATATCAGAATATATTCACAACTGTCCTAAAAGGGAGGGCTAGTAGGAACACAAGCCATTGTGAAGAAAACCACATAAGGGGATGACCTGGGGATGAACCATTACTCAAGTGGGTTGGTCACGATGCCTAAAAAAAATTTAGCACCTTGCCCAAAGGTTTTCAGTTAATTTTGGGAGTTTGAGTCAAGTTTTGTGTAAACTGGGTTAAGATTGGGTTGACTAGTGAATGAATCATTGAATCAAAGAATGAGTCATTCCTTGTGATCTTGCACTCTAAGTGTGTTTATTGAGTTATGTCATTCAACCCACCCTTGGATCCTCTACATCTGTATATCTTTAATAGGTAATTTGAGGACGCAGTGTATCGTTGATGTGCTTATGTTGAATGTTGCAATTACTGTTGGAGCCACTATAAGTCTCTGGCGGCTTTGGAGAGTGTGTCCTTGGAGTGAATTCCTTATACAACTAATAGGCATGATTTCATTGTTTCTACTGTTCCTTGGATAATCATATATAATGCTTCATTTGAAAGTTCCTTGCTATGATTCGTGATTATTGTGAGTGCTAGTTGTTTCTCTAGTGATAAGGTATATCTAGGTACATTGGCCATGACTGGTTTAGGCCTGTCTAGGCAATTATTGTTTGCTATTGTTATGAATTCTGATCCCATGTCATGTAGGTTATGCGACGCTATAATTTCATTCCATTTGTAGTTGTGATCAAACTTACGTCTATCGAGCATCTCATTTTCATCTAGGCTTAGATGACTTGTTATTCCCATTTGTGAGAGTAATTCCCATTCTTGCATTTCTAATGCATCCTCTGTGTTTATATAATATTCACTATCTTCTTCTTGTTCAATATTGGGTCCCACTTCATTGGTACAGTTGATGTGCTAGACATCATACTTATTTCTATTCATTTAGGTACAGTTTACAATTATCCTATCCTTGTGAAGGCCTATGTCTTGTTCTATGTTCCAGAAGTGTTTGTATAGGAGTAACTCACTCTAGCAAAACTATTCAAAGTTTTCTAAATCTTGCTTTGAAATGCTGTAGAATTTTGGGAACACGTTCACAATGACCTTTATTGCTCGTTGTTTCCACTTGCATCCTTTACGAGCTACAACATAGGAGTAAGATCTTACATATTCCAATAGTGTTATGAATTATAATTTGGGGGCATTTGATATAAGAGTCTAGGTAACTGATTTCTAACTTACTTTCTTTCCCTTTTCATGTTAGTCGATGTAGCACTCTTTGTCCAATATTAAAGGTTGTCAAAGGTCTATTACACACAACAAGGGGAAATTTATGGAGAATATGGTATGTTTCTTGAGTACCAATATCGTGTTCTACCAAAATTTCTATCATGAATCTTTGATATGCGCTTACTACGATGTCTTATGTCCTTTGGCTCATAGATATTCTTGTTAGCATATATTTGCAACTCTCTAAGGTCCTCTCTGCTTTTGATGCATATTTGGAAATGTATTTTAAGATAAGTTATCGCAAGACAACAGGTTCACAATCTATAATCTCTCTCAATATTGAGATCATTTCTTGATTGCGTATATTTTAGTCATTCATCCTTTCTTGCAGGTTTATACTCCTTCCTGCTAGTGTTATCACATGATAATGTGGATATACCTTGCTCTTTACAGGGAGCTTTGTATTAACATTCTAGTTTTTTCCCTTTTCTATTTAAGCACGCTCCCTCATTAAATTTTTTATCATTGGACTCAATTAATTATGATTTTGTAGTCATTTGAGGTGTTTACAGCCAATATCTCAGACATATTTAGCAGGCATGGATCATCATGAGGAGAGTAGTGTATTGTACTATTTCTAATTGATGCATCTCATAGGTTCGAAGCGCTAACGTGCAGGTCAAAGAATGCCCTTTCTTGTTCAACCTCTGCATTATTTTCCCAATCCAGACTGTCCATGTCTAGTGCATCTTGGAGCCAAAGGAATCCATGTATTTGGGTCATTCCTCGATGTTGTCATTCATATCTATACCATAAGTCTTTTGTATTTAAGAGTTTCTCAATTACTTCTTCACAAAAGATAATAAATCATTGGTGTAAGTATAATAATATCGTATGTGGGTTATCAATCACATTTTGTAGGCAATGCCTATTTGATTGAATTGTTAAAGCCATGTCATTTGTGAGTAATTGCAGCAAATCTAGCCATTTTGTGTCTGTTGTACTTAGTGTGAAGAACAGTGTGGGTGATCCAATTTGGCTAATCATATTAGACAATTTAGAGTGAAACTTTCACCAATATGGCCTTGTCCCTCTCATTGATGACCCAAAATGCATAATCTCCTCAGCCAGTTGTGTGCCTAGCAAAGACTTGAGGTGTGCGTGCAAGTTTTCAATGGTGGTTGGTATAATCTCTTCTACATTTTTTTAATGAAAATTGTTGCAAGTCATCGACTATGATGTCGCATCATAAGATTGAGAAGACAAAATATCGAAACTTCGGGTGCCTCCCAAATCTTTGGTCACGAAACCTTTTTAGGTGTAATACATACTCGTGCATTTTTACCTCTTTTAATTGTGGTTGGGGTTGTAGTGAAATACCATTTGGAAAAATTGTAGGGAATTCTATGTCAATTAAACACTTATACTCATTAACTGGAGATGAGTCAATTATAGGCCTAGCAATACTATCAATTACACTATCTTCAAGCTCCAATGCCTACTTCATGATTTCAAGTTCATAATATTTGCTTGGTAATTTAGCCACAAAGGATTATGTGCTTGTTGTACCATTTATGGTTTGTTCTTCATCACTCTCATCATCAGTATTTAGCACTAAATTCATCATTAGTTTTTATGGTATGTAATATATCAGAAATATTTGTTCTTCTTTCAGGGAGTTCTAACAAGTGATCATCATTGATTACAACAATTTTTTATAGTACAGATCATTTTTAACTTTATATTCCAATGCATCTCTAACATGTGACCTCCTTACATAGCATTCATAACATTGACCTTGAGTATTTAATCGACATATTATAAGTACATCCAAGTCTGACACTCTTCGTGGAAGGTCCTTTGCTATACTTTTTATGTCTTGTGGGAAGCTGATCGTGTTTCCACTATACCTATATTAACCTCCAATAGTATGTGTTACTTGCAAGATAGGATTTACCAAAGCAATGAGCATTTCTTCTATTTGAGTTAGCTTTTTTAGGACATCTAGTTGCTCTCTAGGGTCCATGTTATTGTTTTGGGAGAATCAATGTGTTCCTTTTTCATTAAAGCACCTTCAACATGTAGTTGCAGGGTTTGACGAGTAGAAGAGAATTCCTAGGTAAGACTCCTTACACACATTACATGTTTGTAGGGAAGATATTATATCTATTCTTTGTCAAAATCTCTTTAGTGTTGTTGCAAAGTTAGGATTATTTCTAAATGTAGGCATGTGTGGTATTTGTTGTTGTTGCTGGATAGTTTTTTTTTTTTTTTCTTTTGAGGTGCCTACACGCAACTATTTGATCTTTGTGTTGTGCATAATAAGCATGACTTCTTTTCTAAATTTTCTTTTTTCTTATTTCTATTTGCCTCGGGCTAAGTTGTCTCTTTCCACCATTATGGTTAGCCATCTGTAAACAAACTCAATGTTTCTTATCGATATACAGATTTTGGGTTTAGCTAGCTAGCTATCACAAATTTAAAAATATGAATGAAAAGCCGATGGTATTGATACGATATACACAAAAGAAAACAAATGAAAGTTCCAAACATCCTATATTTTTTCACATGAGTTTAATGTGCAAGCTATGGAATTTAAAGTTAAAGAACAAAAAGCAATTCAACCAATACAATATATGCCGAGTTTTCTCTTTTTCTTCACGCGAGTACAATATATTAGGTAATGAGATGATATGAGTAACATATATAATATATAAATAAACAAGTATATATACATCTGTATACATTTATTATTACGGGGTGTTGCACATAGGCTTTTTAACATTACTATGTATCAATGTTTGATACATCTTTTTTTCTTTACATGAAAAAGTGACAATCACTGTATAATCTTATATCCACACGCTTTAGAAGAAGAGTATCTTGTGCTCTATTCTATAGATTTATTTTACATATATTCATCCTTGGTTGACTAGAGCCAATGTTTGAGCTTTAAAACTTATTGACATGAACAATGTACGAATTCGTTCTTGGGCTCCCATTTCATTATACATAGCTTTAATTTGTTCAAGTAAGGTATTGCTTTCTGGAAAAAAATCTAGTTGCTCAACCTTAGTAATTTCTGCCTTCAATCGTTCCTCTGTTGGAAGTGGAAACACTCTAAGAGGGGGGGGGGTGAATCAGAGTGTAAAAATTTTAACAAGAACTTCTTTTATGAACTTGACAATTTTGATTCACAATAAGCACAGATGACTGAGACTTAACACCTTGATGTAATACTTTTAACGAAGCATGAAATATACAATAGAACCAACTGAAACACTTGATTCAGACTTTTCAGAAAATAAAATGGTATTGAATCTTTTACAAAAACATGAAACATCTAAATGAGTATTTCAAAGATTGCATTACATAAATTCAACAAAACAGAGTATGAAATGAAAAGAGCTAAAGATATGACGTATCAGAGCATAAATCAGTAAGACAAAATGAGACAAGACAATGCACATAACACCATAGTTTTCATGAGTGGAAAACCCTCCTGGGGTAGAAAAACCACTCGGTAAGATCCCTTATATTATTTCAAAGAGCACCAACTCAGTTCACAAGTTTTAGAAACCACAAGGCCTCAAGGAGCACCAACCCCTCTTCTTATCCAATAAACATTTCAACTCGAGCTATAGCCACTGGTAATTTTATGCATGCACTTAAATCTTGCAGTCACAAAACCATCAGTGATTGGAGCGAGAATATTTTACCAATCTGTACAAATGATTCTTTCTAAAAGATTTTTGCAACAATATTCTTCAAGGCTTTGAATCATAATAACATACTTTTAAAGGAATTCAACACTATCAGAGAGAAAAATTCAATCTCTGAACAAAATAATTTCAAACATTATAGCCTCATGTACTCTGCAACAAAACAGAGTATTGATTCTCAAAACCCTCGACTATCTAAAATCTCTGATAATCTACAGCACTTTCTTTTCTTTTTCAACAAATGCTTTGTCTTTCACTTTATTCACCCTTCTCTCTTTTCGTATCTACTGTTTTGTATTTAAACTGTTTTATTCCCCCAAAAACACAACGTCTTCCAGAATAACCCTCGTATAGGGTTACCGAAATCTTATGGGTATTGCAAACTAAAAAAACAAATAACCATTTAACTGTGCAACCGAAAGAGAAAACTGAGAGATAATCTAAAGATGCTTGATTTCCCAATCATGAAAAATAAAAATAAAGCAAGGTCTGTTTCCTTATTTCCATTTTGCATAACCGAAAAACCTGATTCGAAAAATCTGAATCTTTTAAACATATGAACAGGAATAATACCTGTGAAACACAACCTTATTGATAACTGAAAACAAACTAACCAGAAATCCATTAAGCTCACGGTTAAGACCACTTTTGCATCATTCTTTTCAACCGAACAAACTGACTCAAGCTCCTTAGCTACAGCGGCGGCTGCATCTCTCATGGCGTATTAGGGTTTGAGACGAACTTTAGACTTGTTCAAAAACAAAATGAAACACAAAACATCTTCCGAAAAACTTTTAATCTGTCGGTCACAAAGTGTATTCTGAGGAATATGCCATTAGTCCGTAGACAGATTAAACATAATATAAATCAAAGATGCCATTCAATAAATGCCAAGTTAGTGTTATTCACTGTATCCGTGTGACCAGCCTGGCTCGAGAGTAAGATGTTTTAAGCATATAACACGTCAGCAAAATCAATGTGTCTGTGTCACTAGACTGGCCCATGAGAAAGACTTTTTAAATATATAACCACATGCTTAATATACTTGCCTCAAAGTATGAAACTTAAACAACACCAACTTCCCCTTTTTTTATTTTCTTGTCATCGAGGACAAAAGTATCAAAGAGCAACAAACTTCCCCTTTGTCCTTGATGGCAAAAAAAGAAAAAAAAACTTAAACCATCATTGCCATGAAATATGTTGTCAACTGAAAGGACCAAAATCAATGTAAGGAATTCCACTGTTAACAAATACAACATATACAATCAACACTGAACCTTGTCATATGCAAACTTGTAAGGAAAAACAACATCCTCTGAACCTGTAATATGCAATTCTGTAAAGAATGAATACTGTCAGAATAATGAACTCCCAATCTGATCTGTATCAAACAAGAATACCAAACTGTAATACCAAAATAAAAAATGCCTATGCCACTGTAATGAAATACCAATGCCTGAAATGCCAATTGTCACTGTAATATCACTGTAATACCAATGTTACTGTAGGAAATACCAAAAATGCCACTGCCAATGAAATGCCAAGTCTGTAATGCCAAAAATGAAACACCAATGTCACTGTTCACTGTTCCAATCACTGTTCACTGTTCCAATGTCACTGTTCATTGTTGCACTGTTGTCACTGTGAAATGCCAATATGAATACCAATTTCTCTCCCTTTTTTTTTTACTTTTTTTTAAAAAAACACAAGGACAAAAGGAAAGTAAATCAACAGAGCAACACTCCCCCTCAAATTATGCATTAGGTGGAGACAAGAGCAGATTGAGAAAACACTCCCAATCTATCCCTTAACCGTTCAAAGACTTCTTTAGACAAAGCTTTTGTAAAAATATCCGCTACTTGTGCCTGAGAAGGTACATATAAAACTTGAAATTCATTAGCCAATACTTGTTCTCGTAGAAATAGCAATTTAATAGCAACATGTTTAGTGCGAGAATGCATCACAGGATTCTTTGAAAGACTGATGGCACTAGTATTATCACAGAAGATGGAGATGGGTTTGTCAACTATAATACCCATATCAACAAGTTGATGAGACATCCAGATTAATTGCGTACAACAAGTTGTTGCTACAATATATTCAGATTCTGAAGTTGATAAAGTGACACATTCTTGCTTTTTGCTGTGCCAGGCAACAAGGCGATCTCCTAAGAAGAAAGCTGCACCACTGGTGCTTTTTCTATCCTCTATACAACCAGCCCAGTCAGCATCCGTAAAACCAACGAGAGTAAAATCATTATTTCGTGAATACCACAAGCCAAAGTCTAAAGTACCTTGAATATACTTGAATATCCTTTTTATAGCAATCAAATGTGATTGTTTGGGGGCAGACTGAAAACGTGAAACCAAACAAACTGCATGCATCAAATCAGGCCTAGATGCAGTTAAATACAGTAGGCTGCCAACCATTGATCTATACTCAGATTGATTTACCTCAGGTGAGTCATCTGACTTGGTCAATTTACAACCAGTCTCCATTGGAGTGCTAACAGGTTTGCAATCTATCATATTGAACTTTTTAAGCATCTCTTTTGCATATTTGGTTTGTGAGAGAAAAATGCCTTGTTCAAGCTGCATTACTTGAAGCCCAAGAAAGAAGGTTAATTCACCTAACATGGACATTTCAAATTCAGATTCCATGAGTTTTGAAAACTTTTTGGATACTGCATCATTATGACAACCAAATATAATATCATCCACATAAACTGCAACAACCAAAGTATCATTACCTTCAATTTTGACATACAGGTTACTATCAACACCACCTCTAGTATATCCATTTGTTGTAAGATGGGCATCTAACCTGGAGTACCAAGCTCTTGGAGCTTGTTTAAGGCCATAAAGAGCCTTTTTCAACTTGTATACATAATCAGGTTTATCTGCAGAGATAAACCCTTCTGGTTGTTCCATATATACCTCTTCATCAAGATAACCATTAAGGAATGTTGTTTTAACATCCATTTGATACACTTTAAAGTTTTTATAACATGAATATGCCAGAAATATTCGTATTGACTCTAGCCTAGCAACAGGTGCAAATGTTTCACCAAAATCTACACCTTCTTGTTGTGCATAGCCTTTACACACAAAGCGTGCTTTATTCCTAACAACTTTACCAGATTCATCAAGTTTATTTCTAAAAATCCATTTACCCCCTATAACATTTTTATCATCTGGTCTAGGCACAAGTTCCCAAGTTTTATTCTTTTCTATTTGACTGATTTCATCTTGCATAGCATGCAGCCAACAATCATCAATAAGAGCTTCAGAAACAGACTTAGGTTTAGAATCAGTTACCAGACAGTAATGCTCAGCCATTTGAACTTGTTCACCAGTTTTTGCTCTTCTCCTAGTCAGGATTCCAACATCCATTTCACCAATAACTTGACTTTGAGGATGTCTTTTAGTAATGATTCTAGAAGGTGTATGTAAAGGAATTTCAGTTTTAGGACTTGGTGGAGGACTCTTTTCATTTGAAATTTCTGCTTCAGCGGATTTAGGAACTTGTTCCAGTCTTATTGAAATATCCTCTTCAACATCCTGCATATCATCACTTAGAAGAAATTGCTCATCGAATCTTACATTAATAGTTTCAACAATCTTGTTTAATCTATTATTGAAACATCTATAAGCTTTGCTATGAGTAGAGTATCCAAGAAAGATACCCTGATCAGTCTTAGCATCAAAACTACCTAGATTTTCTTCATCTCTTTTTATATAACATTTGCAACCAAAAATTTTGAAGTATTTAATTGATGCAGCTTTACCATACCAAAGTTCATAAGGAGTAAAAGTGGATTTTACCCTGATTTGCACACGATTCAAAATGTAAACTGCTATGTGAACAGCTTCTTTCCAATATTTGTCAGGTAGATTTGCTTCATTCAGCATTGTGCGAGCCATCTCTTTAACTGTTCTATTTTTTCTTTCAACCACCCCGTTCTGTTGAGGTGTTCGGGTAGCAGCATATTGTCTTTTAATGCCATGTTTCTCACAATAATCTATAAACTCTTGTGATGTAAACTCACCACCTTTGTCTGATCTTAAACATTTGAGCTTTAAATCAGTTTCACGTTCAACCATTTTCTTGGAAATTTTAAATCTGACAAATGCTTCAGATTTATGTTTGAGAAAAGTAACCCATATCATTCTTGTATAATCATCCACAAAAAGCATGAAGTATTTTTCACCGTTGATGGATTGTGTCCTGGTTGGACCACATAAATCTGTGTGAACAAGTTGTAATGGTCTAGTAGAAGAGTGTTCTTTAGACTTAAAAGTTGTTTTTATTTGTTTACCTTTAAGACACTCTTTGCACACAGAGTTTTCAGGTTTACTCAAGATAGGTAAGCCTCTAACATTCTGATTCTTGCTGATTCGAACCAGATTATCAAAGTTCACATGTCCCAAACGTTTGTGCCACAACCAATTTTCCTCAACTTGACCCATAAGACACATGCCTTCATTGATTTCATAGTTTGTGGAGTCAAGCAGGTTGTAAACATTGCCAATTGTTCTCAACCCAGCAGCTACAATTTTACCAGACTTAGTTTTTATAGTACAACCATGAGAAGTGAAGGACACATTATAACCACTATCACAAATCTGACTAACACTAAGGAGGTTGTGTTTCAATCCTTCAACAAAATACACATCATGTATTGGAGTATCATCATTCAGTAATAATGTACCCTTACCTCTGACGAAAGCTCCTGAATTATCACCAAATCTTACAAAACCTCCATCAAAGTCTTCAAAATGAATAAATTTATTTTTGTCTCCTGTCATATGATGTGAACAACCACTGTCCAATACCCACAGTGACTTCTTACTTGAAAAGAATGTAGATTGCACTATCATAGACTGTTCAACACTAGGGACAAACTTTGGTTTCCATACCTTATGAATATTTGCCTTTGATTTGCATTGAGAAGAAGTATGTCCAAAGGTGTTACACTTAATGCACTTCACGGTGTTTGGAAAGCCATAGGTTTGATTGTATCCAATCATAGAAGTTCTATGTTGTAAAAATCTGCAAGTGTTAACCTTATGACCAAACTTGTTGCAGTAAAAACAGTAACCATGAAAGAATCCAAATCTAAAAGGTGTCATTCTGTTATAAGCTTGAAATTGATTTCTATTTGTAGGTTTAGTAATCTGTTTTGCTGATTTAGCACTTTCAAAGCCTACACCTGTCATATTCTTGCATAGTTTTTGTTTGTTTAAAATTTCATTTAAATGCAAGGTACTTTCATACTGCTCAATTTGCTTATGCAAAGAATTAGTTTGCTGTTCCAAAGTATTGACTTTCAATTCACTATCAGCAAGTAAAACTTTTAAATCTTCAACTGTTTGCTTTGAATCTTTCAATTCAATTTGCAAAATTTGAATTTCACTTTCATGAGAAACTACAAGCTTCTTTAGTCTTTTGATTTCCTTAAGAGCACAAAGCAATTCTCCTTCAAGATCAATTTCACCTTGTTCTAAGTCATCAGAATTATCTTCTGATATGTTCATTATATCTTTCTTTGAGGAAGTTTCTATTTCAGCCATAAACAAAGTTTCATCACCTTCACAAGGTGAGTCATCTGAATCATTTTCAGAATCTTCTTTTATAAAAAGACTCTTCTTTTTCTGAAATGGATTGAATTTCTTTTTAGGATTCCATTTTTTCTTTTTAAAAACTTTTTCTGATTTTTCTTCTTCACTGTTTTGATCACTCAAGGGACATTTAGCAGCAAAGTGTCCGGCTTTACCGCAATTAAAGCATTTGAAGGGTAGTTTTCCCTTATATTTCTTTTTTAACTTTCTAACTAGCAGGGCTTCTATAGCATCTGAAAGTTCAGATTCACTATCTGGTTCCTCTTTCTTTTCTACCTTAAAAGCAATTTCTTTAGAATTAGATGAATTACTACCAATTCTCATTTCATAAGCTGTAAGAATGCTTTGAAGGCTGTCAAGAGACATAGTAGAAAAACTTTTCTTTTCTTCTAAAGTGGACACCTTAGTTTCATATTTAGGAAGTAATGTTCTAATAACTTTTCTGACAACATCTTTTTCCTCAACATTTTCACCAAGACCTCTTCTTGAATTCACAACTTCATCAATTCTAAGAAAATAGTTTGCAATAGTCTCATCTTCTTTCATTCTCAATAACTCAAACTGATTCTTGAGTGTGAGAATTTTAGATTCCTTGACCTTTGCATCACCTTGATAAATGGTTTCTAGCTTACTCCATATTTCATTAGCAGATGCACAATGCATAACTTTAACAAACACATCCTTGGTGAGACCACATAACAGAGCATGCTTAGCTCTAGCATTTAACTCATATTGAGTTTTAGCATCAGGATCTGAAGGAATAGACGTAGGAACAACATATTTTGTAATAACAATGTTCCACACATTTACATCAACTGAGATCAAGTATGTTTCCATTCTGATCTTCCAGAACACATAATCTGTGCCATCAAAAAGAGGAGCTCTTGATAAAGATGCACCTTCTTGAGAGTGAGCCATAAAAAAAAAACTTCCAAATGACCAGGAACAATCCCTAGGACAGACCTATATGAGGGACCCTATGCTCTGATACCACTTGTTGGAAGTGGAAACACTCTGAGAGGGGGGGGGGGTGAATCAGAGTGTAAAAATTTTAACAAGAACTTCTTTTATGAACTTGACAATTTTGATTCACAATAAGCACAGATGACTGAGACTTAACACCTTGATGTAATACTTTTAACGAAGCATGAAATATACAATAGAACCAACTGAAACACTTGATTCAGACTTTTCAGAAAATAAAATGGTATTGAATCTTTTACAAAAACATGAAACATCTAAATGAGTATTTCAAAGATTGCATTACATAAATTCAACAAAACAGAGTATGAAATGAAAAGAGCTAAAGATATGACGTATCAGAGCATAAATCAGTAAGACAAAATGAGACAAGACAATGCACATAACACCATAGTTTTCATGAGTGGAAAACCCTCTTGGGGTAGAAAAACCACTCGGTAAGATCCCTTATATTATTTCAAAGAGCACCAACTCAGTTCACAAGTTTTAGAAACCACAAGGCCTCAAGGAGCACCAACCCCTCTTCTTATCCAATAAACATTTCAACTCGAGCTACAGCCACTGGTAATTTTATGCATGCACTTAAATCTTGCAGTCACAAAACCATCAGTGATTGGAGCGAGAATATTTTACCAATCTGTACAAATGATTCTTTCTAAAAGATTTTTGCAACAATATTCTTCAAGGCTTTGAATCATAATAACATACTTTTAAAGGAATTCAACACTATCAGAGAGAAAAATTCAATCTCTGAACAAAATAATTTCAAACATTATAGCCTCATGTACTCTGCAACAAAACAGAGTATTGATTCTCAAAACCCTCGACTATCTAAAATCTCTGATAATCTACAACACTTTCTTTTCTTTTTCAACAAATGCTTTGTCTTTCACTTTATTCACCCTTCTCTCTTTTCGTATCTACTGTTCTGTATTTAAACTGTTTTATTCCCCCAAAAACACAACGTCTTCCAGAATAACCCTCATATAGGGTTACCGAAATCTTACGGGTATTGCAAACTGAAAAAACAAATAACCGTTTAACTGTGCAACCGAAAGAGAAAACTGAGAGATAATCTAAAGATGCTTGATTTCCCAATCATGAAAAATAAAAATAAAGCAAGGTCTGTTTCCTTATTTCCATTTTGCATAACTGAAAAACCTGATTCGAAAAATCTGAATCTTTTAAACATATGAACAAGAATGATGTTCCCTATAGTGTAACTTCTATTGTCGTTTGAGACATATCCAGAAGCTTTATGGTATGCCTAATAACCTTTGTCCCATTTCTCCTTATCGTATAACTTGTTTCTAAACAGATCACAACACCAATAACATTGACGATTGAATTATTACTTTTCTCGAGTATTTCATTAATAGGCATAAATGAGAAAAAAAAATTGGAATAGAAGGGTCATCTTCACAGATTGTGACTATCAAATCAGGCACATGAGTTATTTTTATCCCACTATTAAGTTTTTAATAAAATCTATCAGATGTCTTCACAACTCCACTTGAAAGATTGTAGGTAGCTCCAACGTGTATATTACCGTAATGAATGTCTGCCATATCATTAAATCTTGATACACGTTTCTCGGTCCCTTCACTGTCTATGATGTCAAAGCTAAACACACTACCACTTCCTCTTTGGTTATTGTATCTATGAATCCCCTTCTTTATAGTCACACGACCTTTCATGGTCCACCTTGTTTGGAACGGATTCAAGTTTTTTATAGGCGTAATTCTAACTGGTAGTCCAATTGAAATTTGAGGTTTCTTTACACCAAATAATATCTTCATCTATGTGAGGGTGTTGGAATTTCAAAGGGTATTTAATCCAACATCCGAAGTAGGTGTAAGTGGTGCAGTTTGTTCTTGTTGCCAGTCTTGGTCTGCATTGAGAGATACTGGTTCTTTGATAATTTCATGCTTCGTAGATATAATCTCTAGGTCTATAATTGTGATCCACCTACATATGTTTAATGAAACAATTTATCAACATTACGTTTTCTAATTCTGCAATCAACAATTTTTAATCTTATTCATAAAAAATGTGATAATTTGTTCTTTACCCTGATTTACTTGTGTTGGGACAACTGTACTCAGTTAAATTTATTATGGATCCAACCATGGTCTCTTCGGAGAGTATATAATCATTATACTTCTTGGGCAATGTTGCTTTGTGTTTCTGTGCACTATCCAAAACTTTCAGTCTAAATCATGTAGATTGTTCAGGGCTGCTACCAAATTTTTATATGAGGAGTACTTGGACACATGGGGTTAAGTCCATACTTCCATCTACTAGAATCTTGATTGCATTTGTAGTCAATATTTCCATTGTGTGGAAATTCCTCCAAAATATTTCATGATGTGGTTACACAGTGTAATAAAAAAATGTTTGCACTTAGGGAAAATTATTTATCTTGTACTCAACACTTTTCCCTCCAATAAGTTGATGTATTCATGGAATGAAAACAATCAGTTGTACAATGTTTGTTGGTTGACAACTTTTTGGCCTAGCACAAAAAGCTTCCTACTTTTGAAAATCTATCTATTATGCTGTGAGCCAAATATTGTTAACGAATCTATTAAATTTGTGCTTTGGCTAAGAACTCTCTAGGTTGTTTACAGTGTATGCATAGCCCCGCTTAGTTGGAATGTAAAGCTTGAACTTCTATTTGGAAATTTGTGTGAAATATAAAGCGTTTAATTTATATTTTAAATTATATTGTAAACGATTTAACACTTTACATGGAAGAAAACAAAACTAACATCGCAATTATATTATTCCAACTGTACACTTGAATGTACACCGCGGTCATTTACAGTTTTCTCAAAAACCACATATTTAACACGTATTTAACATCAATAGGTACAACATAGAACTTACAAATTCTGATAAGTATTCTGCTATTCAGGGGGCCAAACATGATTAATGAATTCACTAAAGTTATGCTTTGGTCAAGTTAAATCATTTATTTCGTTAAACTATCTATAATGCATTTCTCGAATTGTCCCGTAATATCCCCCTCGATCATTTCAATTTCTTGGTTCTGAAGGTTGTGCGATTCTTCACACATTCTCTTTAGTTCTTTGATAGTCTCATGCCAATTTGTTATGACATTGTTTTCAAGACGCTCAATATCACTTTCATAGTTTCCAAGCCAATAAACAGATGTTGAATCTAATGCTGAAACATTTGCATCTTGTGGGGAGTTGGTGGACTTTGAGATAAATCACTCGAAATTGTGATTATATCGGTGTCTTCATTAAATCATGACATGTTAGTACATAGTAGAATCATATTGTATAGAAATAATTAGAATGTAGTTGTAATGTATTAGTCTAAAAAATTACTTAGTAATAAGTGTCAATTTTAGATTCTATTTTCAATAAGGAATGCCTATAATGTAATTTTAAAACACAATTTTGTTTAAAAACTATTTTTCAGTATTAACTTTCAATATTACATAGTATCAAACTTAATCTTTTGATTAGTGGACATTACACAAAACATAATTATAAACAAGTTATCTTTAAAGATGAGATGAATGTAGGTAGCTAAATCTTCCATTAATATATTTAAATTATATTTGATTTTATGATTTTTTCTATTTTATAAAAAATTATTCTTAACATCATATTTCTTTAGTCAAGCGTTCATGTTTTTTTTTTATATATGTCTACAAAAGCTTTTTTTATTATTACATAATATTTCTGTTACCTACTATTGTATTGATATATTAAATTTTTTATTTAAATTTTATTTGATTTCATAATTTATACTATTCTTATAATTATTTAAGTGTCTATATTATTTGCCATTAAAAATCTACTTTGAAATACATAACTGACTTGTTCAAATATAGAAACCTTAATTTTACCGAACCCTAACCCTAACTAATATCAGAAGGTACCCTTAGCGAATGATTTTTACTCTTAGATCTTCAAGAATAAACAATAAAGATAGATAAGTGGATAAGTTTGAAAATACAATAGCTACGAACAACGAACCCAGCTCACTAATTTCTATTATTTCACAGTTAATTTAAGTAAAATATCATTTTTATTCAATAAGTTCATTACTTAGCCTTCTATATTAGGTAATGCCGGCTACCCATAAAATAAGCCCATGGGTCTGCTCTAATCATCAGAGATTCAGATTGTAATTTGTTTTGGGATTTTGAGAGAGGTGATCAATGGCAGGAAGTGAAAGTGACAGAGTAGGAAGGAGAATCATTGTTGCTGTTTGGTTAAAAGAAGACAGAGAAGATTAATAGTATGCGATACTCTAAAGTATTTGTCTATGTCCAAATCTTACAGTGATTCTATGCTGTTGATCTATATGTTTTGTATGTATCCATCCATTTGCTGCAAATACTGTGCACGAGTAAAACATCTGAATTGAATTATAATAGCAGTAGCAGTTCGATTCGAGTTATAATGTTCGATCTATAATTGACCGTCCGTTTGCTGCAGCTGACAGATGCCACTGCTTAATTATCGCAAATGACAGCACTGGTATTTTGCCCGCTGGAGAAAAGTAAAACTACCATCAAGGGTTACCTAAATTGAGCAAGCTTGGTGGTTCAATCAGAGGTAGTATTTAGAAAGAATCCTGTATTCACATTTCAACCAAGATATGGTTCTCAGGATCAGCTTCACAAAGATATACAATCAAATTTAACAGAAACATAACTGATTTGGATTTCTTAAACAACTCACCTGCAAGGGCAAACAGTTCAATTTTTTTTTACCATCTACTATTTAACACCACTATAAAGTTTAACTCAGTGTGAGACTTTTCGGCTAAATATATATTAGCGCTTCCATCAAATAAAGGTGCAACGGGAAAGCTGATAGTAATATATTTCAAAAGTTTTGTATTCTTAAATATAATATAAAATTTTATTTTTCTTTTAAATTACTAATCTATTACAATAATAATTTTTAAATCTATTTTTTAAATAAATTCAAATAAATCTATTTTTTAAATAAATCCAAATAAGGCACAGGAAAAAATGCAAATCAATGCCAGGGATGAGAGATTTACTTGATTGGCTTCGATAGCGGTTAAAAGACAGATTATGAGAAATCAAATAAAATCTGCACATATTAAATTTCCAGCAGACGGCATCCAGACAATCGTATCACATTTTCCCAGTAGCGTGAGACAATTTCGGTGGGCTATGCTCACGTTAAATAATCTATCCGCTAATAAAACTAGTACTTGCATTTGTAAGAGGTTCAAGGAATAGCTGATAGGAAATTAAATATAAAATTTAAATATATTTTAATATTATAAAAATAAAATGTATATACAGGTCTGGAATTTGATAGTCTATATGACCGTTTTTCTATTTTTTAGAGGGTATATGACAACCAATAAAATTATTGGATCATATGTATATTATGCAATATTGGTGTATATTATTTTAGGAGGTTTATTATTAAAAAAAAAAATTATTTAGAATATTTTGAAATGGTAGGATTAGGATATAAATGTTTCTAATTTTATATTTTTTAATATAAATTTTTAATATTTTTTTTCTTATATGAATTTAGAAATTTTGTCAATTTATTTTTTTAATATTTTTTATAATCAAATATCAATTTAGAAACTTCTTGAAATGATATAACCATTTCTAAGTTTTAAAATATTGTAATAAAAAATTTAAAATAGTTTCTATTTTAATTATAAACAAAAAAATTTGGTGTGAATTTAGAAAATTAGTAAATTTAAGATTTTTTAGTGTATTACTAATTTATCATTATTTTTTTAATTTGTGCATTCTTTTTATCTATATAAGATATTTTATTTCTTTTCACAACAATTGAATGTTGACTTGATGATGATTTTAATGAATGACTTCATATGTTGTCATTGATGGAACATGTACACACACATATGTTCACATTGTCCACCGGTATTATATCTAAAGCTACTTGTATTGCAACTGGTCTTGGAAGTTTTATTTATGATGGTTTATAGAGTGTCAACCGGTACATGTAGACAACCGGTATATGCAGGAATGACTTGGCACCTACTTGAAGATTCAACGGAGATCATCAAAGAAGCAAATGGAGGACAATCGGTTTACATGTTGACAGTGGTTAACTCTAACCAGTATCGGTGTTCCAACTGGTATTCATTGATTGTGTGATGAGTTATCATCGGTCGTGATGAGTTACCCCTAACTGACAAATTTTGGTAGTAATTTGTGATGAGTTATGTTTGATTGTCCAGATACACTGCACCTAGGAAATTGTGATATAATTTCTAAGCCGACATGTAATCTAAATTTTTATATAATGACATTATGATGAAATATTTCATATGAGATAATTTGATGTGAAGATAGTATTGTTAAGTTGTTGAAAGCATTTTAGGATATGTTGGTGATGCAATTTTGAGTGCGTCGAAGAGGATCTATTCAAGCAAGTTGTGCTACGTCTATATCACACCACATGTTGTTTTCTAATCACTACAACAGTAAAATCCCCTCACTGGGTAAGCTCTAACAAGCTTCATTGTACAAATCCTTTAACAAGGTGATCCATTAGTTTGGATTCTGAAATCCTCTACCGAGGTAATCCTATCAAGGTACTACCTTTAACAGGGTATCGCTGCTAACAGTGATTTGGGATCTTTAATAGGATTTTCTCCTAGCAGAGCATATTTGTAGACCTTAACCAGTCAGTTACCTATTACCGCAGATAGTTAACTTGTGAGTCCCATCTCACCGTGGTTTTTCCCATTTGGGTTTTCCACGTATAAACACTTGTGTTATGGTGGATGTTTTACTTATTGTGGATGCTTTAATATCATTTTGGATTGCATACATAGTGTTAAGTAAACTTGTTAAGTATATCTATCAGCCAATATTTAAAGTAGAATTGGTTTTGGTGTCACTGATTCAGCCCCCCCTCTCAGTGCTTTATAACTCTATCATTGAATTTTACTCTTGCTTCAATTGTGAAGCTTTACTTTTTGGTGCCCTTCTCTATCTTGCATCTATAATTTTTGTAAGTCTTGTCTTTCTTTTTGTGTAGCCTATTTTTCTTCCATATACATAGCTTCTACTCTTCTCTCTCCCCCTTCTTGTTTTAATTCAATATCTCATTGCAATAAAATAAAAGAGTTTCTCTCATTCCATTTTGATTATTATATGTTTACCTTGTTAGTGGTATTTTTAAAATTATAATCTTTATTATCAATTATTATCTAATTTCAATAATATAGTATAATATGTTCATTTGTTGCTCACACAATCCAATCAAAATCTACATTCAATAGTTTTGTTAAAATGTAAATTGAAATGCATTAAAATGACTAAATCGTCGTAAAAAAATCATATGACAGTAGGGGTAGCCGTCAAATTCCAAGCTTGTGTACACATATGAATAAATTAACCCAATAAGTAATAAATAAATTTATAAATAATTAATAACATAATAATAAATTAATACTTCTATGAACGTCTTTTACTTGTTTTGGAGTCCATATCAATTACGTATTTTTGGGTAATACACATTATATTAACATTCTAGTTTTAGTCTTACTTTTTTGCATGCGTGAGACATGTATGACTTTTTCTTATTTTGAAGTCCACGTCACTTACCTATTTTGGGGCAATCAATGGATTCTACAACAAACAAAGCCTATCCACATAGTATATTTGTAAAAGTTTTATAATATCTTTTTATCAAATCTATTCTTATTAATTAGTATATTTATATATTCAATATATTAAATTGATAAAAAAGTTTTATAATATTAGTATATAAAAATCAAGATATTTATATTGAAACTAAATACTATTTCTTTTTTTAATGTTATTTTAAAATGTTGTAGAAACTTTTCAAATAAGACAATGAAATATTAATAAGAAACATTTATAATCGAGATGCGAAAATGAGATCAGTAAAAATTCAAGAGTGATATATGTTTATAAAATAATACATGTTTATATCTGATGTGTATTACTTTAAAATTTATGTTTTTGATTAAGGATAAAGCAGGTTTTGAGGGGGACCTAAAACCCCTTACAATGGATTTTGAAGGGACCCCAAACCCTTATATTTTACTAGGATCTTGAACCACAATACAAGGCTACCAAAATGAATAATCATAATGAAAAACTAGTAGTTCAACCTCAGTCAATACTGAAAACATCAACTTTAATAACATGCACAAGGGTTTTACTAAGGCTCCCTTGACCTTCAATAGATACCATGGGTGTTTCCAAGTACCCATAACCTTCAAAGACACCAGATTATAACAGATAGACATACAATCATAATCTGGACACATGGGGTTTTGAAAGGCTCCCCTAACCTTCATCTTGTATTTTAAACTGGCTCCCAAAACTAGTGGAGAAGGGTTTTCCTAGGCTCCCTTAACCTGTAACATAGTCTTCATGCTACCAAAAGAAAAATGTGTTCTTAACTAAACAACAACAACTGGCTAGACTGGACCCTTGAAAATTACTAGCATCTAGCCTGCCTATGGGTTTTACAAGGCTCCCACAACTTGAAACAGGCAACAAAAAGATAAGCATTGAGAAAAAACCAAAAGGGTGATTTTGAAAGGCCTCCCAAACCTTCAAGATGGGTTTAATAATGGGCCCCAAAACTAGCAAGAGGAAGCCAGTTGCCACCCAACATATGATCAAAGTCCACCTTCCAACACAACACCTCTCCACTTCTATAGGACAAGGTAACACCTCAATAAGAGCTAAAAGGATGGAGATCAGCACCTGAAAGAGCTAGGCTTCACACCTCAAAACATATACTAGCAACCAAATAACCAACTCATAATGCTTAGCTGGACAGAAGGGTTTTGAAAAGGCTCCCAAAACCTTGAACTAAAAGAGAGGCCCAAACCAGAAAGACTCCATGTCGACAAACTCCACCAAAATCTCCACCTCTATAGGAGAAGAGGTAAGGAAACCCAACAACAAGGAGAAAGATACAATAGCACACCTAGCCTTGATAAATAGGGCATCCAATACCCCCAGTAGAAGTCATCCCACAAAACTTAGCACACAACTCTTTCCCTTTATAGAAGTGTTAATCTTCGAGGATTCAGTTAATACTGAGAGGGGGGGTGAATCAGTATTAACAACAAATTCAAATTTGAAACTCAACCTTATAAAATATTTCACCAAATCAAACAATAACCAACAACAAAACTATTTACCAGTATTGGTATCTGTAGATAATCATCTGCTAATCTGATTTATCAAGTCTGCACATTAAGTGTTCATTAACCATGCATGAACTGAAAATAAAACATAACAACACATAAAAACACTCACCATATGAACACCATGTTTTTCATGTGGAAACCCAAATAGGGAAAACCCATAGTGGGAATTGGTACCCACAAAAATTGTGCACTCTTTCAGAATGTGCCTTATTAGGAGCCTAGCCTAGTTAGCAGCTTACAAAGATGCTCTGTTAGGAGTCACCTGATTAAGGTATTTAAATGATGATCTCTATTAAGAGCTTTGACTTGTTAGGATCAACCTTGCAAGAGGATTTAGAACTCATATGTTGAGCCGCCCTATTAGGGAATTTACAATGTAAGGTCTATTAGGACCTACCCGATTAAGGGATTTTGATTGTTGCTTGATCTGGGTATAACACTTAACTACGTGCTTGATCAGATCCAATTCTACTCCAAATTTGCTACACTGTGGCAGATCTCTTACACTCTAGTTCTGCTTCACAACAAACATCTACTAAACCATCATAAATAACCTTTACAACTAGGTTAGTTACTAAACCATAGATACATCAAGAATTTACAATACAAATCATCTCAGGTCATATCAGATCATCATATATATCAATACAACATTTTACAAGGCAATATCAACCGTTGAGTGATCATAACTCATCACATCAAGTTGATCTAATACAAAGTCAAATCTTTAGAACAGTTTTCTAAACGCTCAACTATTTCCTATTGGAATGGAGGAAAAATCAATTCTACAACTCCCAAAGATCACCTGCATGCAAATCTGTCACAGAAAGAGAAAAGCAAAATAGCTATGGAGGCCTGAATTCAGAGTTATAGAAAAGAGGAGTCATATTGATTGTGCAACAAGAATGCAATTCAATAATTATAGTTTTTAATAAAAATACAAAGAGAGAATCCTTATAAAAGGATACTCGAAACCCTAAAGGTGAAAACACTAAAGAATTATAAGATTCTTAAGTTTAGCTTAAGCATAGAGTATTATAGACTAATAAATAAATAAATAATTATTAGCTAATAAATGATAACTCTAACACCCCCCTTAAGATGAACTTAGGGAGTTGCTAAAAAACAACAAGGAATAAAAAAGCATGTAAAAATGCAGGAAAGCAAAAATGGGTCCCAACAACTAGGCCTGATGAGGTACCCAAGTACAATAAAATCTTTGTAGTGGAGAAAAAGGAGAAAACCCTGTGGGAACAAAACTCCTCTCCAAGAAGAGATGAAAGATCAAGTGAAGGACTAAGAAGCCTCCAAACAAGAATGTTCCAGAAGATAGGAACAAAAAGAAGAGAATGAAGAACACCACTGAAGTATCAAATAACTGCAAACACTATCAAAGAGTAAGTGCTAATTTGAAGAACCTCCACTGAAATAGAACATGAATAGGTAGAGAAGACTATAATTTGCATGAGTATCCTCAAATAAAACTACTTGAATCAGATGGCAAACAAAGGCAAACAACTGAACTCAAAGATACAGATGGCATGAAAGACCAAAACCTGAAGAGTTGATCAATCGAACCAAGGAAGCATTAGAACAAGAAGACAAACCTCCCCATTATTCTAAAAAGGGAGAGGGATAGGTACACTAAAAAGAATGGCCAACAAGAACTGCATGACAAAGAACTAGGAACATCAACGGTGCAGAGAAAGTACACAGTGTCATGGAAAGAGCACTCATTTGACACACATCATGAGGCTAATGTCGTTTGACAAAGGTCGATGGCAAACAAAAGACAAACATCAACCCCCCCATGGCACTTTATAAGGAATGCATGCACAATAAGGCAAAAGATGTGCAAGATCCCAAGTATACAATGCATAGTGGCACTTTATCTCATTGTGTTTGCATAAATAAAATGGTACAATGATCAGAAGAGACAGAAGATTGGAAACAAAAAGAACAGCCAAAGATGAGACATCCTACTCAAAGAAAGAGATCCCAAGACCTGAAACATCCAAGATATTCACTAGAGTGCTGAAAAGGCAAAAAATTCAATAAAATATACCTAGAGCAGAATCTAAAAAGAAAACTCATATGAATGGAAATAACATAGGACAATCTTTCCAATGATATAGTTTTCAAAAAATGGAGCTCAGATGCTCAAGTTATGTCTCCCAGAGTGCAAAAAAGAACTTTTGGCTTTGACAGAAAAAAAACACCATCAAAAAATAAAATTAGAAAATCAAACCTCCAGATATGGATAGATCTCAGAAGAGCTTTCCGACGATATAAGGTTTTTGAAAAAGCTCCTCTGTATGAGCAACTTATGGCCAAAAGAAAAAAACCCCTCTTTTAGAGCATAAAAAGGGTAAGAAAAAAAAATTGACAAAAATTTTCTAACTCATTTGCAGGTACAACCATACAGATTTTTGTGCCTCGTAAAGTGTGCCAATAAAAATCATGCCCTAGATGTCTCTGTCATTGAAAATAGGCAAATTATATATCAAAATTAATGGAATCAGCCTTCTGAATCCAACTGTGAGGTCGCTTTGACACCAAAATGTACCAAAAAATTAGGTACCCTCAGAAATGGTAAAAAACAACTGCACAAACCCCCAAATACATAGATCTGAAGAACAAGGCCCAAAAAATCTCATGAAGAGAGCATGGGCATGCAGATCTAGAGCTCTAATACCATATTGGAATTGAGGAAAAATCAACTCTATAGCTCCCAAAGATCACCTACATGCAAACCTATCACAGAAAGAGAGAAGCAAAATAGCTATGGAGGCTAGAATTCAGAGTTCCAGAAAAGAGGAGTCATATTGATTGTGCAAGAAGAATGCAATTCAATAATTACAGTTGTTAATGAAAATACAAAGAGGGAATCCTTATAAAAGGGTACTTGAAACCCTAAAGGTGAAAACCCTAAAGAATTATAAGATTCCTAAGTTTAGCTTAAACATAGAGTATAATAGACTAATAATTAAATAAATAATTATTAGCTAATAAAAGATAACTCTAACATTTCCCAAAAAATTCCATCTTCAAATGCGCCAAAATAGCAATTCATCCATCTACGTGGATTGTGCCACATCACCTCCAACATTTTAACTTGATGTAAATCACTGCCAAACCAAAATCATTACCGGTTAAGAGAATTCTTTATAGGTCTTTAAACCCTAGAAATCATAAACATGACTTCCAATAAGCAAAACATGATGCGGTTTTGGTTAGATACATACTACAATGATACAAACTCACATTCCAAACCACAACACTTCAATCATCACCAATCACTAGATATAATAAAAAATTCCTCGTTTACCGGTTAAGGTCCTAATTCCATGTTTCCTGTTTATTTACCGGTAAGCTCTTTCCAGTAGACCAAAACGACTAAGATGACAAAATACAACATAGTAAACATAGGTTTCCATCAATGACAACATAAATAAATGATCAAAGTCATCCAATCATCACAATATCATGACAAATAATCCTTCATCAGAATATCATCACAAATAATCCTTTACCAGTTGAGTCCTCATTCTTCATCTACATCAGTTATGCCAATCATGCCAACATTCTCCCCCTTTGGCATTTTATGGAAACACCAACATATTCAACTGGAATCATGTTGTCGAGTTCTGAAACTTCTCTATTGCATTTCACTCTTCTGTCAGTTCTTCTCTTCTCCACCTAGAACTAAATCTTCATTTATTCTCCCCCTTTCTGTTACACATCTTTTCTTCCTTAGGCTAATATATTTCTTCAATCATATTTCCTATTCTCCCTCTTTGACAACAATTCTAAAGGTGCATATGAATCATTGATCATCAAATCTAATCTTGTTGTCTTCAACATCTCTGCAAATCTTATCTAAGTTACTCCTCTTACGGAGTAGCTATCATTTCATCAATCCATAGTGAAGTTTTCAATAATAATACTGGATTAATGCATCTCCTGCATCCTATTTTTTCTTGTGTAGGTGTTGGACCCCTAATTTACTTTTGAGGTACTCAAAGGTAGTCTTTAAAAATGGTTTTGTAAAAATGCCTGCTAGCTGCTCTTTGCTTGTCACATACTCCATTTTGACTTATTTTTCCTATACTCTCTCCCTCAAAAAGTGATATTTCAATTCTATGTGTTTAGTTCTTGCATGTAATACATGATTTTTTGAAATATTAGTTGTACTTGTATTGTCACAATAAATAGTTATCGATTCAAACATATCAAGTTTAAAACCTTCTAACACATGTCTCATCTAGATTGTCTACATGCAATTCATTGATGTTGCAACATACTCTGCCTCTATTGTTGACTATGAAACACAAGTTTGCTTCTTATTTGTCCAGGCAAACAATCTATCTCCAAGAAGCAAAGCTCCATCGATAGTGCTTTTCCAGTCATCAACATGTCCTACCCAATTGGCATTAGTAAACACTTTCAAAGAAAAATTACCTGTATAAGGATACCATAAACCATAATCTATTGCGCCTTTCAAGTACTGAAATATCTTTTTCACCACTACCAAGTGAGTCTCCTTGGGATCCTTTTAAAATATAGCAACTAAACCAACAACATGTGCAATATCAGGTCTACTATGAACAACATAATGCAAATTACCAATCATGGAATTGCATTCTTTTTCATCAATAGACGGTGAATCATCCTATTTAGACAATTTAAAACCTGTCACAATCAGAGTACCAACTAGTTTACAATCCTCCATGCCAAATGTTTTCAACACTTCCTTTACATACTTACTTTGACAGATAAATATTCCAACATCCAATTGCTAGACCTACAATCCAATGAAAAATTTAATCTCACCAATAAAAGACATCTCAAATTCTTTCTTCATCTCCTCAGTAAAAGTCATACATAAATCATCATCACGTCCAACAATTATATCATCTACAAATACTTCAGCTATCAACAATTTGGCTCCATCAGTCTTAAGATATATGTTACTATCCTCACTAGTATGTTGGAATCCTATCTTGAGCAGGTGTGCATGCAATCTTTAATACCATGCTCTTAGTGCAGACTTCAATCCATATAGTGCCTTATGTAACTTGTAAACCATATCTTTATCCCCAGACAAAGAAAATCCATCCAGTTGTTCTATGTACACTTATTCCTCAAGGATGCCATTAAGAAAATAGTATTGAACATCCATCTGGCAAACCATAAAGATTTTAAATGCAACATAAGAAAGTAACATTCTTACTCCTTCCAATATTGCCACTGGTGAAAAGGTTTCTCCATAATCTTCTCCTTCTTCTTGTGCATAGCCTTTGCATACCAACCTTTCTTTATTCCTCACAACCTTGCCTTCTTCATTCAATTTGTTTCTAAAGACCCATTTAGTGCCTATCACATTCTTGTCTTCTGGTTTGGAAACAAATGTCCATGTCTTTTTCTTCTCTATCTAATCCAATTCCTCATTCATAGCATTAATCTAGACATCATCATTCAATGCCTATCTTACTATTTTAGGCTCACTAGTTGAAATCAGGCAGGAATTTTCTCTGATTTTCCTTCTTGTTTGTACACCAAAATTTTTATCTCCAATAATTTGGTCTTCTAATTGATTTAGTCTGACATATCTTGGTATTACCACTTTTGGTGTTGTTCCTTCTACTTCATGTTATTCATCTTCATCATTTCTTTCTTCATTTACTAGTTGAGCACCTATTTCTGCATCTTCTTGCTCATCATTCTTTTGCACTTCTGGTTCAATAAACACAAGTTTTTCTTCATCTTTCTCAGGTTCAGATCTACTAGTCTCATCATATTTCTTAGAGAGTTCATCTACCTTCACATTTGCATTCTCAATGATACTTTTTGTTCTCTTGTTATAACATTTGAAAGCCTAACTCTTTGTAGAGTAACCAAGAAAAATACCTTCATCACACTTTACATCAAACTTTCCAATGAAATCATCATGTTTAATGAAACATTTACTCCCAAAATTTTTAAAGTAGCTTACATTAGGAGTCTTTCCATGCCACTATCATAAGGTGTTTGTTGTTACCTCTCTTGATAAGTACCCAATTCAAAGTGTAAACAATAGTGCTAACTACTTCTCTCCAAAACATTTTTGGTACTTCACCTTGAATCAACATGGTTCTAGCAGCTTCAATAATTGTTCTATTCATTCTCTTTGTTATCCCATTTTGTTGTGGAGTTCTAGGAGCTGACATCTACCTCTTGATTCCCTTTTTATTGTAGAACCTCACAAACTCATCAGAAGTAAATTCTCGTCCCTAGTCAAATCTCAAACATTTCAAATTCTTCCTAGTTTCTTTCTGAACTAAAGCTTTGAATTCTTTGAATTTACTGAATGCCTCAGACTTTTCTCTTAGAAAAGTTACCCACATCATCTTGGAAAAATCATCAGTAAAAATCATGAAATATATATCACCATAATAGCTCTTAGTCCTCATAGGACCACCTAAATCAGTGTGAACTAAATCAAGGATATTCTCTAAAGAGAAATACTTACTCTTAACAGACACAGCAGTCATCTTATCCATTTGACAGTCCTTACATAACACATTATTAGGTTTAACAAGCTGGGGCAAACCTCTCACAATACTTGATTTTCTAACCTTTATCAAATTGTCAAAATTCACATGACAAAACCTCTTGTGTCATAACCAACTATCTTCAATCTTTTCCACCAAACAACTATTCACATTATTATTCAGATGAAAAAGATTACCTCTTGTCTTCTTTCCAACATCAATCAATTCTCCATTACTTCCAAGAGCCTTGCACACTCCACTTTTAAATTCTAGAAGATATCCCTTATTATTTAATTGACCAACACTCAAAAGGGTATGTTTAAATCCATCAACCCAAAAGACATCATCTACATTGCTTTTTCCATTTAGTGAAATAGATCCTTTACCTTTAACCATGCATGGTGAGTTGTTACCAAACCTTACTACATCTCCATCAAATTATTCAAGGGATATGAACATGTTTCTTTCACTAATCATGTGGTGTGAGCAACCTCTATCTATTATCCATTAATCACTGCTATCCATGTGAGACACCAATGCCTTTTCATCAATCAAATCTTCATTCACAACAACAAACACTATCTCCTCATTATCATCTTCTTCTGATTCTTCATCAGTTACTCCATCATCAACTACAACATAGCATTGTTTCTTGACTTTTCCTTTGAATTTCTTAAACTTCTCTTTCTTATCAATGTTAGGACAATTAGCAACTATACGACCAATTTTATTGCAAGAGAAACACTTCAAGGGTAATATACCTTTATACTTACCAATGCATCTTGGTAATCTCCTAGCAAATAATGCCTCAAACTCCATCAAACCATCTTCATTATCATCATCTGCTCTGGTACTTCCATGACTGGACCTGCTGTCATTATTATGATAAATATTCTTTCCTTTCCTCACAGATGTACCGGTTACAGAAGCTTTAAAAGAAGATTCTGACGGTTTTGAAACACTATTATCAAAGTTGTTTAACTAAAATGCAGTCAAATTTCCACTAAGAGAATCAACAATGACTTTATCTTTAGAAATACATCTAAGTTCTTGAATTCCAGAAACTCTAATAGAATATTGTGGTAGGAGAGTTCTAAGCATTTTACTAACAACAATATCATCCTCAATCTTACATCCAACACTCTTATTACCACCTACAAATTCTTTAATCCTTTGATCATATTGTGCAATGTTCTCACCATCAACCATTTTCCTATCATCAAATTTGCCTCTTCTTTTGCTCTTTGTACATGTTCATCTCCTCCATAAATCAAGTCTAGTTTCTCCCATACCTCAAATACAATTTCTAATCCATGAACATCTATATACTCAAAATTAGATAAAGTACCTACAAGTGCTTCCAAAGATTGAATGTTTTGTTGTTGTTCTTTAAGCTCATTCGGTGTCAAGGGGCTAGTAGTAGGAGCAACATACTTGTTTATCACATGTTTTCAATACTGCAAACCCAATCATTTAATGTATATCTTCATCTGTTCTTTCCATATTCAGTAGTTGTCATTGGTAAACTTGGGACCCTCCTTCTTCATCATCTTACTTCAGGATCTTTCGCTAAAGCTGTTAAGCCTTCTGCACATAAAGGATCAAGGCTTTGATACCAATTGTTAATCATAGACGATTCAGTTAATACTGAGATGAGGGGTGAATCAATATTAACAACAAATTTGAATCTGAAACTCAACCTTATAAAATCTTTCACCAAATCAAACAATAACCAACAACAAAACCAATTACCAGTACTGATATCTATTGATAATCATCTACTAATTTGATTTATCAAGTCTGTACATTAAGTGTTCATTAACCATGCCTTAACAGAAAATAAAATATAATAGCACATAAAACAATTTACCATATGAACACCATGTTTTTCACATGGAAACCCAAATAGGGAAACTGTGATAAGAATTGGTACCCACAAAAATTGTACACTATTTCAAAAAGTGCCCTGTTAGGAGCCTAGCCCGGTTAGGAGCTTACAAAGACTCTTTATTAGGAGTAGACCCTGTTAGGAGTCACCTGGTTAAGGGATTTAAATTATGAGCCTTGTTAGGATCTTTGACATGTTAGGATCAACATCGCAAGAGGATTTAGAACTCAGATGTTGAGCCACCCTGTTAGGGGATTTACAATGTAAGGCCTATTAGAACCTTCCTAGTTGAGGAATTTTGACTGCTACAACTATTAGGGAACAACAATAAATGATCTAGGTAGAGCACTTAACTACTTGCTTAATCAAATTCAATCCTGCTACACTCTAGCAGATCTCTCACACTTTGGTCCGGCTTCACACTCTTCTCAAAAACCACCGATACAAAAAACATCAACTAAACCAACATAAATAACCTTTACAACTAGGTTGGTTACTAAACCCTAGATACATAAATAATTTACAATACAAATCATCTCAGATCATATCAAATCATCATACAGATCATTATAACATTTTCAAAGACAATATCAATCTTTGAGTGATTGTAACTCATCACAGCAACTCGATCTAATACAAAGTCAAACCCTTAGAAGACTCTTCTAAGCACTTCATTGTTTGCCAAGAAATTCCATCTTCAAACATGCCAAAACAGCAATTCATCAATCTACGTAGGTTTTTCCATGTCACCTTCAACATTTGAACTTGATGTAAATCACCACCAAACCAAAAATCATTATTGGTTAAGAGAAATATTTACCAGTCCTTAAACCCTTCTTAAACCCTAGAAAAAATACAATAAAAATCATAAACATGACTTCTGGTAACCAAACCATGACGCAATTCTGGCCAGATACATATTATAATGATACAAACTCACATTCCAAACCACAACACTTCAATCATCACCAATCGCCAGATCTAATCAAAACATTTTCTCATTTACCGGTTAAGGTCCCAATTCCTAGTTTCCCGTTTCTTTACTGGTAAGGTCTTTCTGGTAGACCAAAAAGACTAAGATGACAAAATACAACATAGTAAACATCATTTGCCATCAATGAAAACATAAATAACTGATCAAAGTTATCCAATCATGTAATCTCAATCTCTTCATCATAATGTCATCACAAACAATCCTTTACCAGTTCAGTCATCATTCTTTATCTGAATCAGTTATGCCAATCATGCCAACAAGAAGAATGGTCCACTCTAAAGGACAAGATGAGAAACACAAGGGAACCTCTTAACATGAATAAAACAAGAAAAGCACTCACTATCTATAAGAGAAAACTATAAAAGGTAACACCAAAATGGCACAGTGATGTCTCCCACAAAGAACCCCTGCAGCACTAGATCCCTCCCTAAGTGCAAAAGACAACTCAAGTGGGCAGAGAAATATAAAAATCCAGAAAATAACCATTCCCTTGAGACTCCACCCGAGTCCCAAACAACCTCTTCACTCCAAGGCTGAATTGGGTGAACACAAACGATAGATAGAGCGAAGACAACATCCACCATAGCATCTACAAACACCTTCCTACATTGCATAAAAGCCACAAACAACAAATCCACCTCACTCTCCCACCAAGTCCACAAACAAAACCCTGCACTGCACCCTTTGGCCAAACTACACATCGAACAAGACAAGGTGGGGTCAAACCCATCCCCCACAAGGATCAAGGGAAGGTTTGAAACATGAGGTACTAAGCAGACGCTATGGAGGGTCCTACAAGCCACCAAGAAGGAGGGAGGGAAAGAGAGCCACGTAAGGTGGTGCCTTCCCAACAGCCCTTGCACAGAGCAGTAGATCCGTAGACACTTGGCCTCCCTAGCTCCTGAAGTAGTAGATCCTCTCTCACTTCATCCAACCACAAACACCTCCACACTATCTACCCCTCCACTCCTAGATCTGACATCCTTCAGGTAGCAAACACGAATAACCCAAGAGACAAGGCTTCGAATACAATTTAAGATGAGATTCACTGTCAATCTGATCACCTTGCCTTCTTCATCTTCCTCACTTGCCTCCCGAGCCACAGAAACCCTAGCTCCCCCTCCAACTCTTCCACTCATCTCTCCCTTGAATTCTTTTATGTTTGAAAAATTATGTTGTTTTATATGTTTTAAGGCACAAACTAAACATTCAACATTGAAATCAAAAAAAATTATAAATGAATTTCTTGAATCATTAATATATTTATTATGAAAAGAATAGAAAATTAACTAGATCCCCATCCTTTTATCCTTTATAAATATCATAATACTGTTGACTAAAATTTAAATTCCTAAAAATGCTCTCTCAAAATATTTTCATATTAGGAAGGCACCTTGATGATACACATGCACATAGTTTTTTTTCTATCATCTTATCTTATTCTATAGTTTAACTTGTTCTCAATGTATTTTATTTGAAATATCTTAGTAAATTTTAAAGAATCCTACATTGTTGTTAGCTGACATTACCAACCCTCAATGTTGTAAAGCTTTTATGTTCATTAATCAACTTAATTTTCAACTAACCATTATGCTGATAATGGTGGACTTCTTCTCATGTATCTTCCAAACATATTTAAATAGAAATGGAAATGAGTCTTATATGAAATTGGCCCTACCAAAACCTATCAAAGAATGCCACATCCTTATAGGATTGAGTTAATAAGGAACATTTCACAATATTGAAACACATGTAGCTTTCAACATTTAGAACTTCGTGTTGTAGCAGCTATTACTTTAAATTCATAAATAATGGTAAGCATTGAGTATTTCAATCATAAAGCGGGGGAAATGATATGCATTTTAACATGAGGAAGTTATAGGAAAACTCGAAGAATGTGCAGTATGTATTCCACCATGGGCCATGGCACATTTTACTGCAAAGAGAAGGCCACGGTTTTGCAATCTCATTCAATGGAATTGCCTATACTTGCGGTGAAACATTTAGAATGTGATCTACCTAAAATGGGCAAGGCAATCTCACATGAGGAAGTAATCCATCATTTTCGCATGTCAGAGAACTGCTTTTTGTATTGGATTTTTTATATGTTTAACAATCACCTGAACACAGTTTTTTGGGAGTCGAAAAGATGTTGCATGGCATGAGACAATATTCACAGAAGGATGTAGTGGAGCAAGTCCACTTATAACAAAAGCCTATCGGCTAATTATCTAGAAGCAAAATAATAAGTGAGAAGAAATCAATTGGAAGTAAATAGTTCCTATATTCAATATTTTTATTATTTACTTTTAGTTTTTTAAAGTTGATTTGTGCTATTATTTTTATTGTTTCTAGTTGTTGTCTTAATATTGTGTGTTTTTCTCTTATGAAGCTTGGTGGGGTAGGTGGGGTGGATTTCTAACAAAAAATTTCTGATTTTATTCTTTGGACCTTAATGACAACTATTGTTGTAAATTAATATTAATGTAACCCTTTCAACTTTCAAGATGAATATAATTTTCTCTTTAACTCTCTCTCACACACAACTTTGATAGATATTAAAGTCTTGCAAATAAAGTAAACTTGCTTATAAACATCAATTTAATAGTCAAAGATCATTTTTTGATCAATTAACATAGGATAAATATTTATATTTTGATGTGATGAGGCACAAAATTACTATTGACTGTTTGATTATCATTTAGATGATGTTTAAATAGAATTAGTCATTCATAACATGAGATTGTCTAGAAGTAGAAGAAAAATAAATTTGTTGTAAGTTAACAATTTTTTTAATTAATGTCCCTAATATTTTCTCTTACTTTCATGTGTTGTATGACCACATGATTGAATAAATTTGAGTGCCTCATGTATTAGTGAAATAGTGTAGTCAATGATTGACAAAATTATTAAATCATTTTTGCAAATATTTTACTTGTGTTGTTGGAAAATATTGAGCCCCCATGTATTAGTGAAATGATCTAGTTTAATATTATTCATCTCATCAGTTATCTGGCAATCAAGTCTTAATTGAACTATTAAAAGGTGTAAAAAATTACATCAAATTATTTATGATTTTCGGTGATTCAACATGAATTTAAATATAGATCATGCAACCTTTTAAGTCAAAATATCAAAGTAAACTTAAAAGGAGGATTGGACTTTTCATCAAATTGCTTAGTTTGTGAAAAACTATGCCAACGCTCCATTTTTATTATTTGTAACACCAAAGTAGGAAATATAAGTTTCATGTAATTCAATAGGTTTTACAAATGTGCCCCACAATTTGACAAATAAAAATAAAAAGAATTGGTAGAAAATCAATCTTATCAAGATAGCTTATAATTTTGCAAGGCTACACAAAAGGTTCAAACTCCACGAACAATGATTAAATAATATGCATGTTAGATTCCTTAAATTCAACAATAGATTATTAGTCATTATGTTAATTGACAAGACATACAAAATTTGAATTGTCCAAAAATTGCTTGAAATTAATATTTACTATTAACTCATTTTAAAACCTTAAGTTAATTTGTTATGAACATGTCAATAAATAAAATATTAGGAATTAGGTTCATGGAGAAAATATTTGATGGTTATCTAGTCCTCTGCAAGAGAATCCTAACAATATTGCAAAGTTCAATACTTTAAATCTTGGGCTTCTCTTATGTAAAGAAATGTACTTTAACAAAGTAGAGATTGAATGGGATTCAAATTTAGTGATTAATGCTATGAGGTCAAGATCCATATTCAATTAGAAATTGACATCTTTGTTAGAGACTGTTTTAGCTTTGCTAAAATACTTTGAAGCATACACTATTAATCGCATATATCATGAATGCAATAAAGAAGTAGACATCTTGGCCAATAAAGAAGTTGAAGGTGTTGAAGGTTTGCAACAAGTCTATAAAGTGAATAATTAAAATTTAAATTAACCCAAAATTTAGTCAGTAAGGATATTTAGAGAAAGAAAATAAGAGGAAGAATCAATGGTTAAAGAAAAAGGTTGGAAATAGCTATCAAGATATGATAATTTGAATTTAAAGTTGAATCTGGTAGCAAAGGTCTCTAAGGGTGACATTAGATTTCTGGGTTGATGCAACTATAGTTAAAGATATTACCCTTTGGCAGAGATGTAGTTTAGTCACTAATTGAGGTGGATTATTGAATATCCATTTATATCCACCATGGCATGATTGACGTGTATTGAGTTTGAGTGGGCTTGAGTGGAAGAGAATGAGTGGTAGATGATGGAGACATGTTATTAATTTTAATGTATGAAATTGGTGAAAGCTTCTTAGCCTACGATACTACATTTAGCTCCATAAATGTAAATTTGTTGGTATGTTTCTTTTTTATTTCTTTTGATGGTGGTGTTTTGTTTGAGAGTTGTTTTTTAAGGAAAAATTGGATATGGCTGACTAAACCAGAGATTTGAAATGATATTGTAGTGTGTGGAGTTATTGATAGCATTGTGACAAAATTCTCTCAAGAAGTTTCCAAAATACCGGTTTCATCAAGCATGTTTTTTTGGAATGTTTGACATTCATATCCTTCTCCTTCATTTTTTGCAGGCATTTCTCTCCAAGTTTCTCCACTGGTCACTACAAGTAGTCCTTTTTGTCTCCATTGATTCTCTAATTAGACAAGTGGCTAGGAAGTGGAAAATGACTTTCCTACAAGAAATAACTTAGAAGTAAATGGGTGAGGTAATTAATTATTTTCATAGATTATTTATGCATGTAGTGAAATCTATTTCCATTTAGATCACATATATCGTGTCAACATGGATGTTTCAGCAATGTTTCTAGCCACATCGTTAACCACGGGTGAAATGAAGGTTGTAGAAAAGGATTTTTTCCATTGCATCTTCAAGGACACCTTTTTAGGTGATTTGGATAGAGTTTCTCTCTCAGTGGGTGAAGGAATTACTATTTCACTTCTAGCACAATATTTTGTTTTTAAAACTTGTATAAGAGAGGTGCCATGGCTTCCAATTCTCACTATATAGAATCAATAGAGTTTAGATGCAAGGGAATTCCAAATTAAAAGGGGATAGACCTTCCTAAAGAGATTGATGGGGCTCACTGAAAAGGGTTGGGTAAAGAGAGCTATAGGGGATGATGTGAAAGAAGATGAAGCATAGGTTGTGAAATACAAATATGATGAACACTCGATGGTTTGGGGAGCTCATATTTGATTGATGATGAGGAGAAACTAAGTCTAGAATAGATGGAGGAACTGTGAGAGGCCATTGAAAGTGTTCAATAAAGATAATTTATAGATATTTAGGGTTTGAGACTCTCCAATGTGGGTTGAGGCAAGGAAAATATTTTTTTTTCTTTGCCCATAGTAAACTTGTCCTCTTTTTTGTTTGCCTTTCTTCTTCTTTTTTGTTTGCCTGTATCAATTATGATTTTGATAGAATCTAGTTCGGAATGGCTTTTCTTATATGTCTTATTCTTTAAACTTCCATAGAAGTATTAACTAGAAAGATCCCCTATTTCATTTGTTTCTTCCTAAAACTCTATGATGGTTGTTTTTTTAAATATCTAATAGATACTCTAGCTTTGGCCTTTTATTGAGCCAAAAACAATTTACAATATATAGAATCAAACAATATAAAGTTTAAAAAAATATATATTACATAACACTTACTACAAAATATTATGTCTTATTCATATTTTATTCTTTCTCATCACACATGTATGTATTTATGTACACATACATTTGCATCCATCCATCTATATATACACACATCCATCCATCCATACATGTTCATACGTACATATATATACATGCAAAAATGTGTGTGCACACATATGTAGATATACAAACATATATATTCCTACCACAAACTCAAAACACCACAATTTATATGTATTTTTGTTAGCATGATAATTGAAATAGAATTGTGAAAGACAAAGAGCTATTAAGAATTATATATATATATATATATATATATATATATATATATATATATATATATATATATATATATATATATATATATATATATATATATATATATATATATATATATATATAAACACAATTTTTTCTTTTGTTTTACATTTAAATATACATCAATGTTTTTTTCTTTTTTCTTGTAATTAAATAGTTGGAAGGCCCAACTCCCATTGTATTAAAACTAGAACTTGCACCTCAGCAAGGTGCAATGGTTACGTCGATAGGAAGATATCCTTTGAGTAATATATTGGAGGATAGGGAATAGTTGGAAGAAACAAACATTGTCTTTGTTAGGAGTAATTATTTAGAATATATCTAAGTTGATCCTAAAATATGGCAGAAAATGAATGTGAATGGATGCAACTTATAATTTAAACTCGCAAGATATGCAAGACATTTTTATAATACAAAATGTCCTTATAATGTATGAAGATGATTAACTTAGTGTATTGATTACATTGAGTAGATTTCTTTTGTGCCATATTAAAAAATATGATCATCAACAATTGTAGTGATTGGTGTCCCTAAGAATGTTGTAGTATGAGTACAATTAAACTGCTATTGGTTTCACCTCTAATAAATGACAAGGTCATCTTCAAAAGATCAACATAAAATATGAAGAAGACATCTCATAGTTAGCAGCAAATGTATTCAATTGTAATCAATTTCTAAGTTAATCATTTTATATATTCATAATGAATTCCTTCTTATTTTAATGTATTAAATAAAGCCATTGTAATGTGTTGTGGAAACAAATTTAGCTAATAATTTAACAATTTGAATCATATAGATATGTAACTTTGATTAGGTTGTATACTTGCATTTGATAGGAACTCCTATTGCATAGTAGCCTTTGTTTATTAGAGTTCATGATCTTCAAAATGTAATAACTCATATTTAACAATAGGGAAAATATAAATGACCCCAATTCAATTGTCAATATTTGCAAGGGTTTCCATGCCTTTTTTTCTGAATCACTACAAAGACTTACTATGCTACTTTGAGAGGATGAATAGGTCTTTTATTCTTCCAATTGTTTAATCTTAAGAATCATAGTGATCAAATTAGGTACAAATACTATAATGATTTTCAAATCTAGACTAACCGTAATCACATGATCATTGTTGACAGTAAAATTTAAGAGAACAATTTACAATTCTACTTATAGCCACTAGAGAAATATGATGCCAAATTTTATCATCTTTGATTCAAGCATAAAATATGTATATTTTAGGTACATAAAAGGTATGAACCAAAAGTATAATGGACTCATAAAATTATGAAAAATAGTAGTAGTACCAATCATTTTACCTTTAGAATTAAAGTGGGAAAATTAATTACAAATATTATAATGATTTTAAAACATGGATCAACAATAATCTCACGATCAACATGACTATCATGATTCACAAGCACAACATAAAATTGTATTTATAGTCACTCATGAAAGTCTAATGCCAAACCTTATCATCTTTAACTCAATTGTCAAAAATATGTTTACTAACCCCAACCAATTGAAAATTACAAAGATGAATGACAATCAATAGCATTAGGGACTCATAAAATTATGAAAAATAACAATAGTACAAAGCAAACTATATAAAAATTAAATTATATATTTTATTCATTGAAGTAGATTATAATATATGACTTCAAAGAAGTGCAACAAACTTATAATAGACTCTTAAGAATATGAAAAGAATTATACTTCATAAAATAATAAAACTGAAGCTAACACTCCAAATTCATGATAGCACACTCACACTAAAAGCCTCTCTAGTGTCAAACATCCACTAAACTATGAATGAGCACACTATTGTCCTTTGAACCCTCAAGCATCACTCCTCCAATCACACCCCAATGGAAGTATGTTGAGATACCTATATTTCCTCTTACAACCTTTTATATATGTACTTTGATAATCCCAACAGATCTAACAAATTATTTGAATAATTTATTCATCTTCATACAACCAGTTCAACTAATCAAAGCATCAAAATTTTCAAATATAAGCTCCACCTTGCAAAACTATGTTGTTTTCTCCTCCTCATTATGTTGCACATGCAAACACACCCACACTTCACACTTACATTACTTAAACTGGATTTCAAATATGATTATATAACTAATACAAACAACAGATACTGATGCTTTCAAATAAAATTAAGATGCACTTAGAAAGAATGGGCTTCTTTCATTAAAAAAAAAGTGCAGACGGTCAACTAGGAGGGAGAAGAGCTAGCATCACATAGCTGTGGGCTCCTTGAGAGGGCATTAAACTTCCCAAATAATCAATCATGTCAGTTTGAATGTCTCGTCGATGTACATTATTCACATATATTCTTTATCTTTGATAATTTTTAGCATATATTTTTTTTTCAAATGCACATTATTCACATATATTCTCCATTCTTCAACATCTTAAAAAAATGTACAAATAAAGAAGAAGAATCGGTGAGAAAAATGAATAGATATGTTTGAAGCATTTTGTCAAATAGTTTACATGCCTTTTATATACTTCTACATTTATCATACATGTCAACCATGGCGACTATATCTGACAAAATCCATCTAT
Organism: Cryptomeria japonica; assembly: GCF_030272615.1. Classification (NCBI taxonomy): domain Eukaryota; kingdom Viridiplantae; phylum Streptophyta; class Pinopsida; order Cupressales; family Cupressaceae; genus Cryptomeria; species Cryptomeria japonica. The sequence continues at coordinate 925,649,123 of NC_081409.1, read as the reverse complement.
CCTTTGTCCATACCCTGTTCCAAAGCTGCCATTTTGACGCAGGCAGGGAGGATGCTTCCACATTTTGCATACGTCTACCAAGGCAGTTGCAACTACTGTTACCTTTGTTATGCTGCATTGTCCTTGATGACAAAAAGGTTTTGGTGACTATATAGCTTTATCTCTATCAATAGTGGACAGGTGTAAGCAGATTAATTTTTGGTATTCATTGATAGTGAAACTTTTTGTGGAAGAGAAGAAGGTAGGTTCAGTGACCAGTGGTTCTTCAAATTCGCATTGTGGTATTTTTTGATTTAATAATCTACAGGTATGAATGCTTTAGATGGTAATATTTTATGGCTAATTTTGTGGGGATTTCTCGCAATTGTTTTAGCATCAAATTGTCAAATTGTTATTTTTGCAGTATGTTTTGTGAAACTGTGAGGGGTAAAAAGTAAAAAAGGAAGTGAAAGAAAAAAGAAAGAAAGATAAAAGTGTTTTCTCTTGTCAAACCATGAAGGGTAAAAAGTAAAATGGAAGTGAAAGAAGAAAAAAAATAGAAAGATAAAAGTGTTTACTCTTCTATTTTTAAAAAAATGAAAAAGATGGTCCCGAGTATTTTTCCAGTTATCAAAAATGCAAAGATTAAAAATATCTTTCTTGCTACTATATTCTTCCAAAGAAATAATCACAAGTAATTTTTTTTGAAACAAAAATTGGGAAAAGGAAAGAAGTATTTCTAAAGAGATCCTATGTAGTACATTTATTTTGGTGATAAATTTTTATTAACTCCAACCTAAGTTAGGGTTTGGTAACCCTACTCAAGGATGAACACACAAAACAGTTTTATTTCGGTTGTGATTCAGTTCTATGAAACCCGTATTAAAGTTTGGGAACCTGATTTTGGAGCGTGGTCAAGGAAGAAGTTTTGTTAGTTGGTTTTGCTTGATGAAGGATAGATCTCTTGAATAGAACAGGGTGTAACACAAAAAAATAAAAAATAGAGATGGCGGTGATAGACCATCTTTTGTATTAATCTTGTTCAGTGATTGACAAGTTGAGAGTTGCATAATATGATGCACTTCTGAATTTATCAGTGCTCGTAATTGGAGATATTTTCTGGATATCATTTGTGACATAGGGGTCGGTGCTCCTTGAAGTTTGAGACTTCTAAATACAGTATAAGGATTGGGTGCTTCTTGAGATAATAAAATATTCTTTTATCGAGTGGTTTTTCTACCCCAAGAGGGTTTTCCACTCATGAAAATCTGTGTTGTGTGCTAATCCACTTTATGTGTTCCATTAAATGAATGCTCTGATACATTTATTTATGCTTCATTGTTGTTCTACAAAATTTAATTCTTTATGCTGGTCACTTTGTTTTTTAATTAATTCTACCAGTCATAATTTGATGCTTTGACAAATTCAATAAGAAGCATATCAAAATTACTCAATTATATATATTGTTTAATCAAAAATGCATGCTTCGATACAAGTTAGGGTGTCATATGTGTGTTAAAAGAGTTTTCCAAAGTGAGAAAAAATTAAAGAGAGTTAAATTGATTATTGACTCTGATTCACCCCCCCCCTCTCAGAGTCAATCCACTTCCAACAAGTGGTATCAGAGCATAGGGTCCCATCATTTAGGTCTATCCTAGGGATTGTTCCTGGTCTTTTGGAAGTCTTGTCATGGCTTATTCACAAGAAGGTGCCTCTCTTTCAAGAGCTCCCCTCTTTGATGGCACAGATTATGTGTTTTGGAAGATCATAATGGAAACGTACTTGATCTCTGTTGATGTAAATGTGTGGAACATTGTTATCACAAAATATGTTGTTCCTAATGCTATTCCTTCAGGTCCTGATGCTAAATCTCAGTATGAGTTAAATGCTAGAGCAAAACATTCTCTCTTGTGTGGTCTTACCAAGGATGTGTTTGTTAAAGTTATGCATTGTGCATCTACTCATGAAATATGGAGCAAGCTTGAAACTATTTATCAAGGTGATGCAAAGGTCAAAGAATCTAAAATTCTCACACTCAAGAATCAGTCTGAGTCATTGAGAATGAAAGAAGATGAGACTATTGCAAATTATTTTCTTAGAATTGATGAAGTTGTGAATTCAAGAAGGGGTCTTGGTGAAAATGTTGATGAAAAAGACATTGTCAGAAAGGTTATTAGAACTTTACTTCCTAAATTTGAAACTAAGGTGTCAACTTTAGAAGAAAAGAAAAGCTTTTCAACTATGTCTCTTGACAGCCTACAAAGCATACTCACAGCCTATGAAATGAGGATAGGTAGTAATCCTTCTAGTTCTAAAGAAACTGCATTTAAAGTAGAAAAGAAGGAGGAACTAGATAGTGAGTCTGAACTTTCATATGCTATAGAAGCTTTGCTAGTTAGAAAGTTAAAAAAGAAGTATAAGGGAAAATTACCCTTCAAATGTTTTAATTGCGGCAAAGTTGGGCACTTTGCTGCTCAATGTCCCTTGAGTGATCAAAATAATGAAGAAGAAAAACCAGAAAAATTATTCAAAATGAAAAAATGGAACTCTAAAAAGAAATTCAATCCTTTTCAGAAAAAGAAGAGTCTTTTTATTAAAGAAGATTCTGAAAATGATTCAGATGACTCACCTTGTGAAGGTGATGAAACCTTGTTTATGGCTGCAATAGAAACTTCCTCAAAGAAAGATTTAAATAACATATCAGTAGATCAATCTGATGATTTAGATCAAGGTGAAATTGATCTTGAAGGAGAGTTATTGTGTGCTCTCAAAGAAATCAAAACGTTTAAGAAACTTGTAGCTTCTCATGAAAGTGAAAAATAGATTTTACAAATTGAATTAAAAGATTCAAAGCAAACAGTTGAGGATCTGAAAGTCTTACTTGCTGATAGTGAATTGAAAGTTAACATTTTGGAACAGCAAAGTAGTTCTTTACATAAGCAGATTGAGCAGTATGAAAGTACCTTGCATTTGAATGAAATCTTAAGCAAACAAAAACAATGCAAGAATTTCACAGGTATAGGTTTTGATAGTGTTGAATCATCAAAACAAATTACTAAACTTGCAAACAAAAAACAATTTCAGGCCTACAATAGAATGACTCCTTTTAGGTTTGGGTTCTTTCATGGTTACTATTTTTACTGCAACAAGTTTGGCCATAAGGTTAACACTTGCAGATTTTTGCAACATAGAACTTCTATGTTTGGACATAATCAAGCCTCTGGTTTTCCAAATACTGTGAAGTGCATTAAGTGTAACTTGTTTGGACATACTTCTTCTCAATGCAAGTCAAAGGAAAAAATTCATAAGGTGTGGAAACCAAAGTTTGTCCCTAGTTTTGAACAGTCTATGATAGTGCAAACTGCATTTCTTTCAAGTAAAAAGTCATTGTGGGTGTTGGACAGTGGCTGTTCACACCATATGATAGGAGATAGAAATAAATTCCTTCATTTTGAAAACTTTGATGGAGGTTTTGTAAGATTTGGTGATAATTCCGGAGCCTTTTTCAGAGGTAAAGGCACATTACTACTAAATGATGACACTCCTATTCATGATGTTTATTTTGTTGAAGGATTAAAACACAATTTGTTGAGTGTCAGTCAAATTTGTGACAGTGGTTATAATGTATCTTTTAGTTCTCAAGGTTGTGCTATCAAAAATAAATCTGGTGAAATTGTTGCTACTGGTTTGAGGACTATTGGGAATGTTTACAATTTACTTGACTCCACAGATTATGAAAATAATGTAGGTATGTGTCTTATGGGTCAAGTAGAAGAAAACTGGTTATGGCACAAGGGCTTGGGACATGTAAACATTGATAATTTAATTCGAATCAGCAAGAACCGGAATGTCAAAGGTTTACCCATCTTGAACAAACCATTAAATATTGTGTGCAAAGAGTGTTTGAAAGGTAAACAGACAAAAGTATCTTTTAAATCTAAAGAACACTCTTCTACTAGTCCTTTACAACTTGTACATACAGATTTATGTGGTCCAACAAGGACACAATCCATCAATGGTGAAAAATACTTCATGCTCTTTGTGGATGATTATACAAGAATGGTATGGGTCACTTTTCTCTAACATAAATCTGAAGCATTTGACAGATTTAAAATTTTTAGGAAAATGGTTGAACGTGAAACTGATTTAAAACTTAAATGTTTAAGATCAGACAAGGGTGGTGAATTTACATCACAGGAATTTGTTGATTATTGTGAAAAACATGGCATTAAAAGACAGTATGCTGCTGCTCGAACACCTCAACAAAATGGGGTGGTTGAGAGGAAAAACAGAACAGTCAAAGAGATGGCTCGCACAATGCTTAATGAGGCAAATCTGCCAGACAGATATTGGAAAGAAGCTGTTCACACAGCTGTTTATATTCTGAATCGTGTGCAAATTAGGGTAAAATCTACTTTTACTCCTTATGAACTCTGGTATGGTAAAGCTGCTTCAATTAAGTATTTCAAGATTTTTGGGTGCAAGTGTTATATAAAAAGAGATGAAGAGAATCTAGGAAGCTTTGATGCTAAGACTGATGAGGGTATATTTCTTGGATATTCTACTCATAGCAAAGCTTATAGGTGTTTCAATAATAGATTGAACAAAATTGTTGAAACTGTTAATGTAAGATTTGATGAGCAATTCTTTCTAAGTGATGGTATGCAGGATGTTGAAAAGGATATACCAATAAGACTGGAACAAGTTTCTAAATCTGATAAAGCAGAAATTACAAATGAGAAGAGTCCTCCATCAAGTCCTAAAGCAGAAAATCTTTTACATACACCCTCTAGATTCATTACTAAAAGACATCCTCAAAGTCAAATTATTGGTGAAATAGATGCAGGAATCTTGACTAGGAGAAGAGCAAGAATTGGTGAACAAGCTCAAATGGCTGAGCATTACTGTCTGGTAACTGATTTTGAACCTAAGTCTGTTTCTGAAGCTCTTATTAATGATTGTTGGCTGAATGCAATGCAAGATGAAATCAATCAAATAGAAAAGAATAAAACCTGGGAACTAGTGCCTAGACCAGATGATAAAAATGTTATAGGGGGTAAATGGATTTTCAGAAATAAACTTGATGAATCTGGTAAAGTTGTTAGGAATAAAGCATGCTTTGTGTGTAAAGGCTATGCATAGCAAGAAGGTGTAGATTTTGGTGAAATATTTGCACCTGTTGCTAGGCTAGAGTCAATATGAATATTTCTGGCATACTCCTGTTATAAAATTTTTAAAATTTATCAAATGGATGTTAAAACAGCATTCCTAAATGGTTATCTTGATGAAGAGGTATATATGGAACAGCCAGAAGGGTTTGTTTCTGCAGATAAACCTGATTATGTATACAGGATGAAAAAGGCTCTATATGGTCTTAAACAAGCTCCAAGAGCTTGGTACAACAGGTTAGATGCTCACCTTACAGCAAATGGATTTACTAGAGGTGGAGTTGACAGTAACTTATATGTCAAAGTTGAAGGTAATGATATTTTACTTGTTGAGGTCTATGTGGATGATATCATTTTTGGCTGCAATAATGATTCTTTATCCAAAAAATTTTCAAAACTCATGGAATCTGAATTTGAAATGTCCATGTTGGGTGAATTAACCTTCTTTCTTGGTCTTCAAGTAATGCAGCTTGAATAAGGCATTTTTTTATCACAAACCAAATATGCAAAAGAAATGCTAAAGAAGTTTAATATGATAGATTGCAAACCTGTTAGTACTCCAATGGAGACTAGCTGTAAATTAACCAAGGCAAATGACTCACCTGAAGTCAATCAATCTGAGTACAGATCAATGATAGGCAGCTTACTTTATTTAACTACATCTAGGCCTGATTTAATGCATGCAGTCTGTTTGGTTTCACGATTTCAATCTGCCCCTAAACAATCTCATTTGATAGCTGTGAAAAGAATTTTAAAGTACATTCAAGGTACTTTAGACTATGGTTTATGGTATCCACGAAATAATGATTTTACTCTTGTTGGTTTTACGGATGCTGACTAGGCTAGCTATGTAGATGATAGAAAAAGCACCAGTGGTGCAGCTTTCTTCCTAGGAGATCGTCGTGTTGCCTGGCATAGCAAAAAGCAAGAATGTGTCACTTTATCAACTGCAGAATCTAAGTATATTGCTGCAACAGCTTGTTGTACCCAATTAATCTAGATGTCTTATCAACTTGCTGATATGGGTATTACAGTAAACAAGCCAATCTCTATTTTTTGTGATAACACTAGTGCCATAAATCTTTCTAAAAATCCTATTATGCACTCACACACTCAACATGTTGCAATAAAGTTACATTTTCTACGTGAACAGGTGTTAGCTAATGAATTTCAACTTTTATATGTGCCTTCCCAGGCACAAGTGGCTGACATTTTCACAAAGGCTCTATCTAAAGAAGTATTTGAACATTTCAGAGACAGGTTGGGAGTTATCTCTCAATCTATTCTTGCTTAATATCTTGCATTCTATGAGGGGGAGCATCACTCTCCCCAAGTTTTTCCCTTTGTCCTTGAGACAAAAAGGGGGAGAAGACAGTTGTTCTTACAGGTTATTCTAAAGTTTCACAGTTGGAATTACAGGTTATTCTAAGTTTCACAGATAGAAGGAATTACAGGTTGTTCTAAGGTTTCACAAATTAATTGGCAGTTTACTCAAGTGGTATTTATGGTATCATGATGTTGTTTCTAGCAGTTAATGATGGTTCAGTTTTTGCCATCAAGGACAAAGGGGGAGTTTGTTACCTTTGTTATGCTGCATTGTCCTTGATGACAAAAAGGTTTTGGTGACTATATAGCTTTATCTCTATCAATAGTGGACAGGTGTAAGCAGATTAATTTTTGGTATTCATTGATAGTGAAACTTTTTGTGGAAGAGAAGAAGGTAGGTTCAGTGACCAGTGGTTCTTCAAATTCGCATTGTGGTATTTTTTGATTTAATAATCTACAGGTATGAATGCTTCAGAAGGTAATATTTTATGGCTAATTTTGTGGGGATTTCTCGCAATTGTTTTAGCATCAAATTGTCAAATTGTTATTTTTGCAGTATGTTTTGTGAAACCATGAGGGGTAAAAAGTAAAAAAGGAAGTGAAAGAAAAAAGAAAGAAAGATAAAAGTGTTTTCTCTTGTCAAACCATGAAGGGTAAAAAGTAAAATGGAAGTGAAAGAAGAAAAAAAATAGAAAGATAAAAGTATTTACTCTTCTTTTTTTAAAAAAATGAAAAAGATGGTCCCGAGTATTTTTCCAGTTATCAAAAATGCAAAGATTAAAAATATCTTTCTTGCTACTATATTCTTCCAAAGAAATAATCACAAGTAATTTTTTTTGAAACAAACATTGGGAAAAGGAAAGAAGTATTTCTAAAGAGATCCTATGCAGTACATTTATTTTGGTGATAAATTTTTATTAACTCCAACCTAAGTTAGGGTTTGGTAACCCTACTTAAGGATGAACACACAAAACAGTTTTATTCCGGTTGTGATTCAGTTCTATGAAACCCGTATTATAGTTTGGGAACCTGATTTTGGAGCGTGGTCAAGGAAGAAGTTTTGTTAGTTGGTTTTGCTTGATGAAGGATAGATCTCTTGAATATAACAGGGTGTAACACAAAAAATAAATAAATAGAGATGGCGGTGGTAGACCATCTTTTGTATTAATCTTGTTCGGTGATTGACAAGTTGAGAGTTGCATAATATGATGCACTTCTGAATTTATCAGTGCTCGTAATTGGAGATATTTTCTTGATATCATTTGTGACATAGGGGTCGGTGCTCCTTAAAGTTTGAGCCTTCTAAATACAGTGTAAGGAGTGGGTGCTTCTTGAGATAATAAAATATTCTTTTATCGAGTGGTTTTTCTACCCCAAGAGGGTTTTCCACTCATGAAAATCCGTGTTGTGTGCTAATCCACTTTATGTGTTCCATTAGATGAATGCTCTGATACATTTATTTATGCTTCATTGTTGTTCTACAAAATTTTAATTCTTTATGCTGGTCACTTTGTTTTTTAATTAATTCTACCAGTCATAATTTGATGCTTTGACAAGTTCAATAAGAAGCATATCAAGATTACTCAATTATATATATTGTTTAATCAGAAATGCATGCTTCGATACAAGTTAGGGTGTCATATGTTTGTTAAAAGAGTTTTCCAAAGTAAGAAAAAATTAAAGAGAGTTAAATTGATTATTGACTCTGATTCACCCCCCCCCTCTCAAAGTCAATCCACTTCCAACAAGTGGTATCAGAGCATAGGGTCCCATCATTTAGGTCTATCCTAGGGATTGTTCCTGGTCTTTTGGAAGTCTTGTCATGGCTTATTCACAAGAAGGTGCCTCTCTTTCAAGAGCTCCCCTCTTTGATGGCACAGATTATGTGTTTTGGAAGATCATAATGGAAACGTACTTGATCTCTGTTGATGTAAATGTGTGGAACATTGTTATCACAAAATATGTTGTTCCTAATGCTATTCCTTCAGATCCTGATGCTAAATCTCAGTATCAGTTAAATGCTAGAGCAAAACATGCTCTCTTGTGTGGTCTTACCAAGGATGTGTTTGTTAAAGTTATGCATTATGCATCTGCTCATGAAATATGGAGCAAGCTTGAAACTATTTATCAAGGTGATGCAAAGGTCAAAGAATCTAAAATTCTCACACTCAAGAATCAGTTTGAGTCATTGAGAATGAAAGAAGATGAGACTATTGCAAATTATTTTCTTAGAATTGATGAAGTTGTGAATTCAAGAAGGGGTCTTGGTGAAAATGTTGATGAAAAAGATGTTCTCAGAAAGGTTATTAGAACTTTACTTCCTAAATTTGAAACTAAGGTGTCAACTTTAGAAGAAAAGAAAAGTTTTTCAACTATGTCTCTTGACAGCCTACAAAGCATACTCACAGCCTATGAACTGAGGATAGGTAGTAATCCTTCTAGTTCTAAAGAAACTACATTTAAAGTAGAAAAGAAGGAGGAACTAGATAGTGAGTCTGAACTTTCAGATGCTATAGAAGCTTTGCTAGTTAGAAAGTTAAAAAAGAAGTATAAGGGAAAATTACCCTTCAAATGTTTTAATTGTGGCAAAGCTGGGCAATTTGCTGCTCAATGTCCCCTGACTGATCAAAATAATGAAGAAGAAAAACCAGAAAAAGTATTCAAAATGAAAAAATGGAACTCTAAAAAGAAATTCAATCCTTTTCAGAAAAAGAAGAGTCTTTTTATTAAAGAAGATTCTGAAAATGATTCAGATGACTCACCTTGTGAAGGTGATGAAACCTTGTTTATGGCTGCAATAGAAACTTCCTCAAAGAAAGATTTAAATAACATATCAGTAGATCAATCTGATGATTTAGATCAAGGTGAAATTGATCTTGAAGGAGAGTTACTGTGTGCTCTCAAAGAAATCAAAAGGTTTAAGAAACTTGTAGCTTCTCATGAAAGTGAAAAATAGATTTTACAAATTGAATTAAAAGATTCAAAGCAAACAGTTGAGGATCTGAAAGTCTTACTTGCTGATAGTGAATTGAAAGTTAACATTTTGGAACAACAAAGTAGTTCTTTACATAAGCAGATTGAGCAGTATGAAAGTACCTTGCATTTGAATGAAATCTTAAGCAAACAAAAACAATGCAAGAATTTGACAGGTATAGGTTTTGATAGTGTTGAATCATCAAAACAAATTACTAAACTTGCAAACAAAAACCAATTTCAGGCCTACAACAGAATGACTCCTTTTAGGTTTGGGTTCTTTCATGGTTACTGTTTTTACTGCAACAAGTTTGGCCATAAGGTTAACACTTGCAGATTTTTGCAACATAGAACTTCTATGTTTGGACATAATCAAGCCTCTGGTTTTCCAAATACTGTGAAGTGCATTAAGTGTAACTTGTTTGGACATACTTCTTCTCAATGCAAGTCAAAGGAAAAAATTCATAAGGTGTGGAAACCAAAGTTTGTCCCTAGTTCTGAACAGTCTATGATAGTGCAAACTGCATTTCTTTCAAGTAAAAAGTCATTGTGGGTGTTGGACAGTGGCTGTTCACACCATATGACAGGAGACAGAAATAAATTCCTTCATTTTGAAAACTTTGATGGAGGTTTTGTAAGATTTGGTGATAATTCAGGAGCCTTTGTCAGAGGTAAAGGCACATTACTACTAAATGATGACACTCCTATTCATGATGTTTATTTTGTTGAAGGATTAAAACACAATTTGTTGAGTGTCAGTCAAATTTGTGACAGTGGTTATAATGTATCTTTTAGTTCTCAAGGTTGTGCTATCAAAAATAAATCTGGTAAAATTGTTGCTATTGGTTTGAGGACTATTGGGAATGTTTACAATTTACTTGACTCCACAGATTATGAAAATAATGTAGGTATGTGTCTTATGGGTCAAGTAGAAGAAAACTGGTTATGGCACAAGCGCTTGGGACATGTAAACTTTGATAATCTAATTCGAATCAGCAAGAACCAGAATGTCAGAGGTTTACCCATCTTGAGCAAACCATTAAATATTGTGTGCAAAGAGTGTTTGAAAGGTAAACAGACAAAAGTATCTTTTAAATCTAAAGAACACTCTTCTACTAGTCCTTTACAACCTGTTCATATAGATTTATGTGGTCCAACAAGGACACAATCCATCAATGGTGAAAAATACTTCATGCTCTTTGTGGATGATTATACAAGAATGGTATGGGTCACTTTTCTCAAACATAAATCTGAAGCATTTGATAGATTTAAAATTTTTAGGAAAATGGTTGAACGTGAAACTGATTTAAAACTTAAATGTTTAAGATCAGACAAGGGTGGTGAATTTACATCACAGGAATTTGTTGATTATTGTGAAAAACATGGCATTAAAAGACAGTATGCTGCTGCTCGAACACCTCAACAAAATGGGGTGGTTGAGAGGAAAAACAGAATAGTCAAAGAGATGGCTCACACAATGCTTAATGAAGCAAATCAACTAGACAGATATTGGAAAGAAGTTGTTCACACAGCTGTTTATATTCTGAATCGTGTGCAAATTAGGGTAAAATCTACTTTTACTCCTTACGACCTCTGGTATGGTAAAGCTGCTTCAATTAAGTATTTCAAGATTTTTGGATGCAAGTGTTATATAAAAAGAGATGAAGAGAATCTAGGAAGCTTTGATGCTAAGACTGATGAGGGTATATTTCTTGGATATTCTACTCATAGCAAAGCTTATAGGTGTTTCAATAATAGATTGAACAAAATTGTTGAAACTGTTAATGTAAGATTTGATGAGCAATTCTTTCTAAGTGATGGTATGGAGGATGTTGAAAAGGATATACCAATAAGACTGGAACAAGTTTCTAAATCTGATAAAGCAGAAATTACAAATGAGAAGAGTCCTCCATCAAGTCCTAAAGCAGAAAATCTTTTACATACACCCTCTAGAATCATTACTAAAAGACATCCTCAAAGTCAAATTATTGGTAAAATAGATGCAGGAATCTTGACTAGGAGAAGAGAAAGAATTGGTGAACAAGCTCAAATGGCTGAGCATTACTGTCTGGTAACTGATTTTGAACCTAAGTCTATTTCTGAAGCTCTTATTAATGATTGTTGGCTGAATGCAATGCAAGATGAAATCAATCAAATAGAAAAGAATAAAACCTGGGAACTAGTGCCTAGACCAGATGATAAAAATGTTATAGGGGGTAAATGGATTTTCAGAAATAAACTTGATGAATCTGGTAAAGTTGTTAGGAATAAAGCACGCTTTGTGTGTAAAGGCTATGCACAGCAAGAAGGTGTAGATTTTGGTGAAACATTTGCACCTATTGCTAGGCTAGAGTCAATACGAATATTTCTGGCATACTCCTGTTATAAAAATATTAAAATTTATCAAATGGATGTTAAAACAGCATTCCTAAATGGTTATCTTGATGAAGAGGTATATATGGAACAGCCAGAAGGGTTTGTCTCTGCAGATAAACCTGATTATGTATACAGGTTGAAAAAGGCTCTATATGGTCTTAAACAAGCTCCAAGAGCTTGGTACTCCAGGTTAGATGCTCACCTTACAGCAAATGGATTTACTAGAGGTGGAGTTGACAGTAACTTATATGTCAAAGTTGAAGGTAATGATATTTTACTTGTTGAGGTCTATGTGGATGATATCATTTTTGGCTGCAATAATGATTCTTTATCCAAAAAAATTTCAAAACTCATGGAATCTGAATTTGAAATGTCCATGTTGGGTGAATTAACCTTCTTTCTTGGTCTTCAAGTAATGCAGCTTGAACAAGGCATTTTTTTATCACAAACCAAATATGCAAAAGAAATGCTAAAGAAGTTTAATATGATAGATTGCAAACCTGTTAATACTCCAATGGAGACTAGCTGTAAATTAACCATGGCAGATGACTCACCTGAAGTCAATCAATCTGAGTACAGATCAATGATAGGTAGCTTACTTTATTTAACTGCATCTAGGCCTGATTTAATGCATGCAGTATGTTTGGTTTCACGATTTCAATCTGCCCCTAAACAATCTCATTTGATAGCTGTGAAAAGAATTTTAAAGTACATTCAAGGTACTTTAGACTATGGTTTATGGTATCCACGAAACAATGATTTTACTCTTGTTGGTTTTACGGATGTTGACTGGGCTGGCTGTGTAGATGATAGAAAAAGCACCAGTGGTGCAGCTTTCTTCCTAGGAGATCGTCTTGTTGCCTGGCATAGCAAAAGGCAAGAATGTGTCACTTTATCAACTGCAGAATCTGAGTATATTGCCGCAACAGCTTGTTGTACCCAATTAATCTGGATGTCTTATCAACTTGCTGATATGGGTATTACAGTAAACAAGCCAATCTCTATTTTTTGTGATAACACTAGTGCCATAAATCTTTCTAAAAATCCTATTATGCACTCACGCACTCAACATGTTGCAATAAAGTTACATTTTCTACATGAACAGGTGTTAGCTAATGAATTTCAACTTTTATATGTGCCTTCCTAGGCACAAGTGGCTGACATTTTCACAAAGGCTCTATCTAAAGAAGTATTTGAACATTTCAGAGACAGGTTGGGAGTTATCTCTCAATCTATTCTTGCTTAATATCTTGCATTCTATGAGGGGGAGCATCACTCTCCCCAAGTTTTTCCCTTTGTCCTTGAGACAAAAAGGGGGAGAAGACAGTTGTTCTTACAGGTTATTCTAAAGTTTCACAGTTGGAATTACAGGTTATTCTAAGTTTCACAGATAGTTGGAATTACAGGTTGTTCTAAGGTTTCACAAATTAATTGGCAGTTTACTCAGGTGGTATCTATGGTATCATGATGTTGTTTCTAGCAGTTAATAATGGTTCAGTTTTTGCCATCAAGGACAAAGGGGGAGTTTGTTACCTTTGTTATGCTGCATTGTCCTTGATGACAAAAAGGTTTTGGTGACTATATAGCTTTATCTCTATGAATAGTGGACAGGTGTAAGCAGATTAATTTTTGGTATTCATTGATAGTGAAACTTTTTGTGGAAGAGAAGAAGGTAGGTTCAGTGACCAGTGGTTCTTCAAATTCGCATTGTGGTATTTTTTGATTTAATAATCTACAGGTATGAATGCTTCAGATGGTAATATTTTATGGCTAATTTTGTGGGGATTTCTCGCAATTGTTTTAGCATCAAATTGTCAAATTGTTATTTTTGCAGTATGTTTTGTGAAACCGTGAGGGGTAAAAAGTAAAAAAGGAAGTGAAAGAAAAAAGAAAGAAAGATAAAAGTGTTTTCTATTGTCAAACCATGAAGGGTAAAATGTAAAATGGAAGTGAAAGAAGAAAAAAAATAGAAAGATAAAAGTGTTTACTCTTCTATTTTTAAAAAAATGAAAAAGATGGTCCCGAGTATTTTTCCAGTTATCAAAAATGCAAAGATTAAAAATATCTTTCTTGCTACTATATTCTTCCAAAGAAATAATCACAAGTAATTTTTTTTGAAACAAAAATTGGGAAAAGGAAAGAAGTATTTCTAAAGAGATCCTATGCAGTACATTTATTTTGGTGATAAATTTTTATTAACTCCAACCTAAGTTAGGGTTTGGTAACCCTACTCAAGGATGAACACAAAACAGTTTTATTCCGGTTGTGATTCAGTTCTATGAAACCCGTATTACAGTTTGGGAACCTGATTTTTGGAGCGTGGTCAAGGAAGAAGTTTTGTTAGTTGGTTTTGCTTGATGAAGGATAGATCTCTTGAATATAACAGGGTGTAACACAAAAAAAAAAAAAAGAGATGGCGGTGATAGACCATCTTTTGTATTAATCTTGTTCAATGATTGACAAGTTGAGAGTTGCATAATATGATGCACTTCTGAATTTATCAGTGCTCGTAATTGGAGATATTTTCTTGATATCATTTGTGACATAGAGGTCGGTGCTCCTTGAAGTTTGAGACTTCTAAATATAGTGTAAGGAGTGGGTGCTTCTTGAGATAATAAAATATTCTTTTATCGAGTGGTTTTTCTACCCCAAGAGGGTTTTCCACTCATAAAAATCTGTGTTGTGTGCTAATCCACTTTATGTGTTCCATTAGATGAATGCTCTGATACATTTATTTATGCTTCATTGTTGTTCTACAAAATTTTAATTCTTTATGCTGGTCACTTTGTTTTTTAATTAATTCTACCAGTCATAATTTGATGCTTTGACAAGTTCAATAAGAAGCATATCAAGATTACTCAATTATATATATTGTTTAATCAGAAATGCATGCTTCAATACAAGTTAGGGTGTCATATGTGTGTTAAAAGAGTTTTCCAAAGTAAGAAAAAATTAAAGAGAGTTAAATTGATTATTGACTCTGATTCACCCCCCCCTCTCAGAGTCAATCCACTTCCAACAACTACAACATATAATATTTTTTCTCTATCCTTTATGCTTTGATAGATGTCCATACCCTGCTCCAAAGCTGTCATTTTGGCACAGGCAGAACAGATGTCGGCAAACGTTGTAGAATTTGATTTCATGCCTGCCAATCGCATTTGCTTGAAAGTTTATAAATCCTTTTCAACAGATCCATTCTTTGTATATCCTATAGTAATGGTATTCCACGAGAATTCATATGCCTTTTGTATGCTTCCACATTTTGCATACATATCTATCGATGCATTTGTAACTACAACATCAGATGAAAATTTACTTTCTAATATTCTTTGATGGATGTTCATTCCCTGTTCCAGAGATCCCACTTTGCCGCAAGCTGATAGAATACTGCAAAGGTTATGGAGACTGTTGTCACACCTGCCAATTGCATTTTCTTAAGAGTTTCAAAGGCCTTTTAGACAAACCCATTTTGTGAGCATCCTACAGTCATCACATTTCATGATACGACATTTATTTGAGGCATTTCTTTGAAAAGTCTTAAAGCCTTGTGAACACCATTATATGGATATCCTGCCACCAATTCAATCCATTAGACAACGCACCTTGTATATGCTTCCATATTAGCATATGTACCAGGGCAATTCCAACTATATCATCTAACAAAAATCTGCTCTCCATTATGCGTTAATGGATTTCCATACCCTATTCCAAAGCTCTTAATTTGGCATAGGCTTGGAGTGTGTTGGCTAAAACGAAATTCCGAGAAGACATCTTGCTCACTTAGAAAGGGGTTTCAGAGTCCAGTTAAAGTTCACAATATTTTTGCATCCTAAGGCAGGTTGATCGGCCTATAAAAGCACATTTATGCGTCCATTTTAGCTAATGGCTGAAACAAGCAGGAAATTTAAGCGGGTTGGGCGTTAATGATAGCAGCTCATGAACATTAATAGTAGGTAGGTAGCAGGTCTGCTCACAACTTGATAGCAATAGTATATTTGATCGCAATAGTCATTTCTACTGACATGCCTCAGATACAGAGACGGATAAATTAAGCAAATGGAAAAAGGAAATTTTTGGCCACCGGAAACTGGCGTGAAACATGATGTGTTCCGGTGGGCTTTCTCAACAGATATAGCCTATCGGTTAATAAAAGTTCAAGGTTAAACTGAGTCCAAGAAGTTTAACAGAAGTATGAACTATGATAAAATCCCCCAATATACTAGTCCCAAACAATTATAGAGTAAGGTTGTTTGAGGGAAAAATAAAAATAAAAAAATCTTTAGAATATAATTCAAAGTTTATTGCTTATATAAAGATTATAATTTTGTAAAATAAATTTATTAATTAATTGTTTTGAAAATTTTCAAATAAAATTGGACATAAAGTATGAAAAGTTAGTCAAATAGATGTCCACAATTCTATTGTAAGAATATAATTTATATAAGTTTCCACCTAAATTAATGTGCATGTCTCACAAGTAGCTCATATCCATTGTTTCTCATTTACTTTTGTATTTGGCTAGATGCTGTTATTTTTATTATTTGTGGATTTCCAATAAGGATGTTGGAATCACAACTTTTTGGTTATGTCATCCACACTACTGATATCTATTGATGATATTCATCGGAGCATTTGATGGGAAATGTAATTATTTTTTATTTACATTTCTAATGTATAAACTTAGGATGAAATGTATTCATGATATAAATACTTTGCAAAAGATTTGATATATTCCCATATGCTAATCTCTTGTCTTGAAAGCATGGCACCTTTGGTGTAATTGTATAGGGCTTGAAAAGTGAATATGATTAAAGCCAAAGATGATACCATTCCTGTGATTAGGTAGAGGCCCTCGAAGCTTACCACATCTAGTCTTGTTACATATTCTTCATAATTAGAACATGTATTGGTAGAGTCTTTCAAATACATGCCTTCAATCTCTCGAATCTCACCATTATCTAGAAGACTTAAAATCCCCTTAAAAAAATCTTGCTCCATATTTAGTGACTAATGATGTGAGGTCAAGATCCATATTCAATTAGAAATTGGAAGCTTTGTTAGAGACAGTTTTAGCTTTGCTAAAACACTTTGAGGCATACACTATTAATCACATATATCATGAAGGAAATAAGGAAGTAGACATCTTGGCCAATAAAGAAGTTGAAGGTTTGAAACAAATCTATAAAGTGAATAATTAAAATTTAAATTAACCCAAAATTGAGTTAGTAAGGATATTTAGAGAAAGAAAATAAAAGGAGGAAGAATTAATGGTTAAAGAAATAGGTTGGAAATAGCTATTAAGATATGATAATTTGAATTTTAATTTGAGTGTGGTGGCAAAACTCTCTGCAGGTGACGTTAGATTTCTGGGTTGATGCAACTATAGTTAAAGATAGTACCCTTTGGCAAAGATGTAGTTTAGTCACTAATTGAGGTGGATTTTTTAATATACATTTATATTCACCATGGCATGATCGACGTGTATTGAGTTTGAGTAGGATTGACTGGAAGAGGATGGATGGTAGATGATGGAGACGGGCTATTAATTTTGATGTATGAAATTGGTGACTGCGGTACTACGTTCAGTTCCATAAACGTAGATTGGTTGGTATGTTTCTTTTTATTTCTTTTGATGGTGGTGTTTGGTTTGAGAGTTGTTTTTTAAGGAAAAGCTAGATATGGTTGATTGAACCAGAGATTTGGAAGGATATTGTAGTGTGTCGAGTTATTGATAGCATTAATGACAAAATTCTCTTAAGCAGTTTGCAAAATATGGGTTTAAGAAGTTTGCAAAATACGGGTTCCATCAAGAATATTTTTTTGGGAATGTCTGACATTCATATCCTTCTCCTTCATTTTTCGCAAGAATTTCTCCTCTGGTCACTAATAGTAGTCCTTTCTGTCTCCATGGATTCTCTATTAGACTAGTGGCTAGGAAAGGGAAAATGACTTTCCTAGGATAAATAACTTAGAAGAGACTGGGTGAGGTAATTAATTATTTCCATAGATTATTTATGCATACAATGAAAGCTATCTCCATGCAGATCATAGATATCGTGTCAACACAGATGTTTCATCAATGTTTCTAGCCACATCATTAACCATGGGTGAAAAGAAGGTGGTAGAAAAGGATTTTTTCAATCGCATCTTCAAGGACACCTTTTTAGGTGATTTGGATGAGTTTCTCTCTCTGTGGGTGAAGGACTCACTATTTCACTTCTAGGACAGTATTTTGTTATTAAAAATCGAATAAGAGAGGTGCCGCAACTTTCAATTCTCACTATATGGAATCAAAAAAGTTTAGATGCAAGGGAATTCCAAATTAAGAGGGGATCGGCCTTTCATAAAGAGATTGATGGGGCTCACCGAGAAGGGTTGGGTAGAGTGAGCTATAGGGGTGATGTGAAAGAATTTGAAGCATGGGTTTGGAAATACAAATATGACGAACACTGGATGGTTTGGGGAGCCAATATTTGATTGATGATGAGGAGAAACGGAGTCTAGAATAGATGGAGGAACTGTTAGAGGCCATTGAAAGTGTTCAATAGAGAACATTTATAGATATTTAGGGTATGAGAATCTCCAATGTGGATTGAGGCAAGGAAAATCTTTGTTTTTTTGTCCATAGTAAACTTGTCCTCTTTTTTGTTTGCCTTTGTGCTTTATTTTTTTTGTCTGTATCAATTATGATTTTGATAGAATCTGGTTTGGAATAGCTTTGCTTATATTTCTTATACTTTCAACTTCCATGGAAGTATTACCTAGCAAGCTCCCCTGATACATCTGTTTCTTCCTAAAACTCTGTGATGGTTGTTTTTTTTAATATGTAATAGATACTCTAGCTTAGGCCTTTTATTGAGCAAAAAAAAAATACAATATATAGAATCAAACAATATTAAATTTCAAAAAATACATATTACATAACACTTACTACAAAATATTATGCTTTATTCATCTTTTATTCTTTCTCATCACACATGTGTGTATTTCTATACACATATATTTGATTCCATTCATCTATATATACACACATCCATCCATCCATCCATGCATACATGTGCATACGTGCATATATATACATGTAAAATGTCTGTATGCACGTATGTAGATATACAAATATATATATCGCTACCACAAACTCAAAAGCACCATAATTTATATGTATTATTGTTAGAGCAATAATTGAAATATAACTATGAAACAAAAAGAACTATTAAGAATTATATATATATATATATATATATATATATATAAACACAATGTTTTCTTCGGTTTTACATTTAAATATACGTCAATTTTTTTTTCTATTTTTTTTGTAATTAAATAGTTGGAAGGCCCAACTCCCATTATATTAAAACTAGCACTTGCACCTCAACAAGGTGCAATGGTTATGCCGATAGCAAGATATGCTTTGAGTAACATATTGGAGGATGGGAAAAAGTTGGAAGAAACAAACATTGTCTTTGTTAGGAGTAACTATTTAGAATAGATCTAAGTTGATCCTAAAATATAGTAGAAAAATAAATATGAACAAATGCAACTTATAATTTAAACTCGCAATCTATGCAAGATGTTTTTTTCATACAAAATGTTCTTATGATGTATGAAGACGATTACCTAAAGATATTGATTACATTGAGTAGATTTGTTTGGTGCTATATTCAAAAATATGATCATCAACAATTGTAGTGATCGGTGTCCCTAAGAATGTTGCAGTATGAGTACAATAAAACCGCTATCGGTTTCAACTCTAATAAATGACAAGGTAATCTTCAAAAGATCAACATTAAAAATGAAGAGGACATCGCATAGTTAGCAACAAATGTATTCAATGTAATCAATTTCTAAGTTAATCGTTTTATATATTCATAATGAATTCCTTCTTATTTTAGTATGTTAAACAAAGCCATTATAATGTGTTGTGGAAGAAAATGTAGCTAATAATTTAAAAATTTGAATCATATAGATATGTAACTTTGATTAGGTTATATACTTGCATTTGATAGGAACTCCTATTGCACAGTAGCCTTTGTTTATTAGAGTTCATGATCTTCAAAATGTAATAACTCATATTTAACAAAAGGGAAAATATAAATGACCCTAATTCAATTGTCAATATTTACAAGGCTTTCCATGCCTTTTTTTTAATCACTACAAAGACTTACTATGCTACTTGGAGAGGATGAATATGTCTTTTATTCTTCCAATTGTTTAATCTTAATAATCATAGGGATCAAATTAGGTACAAATATTTATAATTATTTTCAGATCTAGACTAACTATAGTCTCGTGATCGACATTGACTATAAAATTTAAGAGAACAATTTACAATTCTACTTATAGCCACTCGAGAAATATGATATCAAAGTTTATCATCTTTGATTGAAGCATAAAATATGCATATCTTAAGTACAAAAAGATATGACAACCAAAAGTATTATGGACTCATAAAATTATGAAAAATAGCAGTAGTACCAATCGTTTAACCTTTAGAATTAAAGTGGGAAAATTAATTACAAATATTATAATGATTTTAAAAGCTGGATCAACTATAATCTCATGATCAACATGACTGTCATGATTCACAAGCACAACTTAAAATTGTATTTATGGTCACTCATGAAAGTCTAATGCCAAACCTTTTCATTTGTAACTCATTTGTCACAAATATGTTTACTAACCCCAACCAATTGAAAATTACAAAGAAGAATGACAGTCAATAGCATTAGGGACTCATAAAATTTTGAAAAATAACAATAATATAAAGAAAACTATATTAAAATTAAATTATATATTTTATTCATTGAAGTTGATTATAATATATGACTTAAAAAAGTGCAACAAACTTATAATAGACTCTTAAGAATATGAATTTGAATATGAAAACACACTAAGTTATTTGACATATAATTGAATTATATTCTATAAAATAATAAAACTGAAGCTAACACATGTTATGCTCCAAATTCATGATAGCACACTCACACTAACACCCTCTCTAGTGCCAAACATCCACTAGACTATGAATGAGCACACTATTGTCCTATGAACCCTCAAGCATCTCTCCTCCAGTCACACCCCAATGGAGGTATGTTAAGATACCTATATTTCCTCTGACAACCTTTTATATATGTACTTTGATAATCCCAATAAATCTATCAAATTATTTGAATGATTTCTTCATCTTCATACAACCAGTTCAACTAATAAGCATCAAAATTTTCAAATATAAACTCCACCTTGCAAAACTATGTTGTTTTGTCCTCCTCAAACACATCCACACTTCACACTTGCATTACTTAAACTGCATTTCAAATATGATAATATAACTAATACAAACAACAGATACTGATGCTTTCAAATTAAATTAAGACGCACTTAGAAAGAATGGGTTTCTTTCATGAAAAAAAAAAGTGCAGACAGTCAACTAGGAGGGAGCAGAGCTACCATCACGTCGCTGTGGGCTCCTTGAGAGGGCATTAAACTTCCCAAATAATCAATCATGTCAGTTTGAACGTCTCTTCATTGTAGATTATTCACATATATTCTTATCTTTAATAAATTTTTAGCATATATTTTTCTTTGAAATATACATTATTCACATATATTCTCCGTTATTCAGCACCTGTAAAAAAATGTACAAATAAATAATAAGAATTGGTGAGAAAACTGAATAGATATCTTTGAAGCATTTTGTCAAACAGTTTACATGCCTGACAAAATTCATCTATCCTTTGTCCATACCCTGTTCCAAAGCTCCCAATTTGACACAGGTAGGGAGGATGCTTCCACATTTTGCATACGTCTACCAAGGGAGTTGCAACTACAACATATAATATTTTTCCTATGCTTTGATGGATGTCCATGCCCTCCTCCAAAGCTGTCGTTTTGGCACAGGCAGAAAGGATTTCAGCAAAGGTTGTAGAATTTTATTTCACGCCTGCCAATTGCATTTGCTTGAGAGTTTCTAAATCCTTTTCAACAGATCCATTCGATGTATATCTTTTCAACAGATATATTCTATGTATATGCCTTGCGTATGCTTCCACATTTTTCATACATATCTATCATTGCATTTGTAACTACAACATCAGATGAAAATTTACTTTCGAATATTCTTTGATGGATGTTCATTCCCTATTCCAGAGATCCCACTTTGCCGCAAGCTGATAGAATGCTGGCAAAGGTTATGGAGACTGTTGTCACACCTGCCAATTGCATTTTCTTAAGAGTTTCAAAGGCCGTTTCAACAAACCCATTTATTTGAGGCATTTCTTTGAAAAGTCTTAAAGCCTCGTGAACACCATTCTTTGGATATCCTGCCACCATTTCAATCCATGAGACAACGTTTTTTCGAGCCATTTTATTAAACAATTCATGCGCCTTGTATATGCTTCCATATTAGCATATGTACCAGGGCAATTCCAACTATATCATCTAACAAAAATCTGCTCCCCTTTATGCGTTGATGGATTTCCATACCCTATTCCAAAGCTCTTAATTTGGCATAGGCTTGGAGTGTGTTGGCTAAAACGAAATTCCACGAGAAGACATCTTGCTCGCTCAGAAAGGGGTTTCAGACTCCAGTTAAAGTTCACAATATTTTTGCCTCCTAAGGCAGGTTGATCGACCTATAAAAGCACATTTATGCGTCCATTTTAGCTAATGGCTGAAACAAGCAGGAAATTTAAGCGGCTGGGGCGTTAATAGTAGGTAGGCAGCAGCTCATGAACATTAATAGTAGGTAGGCAGAAGGTCTGCTCACAAGTTGACCGCAATAGTCATGTCTACTGACATGCCTCAGATACGGAGATGGGTAAATTAAGCAAATGGAAAAAGGAAATTTTTGGCCACCGGAAACTGGCGTGAGACATGATGTTTCCGGTGGTCTTTCTCAACAGATATAGCCTATTGGTTAATACAAGTTTAAGGTTAACTGAGTCCAAGAAGTTTAATAGAAGTCATGGACTATGATAAAATCCCAGAATATACTAGTCTCAAACAATTATAGACTAAGGTTGTTTGAGCCAAAAAGATCTCAGGATATACTTCAAAGTTTATTGGTTACATTAAGATTATAATTTTGTAAAATAAATTTATTAATTAATTGTTTTGAAAAATTTGAAATAAAATTTGGACATAAATTATGAAAAGTTGGCCAAATAGATGTCCACAATTCTATTGTAAGAATATAATATATATAAGTTTTCACCTAACTTAATGTGCATGTCTCACAAGTAGTTCATATCCATGTTTTCTCATTTATGTTTGCATTTGGCTAGACGCTGCTATTTTTAATATTTGTTGATTTCCAACAAGGATGTTGGAACCACAACTTTTTGGTTATGTCATCCACAATACTAATATCTATTGATGATATTCATCTGAACTCTCTATTTGATGGACTCATGATGTAAATACATAGGAAAAGATTTGATATATTCCCATATGCTAATCTCTTGTCTTGAAAGCATGGCACCTTTGGTGTAATTGTATAGGGCTTGAAAAAGGAATATGATTAAAGCCAAAGATGATACCATTCCTGTGATTAGGTAGAGTCCCTTGAAGCTTACCACATCTAGTCTTGTTGCATATTCTTGAAAATTAGAACATGTATTCGTAGAGTCTTTGAAATACTTGTCTTCAATCTCTTGAAGCTCACCGCTATCTTGAAGATTTAAAATCCCTTTAGAAAAGTCTTGCACTAAAGAAGAATCTTTATTAAAAACCTACATTAAAAATATCACAAACATATAACTCTTCAAAATGATGAACCCAACAACATATTTAAGTAGTGTGAATTGACTACTCTTAACATCATCTGATTCAACATTCAAAAATCAATTTTAACTTTGGCATTCTGTTTAACATTTGAATAAAATGATATAAATTCAAAGAAAACTTACAAAACCAAAGCCTCCATTTCGGTATGTGCGCCCCACCATTGAATAACCGCATCGGCCAGAAAGAAAAGCACGAACATATGGTATCTCATCTATAATGGCATCTACGCCCCCATTCTTTGCCCCTTTTGACAGCGCCTCCTCATACGCCCGTGGAGATGAAGTTTGGTCCAGTTGTTTATCGGCTATTCCCAATTTGCCCCTTAGAAAACTTCCGGCATACGAACCGTGATAACCCAGTTTATACTCACCAAGGCCATTTATGAGTGGTGCAATTTGTTGGGCTGTCAGTCTCGAGCTGAGATTAGCTGTATAGCTGGACGTTAAAACCAACGCCACGAACAGCCACGCTACAATAACTATTCGAGTCAAATTGTTATGGATTCTCTCTCCTGTAAAATAAGGAACATATGTAAATACAACAACTACACTTAAATCTGTAAGAGATTGGTACCCATCTAAGTATCCCACGAAAAAGATATTGAATGAGCAGCACATGGTGAGAATTAAGTGGAAAGGAAATGCTTACGGTGAGCGTAAAACACGGCAGAAAATGCAAACCTGGAAGAATTAACTGGAATTTGGGTTATTCAAAACTAAAAATAAATGTAGAAATTAAAGAAAGAAGTGAGAAAACAAGAATAAACGCGATACCAAATCAGAGTGACCACTTGGGTAATGGGACTTCCTCTAAAGTCGGGATTTGTTTTATGCTCAAGCAGCCACACCACTACTCCTGTATATAAAACAAACGCCGCCGTTGTAGCCCACAGTGCTGGACTGAATGGTTGTAAGAATGTCCAAGCGTTGTTAGCTTCATCCTTAATGGCCGTGGGAGCTACGATCACTAAACCTGTTAACGTGAATGGTTGTGTGAAATCAACAATTTCACTCCGGTTTGATGTAATTGTAATATCACCCACAATGGCGTCGTATTTCTGTCAAAAGCGAAAGTATTTATAAAATTAGCAAATGTCTAATACTCTTCCGGAATGGTAGAAAAATTTTAAAAACAGACCTTGAGATAGACTTGGCGGACGAGTTCATATGGATCATGTGAAGCCCTTCCCCCATAAAGAGGAACTAAATCATACTGCAGTTGATAGTCAAGTGTTTTCACAACAGCATGAAATACATCAATGATGAACCCACTGATTGTAGTTTCATTACTTTGTGGGTTAAACGAGACATTGAGTAATTGCTCCCATCCAGTCACAGGCACTGCGATCTTCAGCTTGCTTGGTATTGCCCAACCGCGAGGAACCGTGACAGACCCACCAGGCCAAATCACGGATCGAAGCCCCTCATTACCAACAGATGGAGGAAGTGCTTTGAGAAACATGGATGAGTTAGAAGGCCAATACCCAGCTATTTGATAGCTTTTTCCCACCACATTCACTATCTCATAACAAGAACCGTACATTTCCCCTTCATCAAATCTAACAAGCCCGCTTAATCCAGTGAAATTCGTTAAGAAAATCTCCCGCAAAAGCTTCTTACCTTGCTGGAATACCTTGATTTTGTTATTTCCTAGTACTCCAAGACTGCTTGAGGGTTTCAGAAAACTTAACCTTGCGTTCCTTTCCATCTTTCCGATCGCTTGGGATATCATGAGCACCGTATCATAGGCCAACAACCCATATGCATTGAGCTCACTGATTTTCATATTGGGATTATCGAGTCTAAATTGTCGTTCCCACCTTTCGGTGAAATCATTCAGCTGTTTAGAATTTGGGATGTGTGTTTTAACTCCAAGGAGGCCTTGCATGGATGACATTGTAGAAGCATTTACCACATAATCCCAAAGACTGGTAAACTCGTGTGTTGTTATCCATACATAACCAGCCTCCATCATTCCTATCTTTTGCGCCTCCATGAATAGATTGATGCCCAGATTACAAGGGGTGTGAACAACAAAAACACTTGATTTAATTGACTTGAGTTTATAAAGCTCTTCCCTAATTGTTTGTTTCTGTGCAGTTGAAGGCATCATCGATGTGTAAACAATTTCAGAGTTGAGATCTCGAAGGGCATCACGCAACGCGGACATAGCCCCGGAACCAAAGTCATCGTCTGAGTGAAGAAATGCAATGTTTCTCCAACCGTAATGCTTAACCAGGGCTGCAATGGCTTTCATCTGAACGCGATCGCTGTGTGCCATGCGAACAAAATAAGGGAATCTCTGGTTGGAAAGGGCAGGACTTGTGACAGAGAATGAGATAATTGGCACATTGGCTGCCTCTCCAAGAGCAGATACAAACGGCGCAGCCTCAGATGTCTGTGTTTCTATCAATGCCACTACTTCTTTGCCCAAAAGATCAACAGCTGCATTTACCCCTTAAAACTAAATATGTTTGAATGAAAATAGAAAAAGGAAAAGTCTATTCATGACAACCATACATTTACAACACGTCAAAAGACAATTTAGGCATTTGCAGATTAATTTAAGGGTTAAAATACCAGCGGAAAGGGTTTCAATTGGTGTTTGCGCCTCTTGCAGGTGAAGAAACATTTGAGTGCCGTTGAATAGCTGAGATTGATTGTTGACATCTTCCACCGCTAACTTGATGGCAGTCTTTGCTATCTTTCCCGACCAGGAAGTGGAATCAACTATCACCCCTATATTAACAGTCTCCTCTTGAACGGCAAGTTCAAAACTCGCAGCCATTAAAACGCAGATAACTGGAAATAATGGGACAGTTTTCATTTTCAATCGTCTGCACCACACAATCACATGACAATCTTGTCCACCGAAGGGAAATTGAAATGTGTTCCAAATTATGCAAAATAATGAGCTGTATTCCATTAGGAAAATATCTTCAAACAAAACAAGAAGAAATTGGCTGGAAGCGTTATAGTCAATGTACCCACTATTTACGCCCACCTTTTTTTCGTATATTTGTCGTGTTATTTGAAAATGCTTTTTAAAGTCTTCTCAATCATTTTTGTTGTATTATTTCAACCAAGTTTATATCAAGGTGAAAATTTATATATGATTTCCAGTGATTAAATGTAACTTTGATTGTTTAAGTATTAAAATAATAATATTTTTTTTTTCAATAAAAGTGGATTATTCTACTAAACTTTTTTATTAATATTTTTTTTTTAATATTAATATGATTTTGAGTGAATAGGACCCCTTATGAAAGAATATGACCCCTTTTCCCTACAATATGACCCAAAGCGACCCAATATGGTGTCATTAGGGGTCATATGGTGTCCTAAGAGGTCATAAGGGTTCCTGGGACACCATATGACCCCTATGGACACCATACAACCCCTAATGACACCATAGGACCCCTTAAGACACCAAATCATGTCGTTAGGGGTCATATTGTGTCCTACGACCCCGTAAGACATAATATGACCCCTAACGACATGATTTGGTGTCTTAAGGGGTCCTATGATGTCGTTAGGGGTCGTATGGTGTCCATAGGGGTCATATGGTGTCCCATGAACCCCTATGACCTCTTAGGACACCATACGACCCCTAATTACACCATATTGGGTCACTTTGGGTCATATTGTAGGGAAAAGGGGTCATATTGTGTCATAAGGGGTCCTATGGTGTCCCAAGACACCATATGACCCCCATGGAAACTGTATGACCCCTAACGACACCATAGGACCCCTTAAGACACCAAATCATGTCGTTAGGAGTCATATTATGTCTTATGGGGTCGTAAGACATAATATGACTCCTAACGACATGATTTGGTGTCTTAAGGGGTCGTATGGTGTCGTTAGGGGTTGTATGGTGTCCATAGGGGTCATATGGTGTCCCACGAACCCTTATGACCTCTTAGGACACCATATGACCCCTAATAACACCATATTGGGTCGCTTTGGGTCATATTGTAGGGAAAAGGGGTTATATTGTGTCATAAGGGGTCCTATGGTGTCCCAAGACACCATACGACCCCTATGGACACCGTATGACCCCTAACGACACCATAGGACCCCTTAAGACACCAAATCATGTCGTTAGGGGTCATATTGTGTCTTACATGGTCATACGACATAATATGACCCCTAACGATATGATTTGGTGTCTTAAGGGGTCCTATGGTGTCGTTAGGGGTTGTATGGTGTCCATAGGGGTCATAAGGGTTCATGGGACACCATATGACCCCTAACGACATGATTTGGTGTCTTAAGGGGTCCTATAGTGTTGTTAGGGGTCATATGGTGTCCATAGGGGTCATATGGTGTCCCATAAACCCTTATGACATCTTAGGACACCATATGACCCCTAATGACACCATATTGGGTCGCTTTTTATCATATTGTAGGGAAAAGTGGTCATATTGTGTCATAAGGGGTCCTATTGTGTCCCAAGACACCATATGACCCCTATGGACACCGTATGACCCCTAACGACACCATATGACCCCTTTAGACACCAAATCATGTCGTTAGGAGACATATTGTGTCTTACGGGGTAGTAGGACACAATATGACCCCTAACGACATGATTTGGTGTCTTAAGGGGTCCTATGGTGTCATTAGGGGTCATATGGTGTCCCATGAACCCTTATGACCTCTTAGGACACCATATGACCCCTAATGACATCATATTGGGATGCTTTTGGTCATATTATAGGGAAAAGAGGTCATATTATGTCATAAGGGGTCCTATGGTGTCCTAAGACACCATATGACCCCTATGGACACCGAATCATGTCGTTAGGGGTCATATTGTGTCTTACAGGATCGTAGGACATAATATGACCCCTAACGACATGATTTGGTGTCTTAAGGGGTCCTATGGTGTCGTTAGGTGTCGTATGGTGTCCATAGGGGTGATATGGTGTGCCATGAACCCTTATGACCTCTTAGCACACCATATGACCCCTAATGACACCATATTGGGTCGCTTTGGGTCATATTGTAGGGAAAAGGGGTCATATTGTGTCATAAGGGGTCCTATGGTGTCCCAAGACACCATATGACTACTATGGACACCGTATGACCCCTAACGACACCATAGGACCCCTTAAAAAACCAAATCATGTCGTTAGGGGTTATATTTTGTCTTACGGGGTCATAGGACACAATATGACCCCTAACGATATGATTTGGTGTCTTAAGGGGTCCTATGGTGTCGTTAGGGGTCGTATGGTGTCCATAGGGGTCATATGATGTCCCATGAACCCTTATGACCTCTAAGGACACCATATGACCCCTAATGACACCATATTGGGTCGCTTTGGGTCATATTATAGGGAAAAGAGGTCATATTGTGTCATAAGGGGTCCTATGGTGTCTCAAGACACCATATGACCCCTATGGACACCACATGACCCCTAACGACACCATAGGACTCCTTAAGACACCAAATCATGTCGTTAGGGGTCATATTGTGTCTTACGGGGTCGTAGGAAACAATATGAACCCTAACGACATGATTTGGTGTCTTAAGGGGTCCTATGGTGTCGTTAGGGGTCGTATGGTGTCCATAGGGGTCATATGGTGTCTTGGGACAACATAGGACCCCTTAGGACACAATATGATCCCTAACGATTCCATATGACCCCTAACAACACCATAGGACCCCTTAAGACACCGAATCATGTCGTTAGGGGTCATATTGTGTCCTACGACCCCCCTAGGACACAATATGACCCCTAATGACATGATTCGGTGTCTTAAGGGGTCCTATGGTGTCGTTAGGGGTCATACGATGTCCATAGGGATCATATGCTATCTTGGGACACCATAGGACCACTTAGGACACAATACGACCCCTTTTCTCTACAATATGACCCAAAGCGACCCAATATGGTGTCATTAGGGGTCATATGGTGTCCTAAGAGGTCATAAGGGTTCATGGGACACCATATGACCTCTATAGACACCATAAGACCCTAACGACACCATAGGACCCCTTAAGACACCAAATCATGTTGTTAGGGGTCATATTGTGTCTTACGGGGTCGTAGGACACAATATGACCCCTAATGACATGATTTGGTGTCTTAAGGGGTTGTATGGTGTCATTAGGGGTTGTATGGTGTCCATAGGGTTCATATGGTGTCCCATGAACCCTTATGACCTCTAAGGACACCATATGACCCCTAGTGACACCATATTGGGTCGCTTTGGGTCATATTGTAGGGAAAAGGGGTCATATTGTGTCATAAGGGGTCCTATGGTGTCCCAAGACACTATACGACCCCTATGGACACCATATGACCCCTAATGACACCATAGGACCCCTTAAGACACCAAATCATATCGTTAACGATCATAGGAGTCATAGGGTGTCCATAGATCTCTCTCTCTCTCTCTCTCTCTCTCTCTCTCTCTCTCTCTCTCTCTCTCTCTCTCTCTCCCTTTCGTCCTCTCTCTCTTTCTCCCTCTCTCCCTCTCCTTCCCTCTCTCTCTAAAATATGTCTAATAAAATCCGATATCCGATTAAATCGGATATTGGATTTTTGCAATGTGGTAGATTACAAAATAAATGGCAGCAATGAGAATTTTTTTGGGGACCACAAATTTTTGTATTAAAATCTAATATCCAATTTATGTACAAAAACTTGAGAAAAGAAGGGTTTGTGGGCCATTCTGTAGATTCCAATGGCCCACAGTCTGCATATATTCTGTTTTCTGTCGAGGATCACGTGTTTTCAGACAACTAGAGACAAATTTATGCTTTTGGGAGATTCTTAAAGTGAAAACTTACATCGTCAATCACGAAGGAGCATGTGTGGAGGGAAATGGGGAGTAGCAGTCGTCAGAAGTCTAAACGCAAAAGAAAACTTTCAAATGACCAAATTGAAGTGTATAGAGAAAGAGATAGACAATGTCATAGGAGGAGAAGACAAGGTATGTTAAATATTGCTAATGTTACTTCAACTGAAGAGGAAATTGAATTTGAAAATGTGCCACAAGTTATTGAAAATTTTAAAAATGTTGAAAGTGATAATGAAAATGCTCAACATGTGGAAAATTTTGACATAGGAGGTGAAAATGTGGAAAACTTTAACGTTGAAGGTGGATTTGCTCAACCAAGTGAACCGTATGTAACACCTAATTACTTTAGAAATGAAGACCCTCTCATGGATAAAAGACAAATTCGAAATCCAAGACCTTCAAAAACCCCAAAATGGTTATTTGAAATCGATGAGAACATTATTGCGAATCTTGAAGGCAAGAGGTCAACAAGAACCATTCGGTTGTGGGCTACACAACTTTTCAACCAAAATTTTAGCAATAAGACATTGACCAAGCAATGCCAACTCTTTGTTCAATTGCTAAAGATGATAAAGATGAGACCATTGCTAAACAAATTGAAGATTCGTATGAACAAGAAGATGGAGAGAAATTCTATTATTGTAAAAAATCTATATGACGCTCTCAATTCTATTGGAAATAATACCAAAGAAAGAGATAAGAGAGCCTCTCGAAGAGTGATTACAACCTCCTTAGTAAGCCATCAATTGAGGAAGGCTTGTCAAATGAGACAAACTTGTGTTGATTTTAACATAAACCGTAAAACTTTGGATAGAGTACTTGCACGAAGACAAAGACTTGACGATCCACTTCAACAAGATACATGGGCATTTGGTGGGAGGCTTCCACGTGTTGATAGAAAGTTGACCGACAATGTGAAGGAAGAGATTCAACAATTTTGGCACTCTAATTCTAGAGTGTCACACAATGTAAAGGACATTTTGAAATTAACAATCGGCAACCGAGACCGCACACTGCATCCCAAACATTTCTTGGAATCAAGCCAAACAATGTTGTACAAATTTTTTTGTGAATTACATCCAACTTTGCAAATATCAAAAAGGGCCTTTGAATCTTTGAAACCATTTTATTGTGTTCGTCTTAAGATTCGCAATACCTGTTGTTGAAAGTACCATGTGGAGTTTTCAATGTACCATGAACATTTATGTCATATTCATTCTATGATGTATACTAATGAGATGTTGCATGAGTGTGGTGCAATGCTATTTTTGAGATCATCAAGATACTTGCAAGATCTATTTTTATGCCCTAGAGATGATGGCTGCTATTTCTATAGAAATGATTGTTTGAATGAGAAGTGCTCAAAATGCGGTGGGTTGTCAAAGTTTGTTTCATGTTTTCATGAGGGCAGCGAACACGAGTTTGGAAATAATTATGTTGAGAAAAAAAGATACGAGACAGTGAAATATACTTTGAAGAGTGGAGGTGAACATTCTAGATGCGAATTAGTCTCAAGAGAAGTGAGTATTGCTGATTTTATTTTGGATTTTAAGGAAAATCTTTTCTACAAGTATCCAAGGCACACCCATAGGTCTCAGTGGTTGGATCAATAGTTCAGGATGTGTAAGAACTCTTTCTCGATTGGCACTATTGTATCGGTGGTTGATTTTGCAAAGAACTATACATTGCAACCACAGAATGAGGTATAGTCTCAATACTACAATTCAGTCCAGATTGCTATTTTTGTTCACATTACATATAGACATGCTCCTGATAGTACAGAAGAGGATAGGAAGATAATCATGGAGTATCATTTTTATATGAGTGATGATAGATCACACTCCTCCGAGTATGTGCAACATTCTTTCGAGAATTTTTTTTAGTTCTTGCATGAGAAAGATATTGCAATTGACCGACATATAATATCGTCAGATAACTATACGGGTCAATTCAAGAATGCCTGTATGTTTTATTGGTTGAGTAGAATGCATGTGGAGAGGCGTATACCTCATATTTGGTGTTTTTTTGAGGCGGGGCATGGGAAGGGAGAACATGATGGAGCAGGTGCATGTTTGAAGAGAGCTCTAGTTAAGAAGCAATTGAGGATTTCAAGTGCAAATTTCTCTAATGCACGTTCTATTGTTGATTGGTGTAGTTCAACATTGTCACATGGAGGTACTCTTGATTCAGCAGTGAGCAGATTCTTTTGGTTGGTTGAGGAGGGAACAGTGGGAGATAGATTGGATTGTAAAACAATTAAAGATTCTTCAAAGATGCATTCATTTCTCAGCTCATATGCAAGTACATGGACCATTTGGACACAAGCATTGACTTTTTTTGTCAGAGTTGTGTTCGGTGTGATTGGGATCAGTGCGAATCAAGTGAGTGGGTTGATACGTGGATTC
Source organism: Cryptomeria japonica (assembly GCF_030272615.1). NCBI lineage: Eukaryota > Viridiplantae > Streptophyta > Pinopsida > Cupressales > Cupressaceae > Cryptomeria > Cryptomeria japonica. The sequence continues at coordinate 925,616,294 of NC_081409.1, read as the reverse complement.
CCCACTATCTAACTCCTTTATCTCAAACAATATCCTTGTCAAACAATGACATGGAAAGTTCACTTGAGTATGATCGTCTATTAGATCTTGTACAACTAGGACATGTTTTTACAGTTGTTGCACCGCAAGGGAATGAAGAGAGATCAGAATATTGGCTTGCATGATGTGTATAGGGAAAACAAAAGCTAACACGACCAGTGACAGATGATGATGGGTTCACATATCCTACAGGTTCAGTTGTTGTTGTGGGAACTTGGTTGTGAACATACATGATTAGAAAGAATGGCATACCTGCATTTGAAGACTATGAGAGACACAAGACCATTATAATGTATTCACACCTTATTATAGCTACAAATGTCAAGTTGTTGAAGCATCAAGCAAAACTGAAGACCAAAGAGCTATGGATAGTGACTAATGCTGATCATGAAGCAATACTGGATACTCTTAAACAAAGAGATGACCTTTCAGGCACACTTGAGTAGTAGGTCTTTAATGGTGCCTTATTTTTTTATCATGCATTTCATTTCAAACAATGATTATTGTATGTGGGAAAAGTGGGTGAATAAAACTTAAAACATGAAAATTATGAGAAATACCAATCCACACACACACAGGACTTCTTGATGCAAGCTATGGAGTAACGTAGTGTTACTCAGCTTCCCAAGGAGGGTCCCATGGTTCTCTATCTCACAATGTCCCTCAAACCAATGTTTTGCTCTCAGATTACTGAGCAAAATGGTTTAGGGATGGCAAATATGAGAACGAGAGAGATTTTTAATTGATTTTAGTATGAGATGGATGTTAAGCTATGTATGATGCTGAAATGCAATAAACTAAATGATAAGATGACAGGGTTAGTATGAATACTATCCTAACATACTATATTTAGTCTATGATTGAACTAAAATGATAAAGAACTTATTCTAAGCATGCATATTAGTCTATATTACTGATCTAAAAGAGGCTAAATGATGAGCATAAAGATGATATGAGAGCTTGAAATAATTTGAGCATAAGTGTGATGCTTCAAATTTGAAAGATGATTGTTAAAAATAGAGGAATGAGAGCTCTATTTATAGCATAAACAGGGCAATGGATGGTCAAGATTGAATGATTTAATCAAGGGCCAAGTTTGAAAGTTGGGGATCCATGTGCACAATTTGCACCAATGAAATGATGACAAATGTCAACATAAGATTGGGTTGAAAGAAGAGGTTGGAGGAATTAAAGGCCTGAGGAGACCTCATGGTTATCTAAAGGCTAAGGGTCAAGTCTAAATTAGGATTACCCAATGAATTAGGATCTAATCTAAAGATAAACCTTTATGCAAATGATTAAGAGATAATCATGGTCAAAGCATTAATGACCTGATGAGACCCTTGGGTTGGGTAGAGGTTGAGTCAAAACAAATGTTTTAACCATGTGGGAGGGTTTGAAATAACCATTAATGGTTATTGGAGACTTTGGGGATTAAGTGGTTGAAGGTTGGAAGCCTTCAATGGTTTTCAAAGACTTTAAGGGTTTTGGTGGTTGAAGGTTGAAAACCTTCAATGGTTATCCAAGACTTTGGGTCATTTGAGAAGTGACCTCCCTTTACTTAGGGATGTGACAAAGTTTAGAGGGGGTTTAGGTTAATTAGAATTGGTTAGAATATTCTAGAAGGGGTTAGGAAGGGGTTTGGGATTTTGCAAGTGGATGGGGGATTATAGGATTTAATTGAATTATTTGATTTTCATTCAATTTGGTTGTAATTAAATAAATTTGATTTATTCAATTTAGGATAACTTTTTAATTAAATTTGAATTTAATTAAAAGTGGCTAGGGGATTTAATTGAATAAAATGATTTATTCATTAAATGGTATAGTGAATTTTATTTAAATAAATTGAATAATTTATTTAATAAAATAGAAGAATGTGGATAATTTAATTAAATTGGATTTAATTAAATAGAGAAATGAACATAAAATATTCATTTAGGAATATGGTCATTTTTATACGTCTACATTTTGCCCCTCTTTGAAGTGACGTGTGTGCACATGTTATTTCAAAGAAAATGATGTGTTTTTGTGATTTTATGATCAAATGCAATTTTTGTTGTGTCATTCTTTTGATTTGCCAGTTGTGCCCCAGATTCGATGTGATGCCCCAGATTCGATATTTGATGTGATGCCCCCTCGGGAGATGAATCAATTTTTTTTTTTGAAATTTTTTTGATTTAAATTGATGAAGTTCGTATGATGTGTAGGATTTCGTGCGTGTAGAAAGTGTGTAAATTGATTCATCTCCCGATAAATTACAAATGTTTTGGTATAGGGGAGACCGCGACCATATTACAGGCCCAGTTAGCTAACCCTAATTTCATTTTCCTCCTATAAAAGGGGAAAAGGGCTTGATTTAAACTCATTTGTGCTTTGTTGACTTTGAAGAAAAGAGAATTTGCTCTAGAGAGAAAATGCCTATTCCCTATCACAGACACCATTTTGAGTGCGTTCGGAGGTACCGGAGACCAGTAGCGTGTGGACCACCAGTAAGTCAACCCTTTTGACCCCTTTTTGATTTTTGGTTTTGTCGTTTTTAGGTGTTTTTTGAATTTTCAAGTTTGGGCTTTTCGGTTTAGCACGTCTAAGGTGTAGATTAGCGCATACGCAATGCGAAGTAGCGCATAGAGTTCAATTTTAGGGGTTGCGTCCGAAATTATTTTGCTAGTGCATAGGTCATTTAGGTTAGCACGTACACGTGGAATAGCGCAGGTGTTGTGTTTAGTAGCGCGTAGGAGGAACAGGGTAGCGCGTAGGACTAACCTAGCGCATAAGAGTCACAAAAGTTCGCATGGAGCAAGGGGTTTAGCGCGTAGGTATAACCTAGCACATAGGATGAAAAGGGGAGCGCTTAGGGAGGATATATTAGCGCGTAGACTGAGTCTAGTGCATAGGTTAGACTGGGTAGCGCAATGGAAGAAAGGATTAGCGCATAGACAGAGTCTAGCGCATAGGACAAATTAGATAGCGCATCGGTATAAAAGAGTAGCGCATAGATATAATATAGCACATAGGGCAGATAAGCTAGCGCGTAGGACAAGCAGTCTAGCACGTGGGATTGTTTTAGCGCATTGGAGGTCTGTTTTAGCACATCCATAAAAAATTTGTAGTTTTGGCAGATTTTGAAAAGTTGTGTTTTTGCGTGCCTGTCGTGTTTTTTGATGCATGTATCCAAGATGAGTATTTGTATAACTTGTTTTGATGTGCAATTTTCCAAGTTATGTATAGATATCAAACTGTTTGTGTTGATCAGAATATGATTATTTGCGTTGTCTGTTTTAAGTTCAAATGTGTATGAAAGCCTGAGTTGTTTTACAAGCCGATATGGGTTGGAAACTTAAGTTGTTTTACAAGCTGATATGGGTGGGAAACTTGAGTTGTGTTACAAGTTTATGTGATTGTGGTACTTGAGTTGTTTTACAAGTTTTGATATGGTTTTTGAGAACTTGAGTTGTTTTACAAGTTGATATGAAATGATAGGATTTTGAACTTTGATTGTAGATAAGCAAAAAATTTTCATGTTTTTGATGTAAGTTTTATTTTGATATCTTTGTGTTGATGTGGAAACTGATATTGGATATGTTTTGTTTGTTGACAGGAGCGATTGGGTATCGCGCAGTCGAGGGAGAGATTCCCGAGACCATGGACGCTGATACCACGTCTGTCACAGGCAGACTTGGATATTATTGAGAGATGCGGATTGACATCGCTTCTGGATATGCCTCGGTTCACTGTGAACCGGGGACTGTTGACAGCATTGGCAGAGAGGTGGCATAGCAACATGAACACCTTCCACTTTGCCACTGGAGAGATGACCGTGACACCAGAGGACTGCTATCGTATTCTGCGCATTCCTGTGGTAGGAGCCATATTACCGTATGAGCAGACAGAGGAGGGCGGCACAGAGGCACTGCACCGTATATTCCATGATGAGAGTGTCTGCGGCTATGAGATCCCTTGGCAGGAGTTTTTGGTTTTAGATTATGCACCACTGCCATCTGTACTGGCAGGATTTATTGGGGGATTCCTTTGTCCTGATCGCAGGTCAAAGGGATTTTCAGTAGGATGGGGGCTGGTCCTGGAGCAGATGGTGACACAGGGTCGGAGATTTGCGTGGGGATCAGCGATATTGGCCCACCTTTATAGGAGCCTGCATGAGGTCGTATACCTCGGTTATGGGAGTTTATCAGCAGGTGTGACTCTTTTACAGGTATGGTGCTGGGAGCACATTCCAGCAGCTAGGCCACTGGCAGACAGGGATAGGCCCGTAGGTGCTGCTTATGGTTATGGATATAGAGGCCTAGTTGTCCAGCATAAGCTGGGCAAACTAGAGCACTGGAGGAGGGTGTTCGATGATATAGATACAGTCACCTGGAGACCGTATACAGACTGCGAGGTATGGGCCGAGGATGGGATGGAGATGCCGTTCGTTTTCATGACGAGGTATCTGATCGGGAGGACTCCATTCGTTATTGAGCGGTTTGTGGTTACCCGAGTTTTGCGACAGTTCAGGAGGCAGCAGGGGATTCCACAGGGGGCGTGCTTGTACGCACGACGTCAGTAAGATGTGGCCGATTGGGGGCCGACCATTGACAGTGCTGTGGCCATTGAGGAGTTTACAGGGTTGGCTAGACAGATCTGGGACTATGCCCCAGAGATACAGGATGCTGGCATGACCGACGAGTTTGCTCGTTTGTTTGCTGCTCGGGCTATGGCGAGGATCTCAGATCCAGAGGAGATGAGACCGGCATTTGATTCAGATGGAGAGGAGGGAGATGAGGGAGATGATGGGGATGATGGGGATGATGGAGGAGGTAGAGGGAGGAGGGGAGGTAGAGGTGTGCAGAGAGCAGTACGGCAGGGAAAGATTGAGAGGGGGAGAGGAGGATTGGCCATTAGAGCCGGGAGAGAGGGTAGAGTGACAGAGGTGCTAGCTGCAGTGGGAGGAGAGGAGGAGGTGGGGAGACCAGTATAGAGGAGGAGGATAGATATACTCCCACCTCCTGCACCCAGGACAGGCCGAGTGGGAGGAGTGGCGCCAGCACAGGTACCACTGCGGGTTCGAGTGCCGGGTCACGTAGAGGATGCTCAGATCCGGACTCTACAGATCACTGTGCAGCAGCTGCAGGCACAGATATTGACTTATCAGCGTCATATTTCTCAGTTGATCACTGAGAGAGATACAGAGATAGAGCGGCGGGGTCGAGCAGAGGAGGCCTTAGCGACCGTGCAGAGAGCAGCGGCGGGTGGTCCCTTGAGAGACACCCTTAGAGAGCTGACACTGAGTGTCTAGGAGGCTGCGTATTACAGGCGTCATTATGAGGCGGCAGTACCTAGAGATCGACGTGTCGAGAGCTTTGCACAGTCGAGATCGAGTCGATCTCGAACTGCGGGGACACGATCTGAGAGCCGAGGAGTGACAGGGCCAGCGGGACAGGACCCTCCTGCAGATCCGGGGGCGAGTGCATCGGGAGCTAGACAGGATCCTCCTGGAGATCCAGGAGCAGGTGCATCAGGAGCTAGACCATCTCCATCAGGGGATAGTCACACTTGAGAGACATGGTCTCTATTGTATTTTGAGCAGTGTATTCTTTGTACTGGACATAGTGTTGAGACACATTTTGTAGATTTTGATCATCATTTTTTTTTTTTGAGAGATATATATATAGAGTACCATTTTTGATCGATGTGATGTGTTTATGAATGCATTTTTATGGGTGCTACTTCCTTTCATATGATGATGTAATGTTTACATATATGAGGCAATGTGTGATGCAGGATGTATGTTTTTATATGCTGTGAGATGTATCTTGAAAATGAGATATATGATTTTAATATGCTGCTACATGTAAGATGATATGATGTAAAATGATGTAATGATGATGCAAAATGAGATAATAATAATGATGTAAAATGATGCAAAATGATATGTAATAATGATGTGTGACTAATTGTAAAATGAGATGCAACTAATTGTAAAATGAGATGCAACTAATTGTAAAATGACATGCAATTAATTGTTTTTGGAGCATCTCTCATTCTGTATTTGCCATCCGATATAACCATTTATTTGCTTTCTTTGTAAATATCATCATGGAGCATTTATTGATTTTTGGATATGTTGAAAATTTATACAAGCATAATGGTATAATTGAACCATAATGACCTGAGTAAAATTTACATGATTTTTAATTTTGCAAGATAGCACAAGCGTCAAGGTATAATTGAACCAGGACGACCTGAGTGCGTATTGCGTAAACATACAAGAGTAGATCATTTATATGCGTGAAATGGAATCAGGCCTTCAGTGATATGTATCACGTCTCGAGGCAAATATTCACACAGTACAAGTGATCGCCTCCTAGACAGAAGACTAAGAAAATTTTGGAAGTTCCTCATGATCTCTGGCTTTGAAGCTTTTGATGAGATAAGGAGAAGATTCCAATTTATTTAAAAAGTTCAAAATGCAAAATAATCAAGACTTTAATGCGATAATGCAACATTTAGTGCTTCAGAAAATCATCCATCTTTAAGTTTCTTGTGTATTGTTTTTGGTTTTAGTTGTTGCGATGAAGTGTAGTTGTGTTTGTTGGATGTCCTGTGTTTGAGGTTTTACAATAGTTGGCATGTCTTGAATGTTTGCAAGTTTTTGAATAGTTTAATGCCCCTAGATGAGTGTTCTTCTAGATATGATTATGTACAGTGATTTCCAAGCCATGGTGAAATGCGATAAGAGAATAGATACAGATGGATAACTCAGGATAGTGACTACGCTAAGTATGTCCTGAATGGATATATGTCAAGTGTTGGGCGATGGCCGATAGTGTTTTGATGGATAAAATGGCATGGATATAGATAAAGGAGCCGACCTTTCACAAGGGCGCCTGTTGACCAGGTTTTCACCATTTGTTTTTATTGTACTTTGTATTTTTGCTTTTTCTGGATTTTTTTGATTTTTTTGTTTGTTTTTGGCTTTTTCTGTGCACTAGGCTACCTTAAGTATAGTACTTCTTCAGATGAATGCTGTTAGTTGGATCATCAAGCACATCTCCTTCAGAATTTGTTAGCTGATAGGCACCTGATCCATAGACTGAAATGATGACATAGGGACCCAACCAGTTAGGTTCAAATTTCCCTTTCTTTTCTCTATCTTGCTGGTTTCTTGGATTTTCTTTTAGGACTAGATCACCAACCTTGAAGTTACGAGGAATGACCTTATGATTGTAGCTCCTGCACATGCATTGCTGATATGCTTTGAGATGAGGATAAGCATGTTGGCATCTTTCATCTAATAGTTCCAGTTCTTGCAGTCGGTTGACTCGATACTCTTCATCTGGAATCAAACCTTTCAAAAAGACTCTAAGAGATGGAATTTCTACCTCCAAGGGTAAAATAGCCTCTGATCCATATACCAAGGAATATGGTGTTGCCCCTGTAGGTGTGCGGATGCTAGTCCTGTAGGCCCAAAGTGCTGGATTGAGTTGTACGTGCCAATCTTTTCCTGCATCATTCACTGTTTTCTTGAGGATTTTTAGGATCATTTTGTTAGATGCTTCTGCCTGACCATTTCCTTGTGGATAGTATGGTGTAGAAAACCAATGTTGGATTTTGAATTTTTCACATAGTTCCTGCACATCTTGGTTTTTGAAAGGTCATCCATTATCTGTGACGATTGAACTTGGAATACCATATCTGCAGATCAAATAATTCAGAATAAAAGAGGCAATTTGTTTCCCAGTCACTGTGGTCATGGGAACTGCTTCGATCCATTTGGTAAAGTATTCTGTGGTAGTTATGATGAATTTGTGTCCATTTGAAGATGAAGGATGTATTTTGCCTACCAGGTCCAATCCCCACTGACAAAAGGGCCAGGATGTGGTAAATGGTTGCAGTTCCTATGCTGGTGCATGTATTAGATTGCCATGGATCTGGCATTTAGGACATTTCTTGGCGAAATGATATGAGTCTTTTTCCATTGTAGGCCAGTAGTATCCCATTCATAGAAGCCTTTTAGCAAGAGTAGTGCCACTTGAATGTGTGCCACAAATACCTTCATGAAGCTCGTGTAAAGCTGAATCAGAATCATTACGATCAAGACAACGAAGAAGAGTACCATCTAGACCTCGACGATATAAGGTATCAACGGTAAGGGTGTAACGGGCAGCTTGTTGGATAAAGTTATGTTTTTGGTTACGGGATTGGTCAATGGGTAAGATATTATGCTTGAGGTAGTCGTATATTGGTCCATATAACGGAGAATCTGAACCGGTTAAGGCATATATAACCTGGGATTCAGAGTGGTCATAGGCGGGGGAGAACAGTTGCTCTACCAGGAACTCATAACGACTCTGTTGTTCTGGAATTTGTAGTAATGAAGCGATCATAGCCATTGCATCAGCTGCTTTGTTGTTCAACCTTGGTATTTGTTCAAAGGTGATGTGCACAAAATACTGTTTGAAGTCATCCACCATCCGTTTGTAGGGGAGTAATTTGTCATCCTTTGTCTGATAGTTGTTGTTGATTTGATTGATGACCAATTGTGAGTCTCCATAGACTTTTAATTTTGTGATTTTCCATTCGACAACCATTTTGATGCCTATGACCAATGCTTCATATTCAGCCATATTATTTGTACATGGAAACATAAGTCTGTATGATCTCGGCATAGTGTGTCTTTCAGGGGTGATGAATAGAATGCCGGCCCCTGAACCATGTTGTGTATAGGATCCATCAAAGTATAGAGTCCATTGTTTAGAGGAAAGAACAAAAATGTCCCTGTCTGGAAATTCAATGTCCATGGTTTGTTTTCCTGGTAGCGGTGTTTCAGCCAGTTGATCTGCAATTGCCTGTCCCTTGATGGCTCGTCTTTCTGTGTAGTGGATGTCGAATTCACTGAGAATCATAACCCATTTAGCCAATCGACCTGTGAGAGCTACCTTGCTGAGTAGATACTTGAGAGGATCAATTTTGGCTACTAGCTTGATAGTGTGTGCTAGCATATAATGTCAGAACTTTTGAAACACAAAAACAACTATTAGGCAAGCCTTTTCAATGAATGTATAATTGAGTTCATAACCATTCAATGTTCTACTGATGTAATATATGGCGCGTTCCTTTCCTTGTTGATCTTCTTGTGCCAATAGTGCCCCCAGTGAAACATCTGTTGTTGAGATATACAATATAAGAGGCTTTCCCGCAATTGGTGGTACTAGAACTGGTGGATTCATCAGGTACTGTTTAATTTGGTAAAAAGATTCGGCACATTTAGTCTCCCATTTGAATGGCACATTTTTGTGTAGCAAGTGGTTAAATGGTAGACTTTTATCTGCTAGTTGAGCAATGAATCGCCTGATTGATTGAAGTCGTCCTTGGAGAGATCGAAGTTGACTGATATTCTTTGGTGGTGGCATATCCATGATGGCTTGTACGTTTGCTGGATCAACTTCAATACCTTTAGCCGAGACGATGTAACCTAGTAACTTGCCTGATGTAACCCCGAAGACACACTTCTTAGGGTTGAGTCGGACTTTGAATTTTTGCAACCGATCAAAGATCTTTGTTAGGATGCCAAGATGTTCAGCTCTGGTGAAAGATTTTGCTAGTAAATCATCCACATAGTCTTCCATGAATGTGTGCATCATATCATGGAATATGGTTGTCATTGCTCTTTGATAAGTGGCTCTGGCATTCTTCAAGCCAAAAGGCATAACATTCCAACAGTATGTTCCCCAAGGACAGGTGAATGCTGTTTTGTCTTGATCTTCAGGAGCTATTTTGATTTGATTATAGCCTGAGAAACCGTCCATTAAGGAGAGCATTGCATGGCCTGTTGTGAGATCTACAATTATATCAATACTTGGCGGAGGAAAGTCATCCTTTGGGCAAGCCTTATTGACATCTCTGAAGTCGGTGCATATTCTGATACTACCATCTGGTTTTGAGACTGGAACAATGTTGGAAATCCATTCTGCATAGTCAATAGGTCGGATGAATCCGACATCTAATAATTTCTTTAATTCTGTTTTGACCATGAGTGCTATTTGTGGATTCATCTTTCGTAGTTTCTGCTTGACTGGCTTGACTCCTGCAGAGATGGACAAGTGATGCATGATTAGGTGTGGATCTACTCCGGGCATATCAGCATATGACCAGGAAAATTTAATTTGTTGTCCTTTAAAGAAGATGATGAATGTCGATCTTTCCTCCTCCGTCAAAGATTCTGCAAGGTGAATGTTTCTGACTGCTTCGGTGGTACCAATGTTGATTGATTGAGTGGGCTCAATCAATATGGGTGATCGTTCATGAAAATGTTCAGGAAGAGTGTCAAGTCTCCCATCATTAGGTGCCTTAAAAAGGTTTTCACCCTCAGATGCGTCCTTTATTTTTACTTTTTTGGGATCCATTGCTGCCATTGACTGGTTTTCAGCATTAGATCCATTATTTGATTCATTTTTGCGACTGAGAGACTTGGCACTCCCTGAAGAACAGACATCATTATTTGGTTCACTGGTAGAGCCTGTTTCGGAATTTACGGTACATAGGTAGTGGATAATAGATTCATCATCTGGAAAAATTGGGATATCATGAGTCTTGGGTTCAGTCCAGTCGATGAGATCAGGGAAGACAAGTGGTAAGGAATCATTGGGCGGGTCAAGTTCAGCTACTGTAAGTGGTAGGATAGAGTTATCATCGTGATGGGTCTTGTTTTTAAAGAAGTTTAGGGTTTCATCGAGGTCTTCGATGGTATCATCTTCTACATAGACTTGTTTGTAATATTTCTGTTCGCTTTCCTGAACGTCATAGATATGTTGTGGTCCAAATTCAAGAGGTCTATCTCCTGCGTTATGTTCTTCTTGAGAAATGGATATGAAATCAGTATCATCTGGGATATTTGTAGTAGTATCAGAGCAGGTACCCCATTCATATTCATTTGAATCTGTCTCATAGGCATCATCCCAAATTCTATCTGTGCTGTAAATAGGTATGTTGTATGGTGAAAACAAATCTTTGATGATAGATACTATTTTGATATTCTGTGTTGATTCTGTATCCGATCCATCTTCTATAGTCTGGATTTGTTCATAGATTGTGCTTCCTTGAGGAGGAATGATGGTTTCTTGTGATGATATGATTTGTTCTTGAGTCATTGGTGTGCGAATATGAGCCACTGCTGCAGATATGGCCTTCTTATGATTCAAAAGCTTTCCCTGATATATCTTCTGATCTTGACGTTCTCATGCCTTGCGGATTGTTTCTGCTGATTCAAAGAGAGCTTCCTGCCATGATTCTTCCTTGTATTTCTTCTTTTCCTTCCATTGAGGTTTGGCATTTGTATGTGGCGGCTTTTTCAATAGGAAAGTGAATTTAGAACCTAATCTTGCTTTATTTCTACTAGGTTGTGAAGGAAGATCTATAGGTTCAGTGACTCCTTCTTGGCGTTTCCCAATAGGTCCTTTATCGCCATATCCCATTTGTTTCATGATCAAGTAGCCTTTTCCATATAGGTGTGTCGGTAGAACAATGTCTAGAGCGGCCGCTCTATTAGCTTCTTCTTCATCTTTGTATAGCCAGTTAAGAACATCCTTATCTTCTGATTCATGTGCTAGAGTCCCCAATTGGATGAAGGTACCATCAAATTTAGGGGCAAGTGCAAGGTAATGAGTCACAAATTTGCGGAAGTCCGCGCATTAGAAAACGCGCTCTTATAAATGGGGGCCCGTTTTCAAAAAACTGGGGGCCCGTTTGTGCTTCGAGCTCCCGAGCCGAAAGGTAACGGGGGTCCAAAGAAAAAAAAACGGGCCCCTGTTTTGTTCTAAAACGGGAGCCCTCTTTTAAACAAAACGGGGGCCCGTTTTTTAGAAACGGGCCCCCGTTTTGTTTAAAAGCGGGCCCCCATTTCTAAACGGCATTTTCCCTTTTTTTCGACAAGGCGCCCTTGTTTGAAAACGGGGGCCCGTTTTGTGGAAGTTGATTCCACAACCTGCCAATTGGCTCGGGATTAGGCTCGGGATAAGCCTGGGATGGCCACACCTGAGACATGGACCTGCAAGTTCAAATCTCCATGAATGAAAGCACAAATATGAACTTCAGAAATAGTTTACGCGCCTTTAATCAGAGAATTTTTATACGAAATTAAAACCCATTTCAGATTATACTGTCTAGATTCTAAATATGTAAATTTATTTAAAAATTGATTATTTTAACTATTTTTCATTTAATTTATACTAAATTGGGTCCATAAATTTGAAATATTAACTAGTTTTGTTAATTTAATAACTTTTTTATTTTAAAGAATTTTGGAAAAAAAATTATATGTCATCAATCTACACAATTCTTTTGTATTTGAAAAAAAAAAAAATCAAAAAATGTTAAGTTTACATCAAATTATGTGGGTCGTACACGTCAAATTTTTAAAACGATATTTACGGCCATTAAAAAATTAATTAAAAAAAAAATATTAGAAAAAAAAATACAGAAAAATATGCTCATCAATCTTCAGTGTGTTACAAGCCATTTCCCAAAATGGTTTGAGAAAATAATTTTAATTGTGTCAAAAAGTGTGGGTCGTACACATGCTTGGTATGGTCCTGAAACAGGCATTTTTAAAACATAGCTTTTAGAACTCCATTTAAAAAGTTATTTTTTATTATGTGGGTATTAAAATAAATTATATATTTGGAAAGTACACTCAGAGGGCTATCTTTTATATTACTGACTTTTTCCAAGATTCAATCTCTAAGTGTTTCAAAATTTAAGCTCAAATGAGACAAAATCTGAAAATCAGGGAAAACACTTCCACTTTTTGGCCAAAAAGTGGACTCATCTTCTTGCACTGACCCTTAGTTATGGGCTGACTTGCCAGATGTGTTGATATAGTAGGTAAACCATGCGATCTAGGTGATGTCAGCAATCTGGTCAAACATAAAGGCTCCATAGAGTATTCGCCCATGCCTTGGTCTTTGATTTGCATTTTCTGTTTGAAGTCTCCCCATAAGGAGTTTGATTTTGCTGTTGGTGAATCAGATGTTGAAGACCGCTGCTTTTCTCTGTTATAAGGAACCAAACTGTCTTGGGCTGCCCCCATGGCATTGCAATGTTGAAATGGATTGTGATCAGCTGATATGGAGATTTCCTGTCCATCATAAAGAAATTTGACACACTGGTGATATGTAGAAGGTACTGCTTGCATTTCATGTATCCAGGGTCGGCCTAATAAGATATTGTAGGTGAGATCAATATCTAAGACTTGACATATAGTATCCTTTTGCACTGGTCCTACCTGAATAGGCAATATCACTGTTCCTTTAGAGGACCTTTCCTCATCATCATATGCTTTTATGGTAATCTTTTTACAAGGATCAATAGATTCTTCTGAGAAGCCTAGTGCACGGATAAGCTTTAAAGTACATATATTAAGTCCGGCTCCTCCATCTATTAAGACTCTTTTGACACGGTGTTTGCAAACAATGACTTCAATATGTAGAGGAGTATTATGCGGATGACTCAATGAAGTATTATCATGCTCTGAGAAGTTGAGGTTATGAGACTCTGTCATGTGGGCAACCATAGCTTGGAATCTGTCTGTATCCAGATTTTGAGGTACATTTGTTTCTAATAGTGCTTGCTCCAATATGTCTTTATGTTTTGGAGATAGTTTCAACAATTCCAAGATAGATATCTGAGCCGGAGTCTTGCGTAGTTGATTAACTAAGTCGTATTGGATCTTTGGTGTGGTAGTTGGAGGTGCAGTATGTCCCTTCAAGACATATTTCTGAGTCCGGGTTGTTACATTGATAGATTCATGATCACGTTTATCTCGAATGGTTATAACATTGACTTGATGGTCTTCGGTTGATATGTGATTGATTGTGTTGTTGTAGATGTGATTAATACAAGCTCCGCGTGTATCATTTGAAGTTGATGCTCCATCTTTGTTATAATTTGGGAGAGGATCTTTGAAGGCTTCGTGATCATTATTTGTTTTGAGACCATCCACCGTTAAGTCACCTCGATCAATCATGTCTTGGATTATGTGTTTCAATCTCATGCACTCATTTGTTCTATGACCTTTGTTGCGATGAAAATCACAATAGTGTGAATCATTCCACCAAGGTGGTTTGATTGGGGGTTCATAATTGTTGATTGGAGGTAAAGAAAGAACCTTGTTTGCCAACAGTTCTCTGAATGCGGACTCTAATGATTGGCCCAATGGTGTGAAGATACGCTTATGGAAATTGTTGGTGTTGTTGTGTGAATTGTTGTTAGGCCCTGGATTCAAGTTTTTGTTTTGATTATCGTTGGCGTTGTTGGTATTGAGTTGTCCTTGAGCATTGTTTGGTGCATATGTGTTAGCACTGGGAGTAGCATTTTTAGGATTTTTCGTATTTTGAGTATTTCCTGATAAGGCAAGCACTGGCTGTTTAGATTTTGGATCATATGATTCATTGTTGCCTTCATTTTTGTTTCGAGTCCAAAATCGAGTTTTGTCTAGATTAGTGTTGTTTTGGTTATTGTAGTTTGATGAGTTCGTCCCTTTTTTGTAGAACTTGAGTGTTCCCTTTTTGACACAAGCTTCCTCTACTTGGATGCCATTTTCGATCAATTTGTCAAAAGATGGTATGCATTGAAGTTTGAGTCTGTAACTCATCTCACCATTCAAGTTATCAATGAAGATTTCCATTTTCTCTTTTTCAGGAATATCTCAAGGATATCTTGATACCATGCGTCGCCAACGTTGAAGGAATATCATGAATGTTTCATTGTTCTTTTGTTTGGTGTTGCAAATATCTAGCATGGTTATGACATGTTGGATGTTGTAAGAATAATGGGTGATGAATTTGTTAACCAATTCGTCAAATGATCTAACAGGTGGTGTAATCTTGGATAACCATTCCATTGTTTGTCCTCCCAGGCTTCTCGAGAATAACCTCATCAGATAAGTGTCATTATGAGCAAATTCAAGACTCATAGTACAAAATTCTCGAACATGATCTCGAGGATCACCTTTCCCATCATATTTATCAAATTTGGGAATGTCTGAGTTTGGAGGAAAAGGTGTCATGTTTAAGCTTCTATCAAATGGATAAGGACAGATTTCGTTTATAGAGTACCGCACTGTTGTCCCTTGTTGCATATCATGCATTTGTCTTTGCAACATTTGCATTTGTTGAGTAAGAGCAACCAAGGGCGCATTATCTTGTCGAGGAAAGAGTTCTTCCCTCGTATTTGTTCTCAACTGAAAAGGTGTAGTAAATGGTATGTGTTGTTTTGGGGTTTCAAACGCAGGTACTTGCATTTCTGGTATATGTTGTTCTGGAATATGTTGTTCAGGTACGCGAGTTTCTTCTTCCCTTTGTTGTTCTTTATATGTATATTGTTGAGACCCTGTTTGAAAGACGTTTGCGTCGAAATCTTTAGGAAGTTTGACGCCTTTTCTTGTAAGCATGAGTAGATATTTTTCTTTGTCATTTTCCATGAGTTTTTCGATGAGTTTTTGGAATGAAGGATTTTCTTGACATTCCTGAAGAATTGCGTCAATAATTTCAGGATCTTCTGAGGATGGAACTTCAAAAGGATTTGATAATCTACGATTCATACTTGATTCCGCGTGTGTCTCGCTTTGTTTGTTTCGTTGAGAGCGAGTGATAGGCATTTCAATAGAAACTTTCTGTGATGAAAGGAACAAAGTCCTCGTTGATGTTTTGCTCTGGCGTTGGTGGTTCTGGTCGAGATGTGTTATATGTGATGCACTCGTCGGGTAGGAATGCTAGATTGATCTTTCCTCCGCGGTTTATCTTTTGATTAAAAGCAGACTTTTGATAGTATGCTGTTGTTTTCAGGGGTTCTTTGTCAAATTCGCTGGATTTGTTTTGGATATAACGTTTGACATGATGAAGAAATACCCGATGGGATTTGAAGAGTTGACGATTGATGTATAAAAATTTATTTCTCGTGATGAATTTGGAAAAATCTAGGTTGTTGTTTCTTCAACGTGATGTTGCGATAGAGGTTCTTTCTTCTCAGAATGAGGGGATTAGTCATGCATGAGTGATCAATGATTTCCTTTGATTTGTTTGAATTTAGTTGATTCTTGTTTTAAAAATTTCAAATTTTACTTTATCAGAATGAAGGTTTAGATATCCCTTCACGATAAAGCGTGTCAAATGATATGGATAAAAGTTTCCCGATCTGGAAACTGGATTTGACAATTTGGAAATTTTTAGACAAGTGTTTTTGGAGATAAAATCCGTAAGATGTTTAAAGGATTGGATTGATACTGATGATGAAAAGTTTCCGGATTATGATAGGAAAGACGTCCTCTATTGCCGACTTGTTTTCGGATTCGGACAACTTTGTTTGATACAAATTTGATTTGAGAAATAGTTTTAATGATTTGTTTTTGTCACTCTGGTTTGATAAAAGATGTGTTTTGATGAAAAACTGTTTTTTTTTTTTTTTTAAATATTTTTGAAATTTTCAAAATTTTTGATTTTTCAACTCTCTGTTTTTCTACCTCAACTTACGCGCTAAAACAGAGGCTTAATGCGCTACTAAATTTTTTCTATGCGCTAAAAGGTTTCTCACACGCGCTAATCTGCCCCCGGTTACACGCTAAAATATTGATTCTGGAAAAAAAATTTCTCTGACAGTGGAAAAATCAAAGTGCTAGACTGGGCTTTACACGCGCTGACTGTTTCGGCTAATGCGCTAAAGTAGGCTTTCCACGTGCTAAGCTGTTTGTTTCACGTGCTAAGACAAGTTGTTTGAAATTTGCTTGTGATGTTTGCTTGGAAAGCAACGCGCTAGACTGTGTCTCTTACGCACTATCTGATTTTGTTAATGCGCTATCTTTGGATATCTACGCGCTAATTTTTTTCTGAGACGCAGTACAATGTGTTTTGTACGCGCTAAAAGTTTGTTCACTGTTTTACCTTAGAATTGAAGCACTACTGTTTTTGTTTCACGTGCTGGTTTGTACGTTAGATGCGCTAAAATAACTATTACATGCGCTAAGATGTTGCTCTTACGCGCTAAACTGCCCTGATTTTTCCTTTTGGTTGTTTCTGTGAGGATTCTAATTTTTGTTGAGAGAATTTTTAAGTGTGATGGATGATTTTCTGAAATACAAAATGCAAGCACGACACACAAAGTACAATCATTTCGCTTAATCTAACAGAAAGTGTATGTTCTGTCGAGGATGTGTTCAAATCCCCAATGTTTTAACAGGTTGGATACAAGATAAACATTTCAGAAAGACTCTTTATTCAAGGGTCATAAGCAACATCATAGCCCACTAGTTTCAATACTCTGTCAGCTCAAACAACCGTGTCACCCCCTAGAGGGCGCCCGTTTTTTTGCCTTTTGCCAGAAGTTAACTCAAAGTGAATTGCTTCACAGTTGAGTAGTTATCTTGGGAGATATATGGTGAGTAATCTTGGGGGCAGATTCTTCCCCACCCTTGCACTATGATGTTACAAATGTTTGGATACTGACTCAGCTCAAAGTTTCTAATGCTATGGTTCTTAATCAGGCTTCCCATTCGGCCGTCAGTGATAAACTCCCTCAGGAGGCTTCCCAACTTTTAGAACAAAGGCTTTACGTATCTCGAGGATACTGGGGGAAGGCTAATCACTGCGCGCAACCGTTGAAAAGGACTTTCGTCACTTTCCACATTTGATTATAGTGGGTTGGAATTCTTGGCGTCAAAGCCGTTCCCCACTTAGGTCGTTCCCTTCACAGCGGCCATAAACGGCTTTAAGAGTTGATTGCAACTCCTCGGGAAGGCAGGCCTGCTAAAGGTTTTAACTGCTTGAAATACTGAAAGTGTAAGAGTGGTTTGGCTTTTTGATCACCCAATTAAGGGGAGAGCATATACCTTCCACTTTCGAGACAAGGCAAATAAGTTTGTTCTTTTTAACCTCCAAGACAATAATTTGCTAACTTCTATTTGGAGGTGTTGCTCCAACAAGCATGATGTTCTTTTTAATCCTTCATAGCAATAATTGTCTAATCTATGGAAAATAAATCGTCAACAAAGCAAATTCAATTTTTGGTGGTCAACAAAAGAAAAAACGTTTTTTCTATAAAAGCAAACTTCCTCGCGTTACCTGCAAGAAACTGTTAAAACCCTGCAAATAAACAGAATGAGAAGATTGTTAGTTTGTTTCGGGGGACTTCTACAAGTCTAAATTTTTTTAATTTGGTTACAAAAAAATTGTCTGTTTTGTCTATTACGTGCTACAGAACAAACTGTACGCGCTACAATAATCTGCGGATGCGCTACAGCTTTTTCTCCATGTGCTATTCTGTTATTCGGATGCGCTACTCTGTGCATCGTACACGCTAATCTGTGTTTTTCTTTTCCCGTGGTCTATTTTGCAGGAAAAATTTGAATTTGATGCGCTAACTGTTTGTTTCAACGCGCTGGAATATGTATGGCAAGCGCTAAAAGGTTAGGCGGATGCGCTAATCTGTTAGGTACATGCGCTAATCTGTGTTTCGCTGGCGTTGACACCTACAGGAAAATTTGTCAAATAGTGTCATGCGTTGAGGAACCGTGTTTACGCGCTAAGACAGAAAGTACACGCACTAAATAGTAGGCTAGAAGCGCTAAACTGTTAGGCGGATGCGCTAAAATGTCTTTTCGATGCGCTAATTCTAGTTTCCCGCGTACCTGCAAAAGTCATCAAATTCAAAAAATGATATGTTATTGGGGGTCGTGCCCCACGGTGGGCGCCAGAAATGTATGTGGGAAAAGTGGGTGAATAAAACTTAAAACGTGAAAATTATGAGAAATACCAATCCACACACACACACAGGACTTCTTGATGCAAACTATGGAGTAACGTAGTGTTACTCAGCTTCCCAAGGAGGGTCCCATGGTTCTCCATCTCACAATGTCCTTCAAACCAATGTTTTGCTCTCAGATTACTGAGCAAAATGGTTTAGGGATGGCAAATATGAGAACGAGAGAGATTTTTAATTGATTTTAGTATGAGATGGATGTTAAGCTATGTATGATGCTGAAATGCAATAAACTAAATGATAAGATGACAGGGTTAGTATGAATACTATCCTAACATACTATATTTAGTCTATGATTGAACTAAAATGATAAAGAACTTATTCTAAGCATGCATATTAGTCTATATTACTGATCTAAAAGAGGCTAAATGATGAGCATAAAGATGATATGAGAGCTTGAAATAATTTGAGCATAAGTGTGATGCTTCAAATTTGAAAGATGATTGTTAAAAATGGAGGAATGAGAGCTCTATTTATAGCACAAACAGGGCAATGGATGGTCAAGATTGAATGATTTAATCAAGGGCCAATTTTGAAAGTTGGGGATCCATGTGCACAATTTGCACCAATGAAATGATGACAAATGTCAACATAAGATTGGGTTGAAAGAAGAGGTTGGAGGCATTAAAGGCCTGAGGAGACCTCATGGTTATCTAAAGGCTAAGGGTCAAGTCTAAATTAGGATTACCTAATGAATTAGGATTTAATCTAAAGATAAACCTTTGTGCAAATGATTAAGAGATAATCATGGTCAAAGCATTAATGACTTGATGAGACCCTTGGGTTGGGTAGAGGTTGAGTCAAAACAAATGTTTTAACCATGTGGGAGGGTTTGAAATAACCATTAATGGTTATTGGAGACTTTGGAGATTAAGTGGTTGAAGGTTGGAAGCCTTCAATGGTTTTCAAAGACTTTAAGGGTTTTGGTGGTTGAAGGTTGAAAACTTTCAATGGTTATCCAAGACTTTGGGTCATTTGAGAAGTGACCTCCCTTTGCTTAGGGATGTGACAAAGTTTAGAGGGGGTTTAGGTTAATTAGAATTGGTTAGAATATTCTAGAAGGGGTTAGGAAGGGGTTTGGGATTTTGCAAGTGGATGGGGGATTATAGGATTTAATTGAATTATTTGATTTTCATTCAATTTGGTTGTAATTAAATAAATTTGATTTATTCAATTTAGGATAACTTTTTAATTAAATTTGAATTTAATTAAAAGTGGCTAGGGGATTTAATTGAATAAAATGATTTATTCATTAAATGGTATAGTGAATTTTATTTAAATAAATTGAATAATTTATTTAATAAAATAGAAGAATGTGGATAATTTAATTAAATTGGATTTAATTAAATAGAGAAATGAACATAAAATATTCATTTAGGAATATGGTCATTTTTATACGTCTACAATTATTAAACCTTAATGTTCAAGTTTGTTATGTGTATATTAAGGATGTGTTCAAAATCCAGGGCTATTGATGAACATTTTTTTTGGCAACACGGTTTTTGCATACACATAGCGAGTACACTCAATATAATTGGAAGGGATGTATTTTTGCAACACAACTTATTATCATGCATTTGATGAGGTTTACAATTTTTGTTATTTGACAACACTATTTGATAATTTTTTATGATATAATTATCACATAACCTTTATGCTCATGAAGGTCTTTTTTGATGATATACAACAGTATCACATTACGATTTTTGCATCAACATAGTGGGTTCTGTTGATATAATTCGAAGGGACATTTTTATGGTATATAATCCCACCTTTTCATTTATTATCATGCATTTCAATTGAAGTGATTATCATAAATCCTTTATTTTCATCCATGCATTTTATGTGTAGACTAACAATTCTTAAAAATACAGGTTCATGCTAGATCATTCATCATTGACAAGACCCTCTCTTGGTGATGGTACATATTCCTTTGTGCATTAATGAGATTAAATTTTGGGTCTTGTCATCATTTATTATCATGAAGATGATTCAAATGCATGTGGCCAGGACACATCCGCAGTGGATCAAATTGTCATGACAGATGATCTATTGAATCAAACATTTGACATTGATAGTCAGGTAAATAGGTTAATGTTGGGCCTTCAACATCAACACCTACTAGTCAAGGTGGTCATCGAACTTCCACTTAGGTAACCTTGTCTATTTTTATTCATTAATGGTTTATAAAATAAAGTCAGTTAGATTTTGGCAATTGAATAACATTGTTTCATTTTCAGACGCTGACATCAGATGCACCTAATATTCTCTCCACAATGGAGCATGGTGTTCTCTAGCAGTAGCATCTTTGATGCTTTTGACAGTAGTATGAGTCAGATTAGTAAATTTCTAATTTGATGCTTCCCATAGGGCTTTGCAACCTCAGATTGTGAGTGTGCCCCTGTTACAAATGAATTGTACTTTAATCGACATAGATGGTCTATGATGGCATTTTTGTAAGACTATATGGTTTTATTACATATATTGTACTTTAATCGACATATAACAATATCCAAGTGGTGGTTGGCATGAGCTTGAATATGGTAAGTTGTATGCATCTTGAAGTTGAATATGATATGTTGTATACATCTTGAAGTTGAAATTTGATTAGACTTTGTTAGCATTTGATGAATCATAAATGTCATTTCATTATTAATCTTGTGAGTGTGATGTGTAGGAATAAACATCAATTACTTTGAAAGTCATAGATGGTTGTCTTGATATGATAACCACCAAATGGTTGTGCCTTATGAAGAAAAGCTGAACAGATAATAACTAATTGAGAACATCAATTCAAATCCATAATATGGAGGATGCTAATAACAGATCTTTGTATATTTATTTTTTCTAATAATGAAATAGGTACAACTGTATTGAGATAAAATGAAGCGTTTCTCTCATATGAAGATGTCACATTGTCAAATTGGTTTTTATTATAATACACAAGACATAAGTAAAATCAAAATGCTCTCGTCAAATCCTTCCAGATTCCATGTTAACCTATGACTCATTAGTGTATGTTGGGAGAGGGAAGAGTCTGTGGCTTCAGGGTACAGTTTTGGACTTGAACCATATTGCATAAATCTCAAGGCTTCAACTTGATTATCATTAAAGGTTTCTGATTGTTTACAAAATATCCCTTCATATCCCTTCATGGATGTCACATGCGTAGGGTATGACCCCGAGTGTCGAATCGAGTGGGGGGGCAAAATAGGAGCATACGTAGGGTAATAATGCCTAACTAGACATGTCGGAGCTGACGGTTCATCATCGCAATGAGAAGAACAAGAAATCGGCCACGTGACAACATTCCATTAAGTGAGACTGACGATTTTTTCACCAACCGAAAAATTGCTACCCTAATAAAACCGTAGGGCAACTTGAAAACCCGAGATAGGCTTTTGTAAGGACCCCTCTCATGGCCCTATAGGTTCAAACAGATCATTCGCAAGTGCCACGGATTTTGAGTTAGCGCCCATCAAAGTTTGACAATTTTCAGCACTTAGGACACTCAAGGGATGACGCCGGTAGGGTATGACCCCGAGCGTCAGATCGAGTAGGGGGGGCAAAATAGGAGCATGCGTAGGGTAATAATGCTTGATTGGACATGTCAGAGCCGAAGATTCATCATCGCAACGAGCAGAATGAGATATCGCCCACGCGACAACATTCCATTCAGTGAGACTGACGATTTTTTTGCCAATCGAAAAATTGTTGCCCTAATAAAACCGTAGGGCAACTTGAAAAACCGAGATAGGCTTTTGTAGCGACCCCTCTCGTGGCCTCGTAGGTTCAAACGGATTGTTCACAAGTTCCATGGATTCGGAGTTAGGGCCAGTCAAAGTTTGATAATTTTGAGCACTTAGGGCGCTCAAGGGACGACGCCTGTAGGGTTTGACCCTGGGCGTCGGATCGAGTGGGGGAGAAAACTAGGAGAATGCATAGGGTAATAATGCCTGTCAGAGCTGACGGTTTTTCATCACAATGAGCAGAACAAGAAATCGGCCACGTGACAACATTCCATTGAGTAAGACTAATGATTTTTTCACCAACCGAAAAATTGCTGCCCTAATAAAACCGTAGGGAAACATGAAAAACCAAGATAGGCTTTTGTAGGGACCCCTCTCATGGCCCCGTAGGTTCAAATGGATCATTCATAGGTGCCACAGATTCCGAGTTAGGGCCCGTCAAAGTTTGACAATTTTTTGCACTTAGGGCACTCAATGGACGACACCGGTAGGGTATGACCCTAAGCGTCGGATCGAGTGGGAGGGGGAAATAGGAGCATGTGTAGGGTAATAATGCCTGACTGGACATGTCAGAGCCAATGGTTCATCATCGCAATGAGTAGAACAAGAAATTGGCCACACGACAACATTTCATTGAGTGAGACTGATGATTTTTTTGCCAACTGAAAAATTGCTGCCCTAATAAAACCGTAGGGAAACTTGAAAAACAAAGATAGGATTTTGTAGGGACCCCTCTCATGGCCTCATAGGTTCAAATGGATCATTCGTAGGTGCCATGGATTCCAAGTTAGGGCCCATCAAAGTTTGACAATTTTGAGCACTTAGGGCGCTCAAGGGATGACGCTGGTAGGGTATGACCCCTAGCGTCGGATCGAGTGGGGGGGGGGGAAATAGGAGCATGCATAGGGTAGTAATGCCTGAATGGACATGTCAGAGCTAATGGTTCATCATCGCAACGAGCAGAACGAGAAATCGGCCAAGCGACAACATTCCATTGAGTGAGACAGGCGATTTTTTCCCCAACCGAAAAATTGATGCCCTAATAAAACCATAGGGAAAATTGAAAAACCAAGATAGGCTTTTCTAGGGACCCCTCTTGCTGCTCTGTAGGTTCAAACTGATCATTCGCAGGTGCCATGGATTCCGAGTTAGGGCCCGTCAAAGTTTGATAATTTTGAGCACTTAGGGCGCTCAAGGGACGACGTCAGTAGGGTATGACACCGAACGTTGGATTGAGTGGGGGTAAAAATAGGAGCATGTGTAGTGTAATAATGCCCAACTGGACATGTCAGAGTCGATGGTTCATCATCACAACGAGTAGAACAAGAAATCGGCCACCTGACAACATTCCATTGAGTGAGACTGATGATTTTTTCACCAACCAAAAAATTGCTGCCCTAATAAAACCGTAGGGAAACTTGAAAACTGAGATAGGATTTTTAGGGACCCCTCTTGTGGCCCCGTAGGTTCAAATGGATCGTTCGCAGGTGCCACAAATTCTGAGTTAGAGCCCATCAAAGTTTGACAATTTTGAGCACTTCGGGCACTCAAGGGACGACGTCGGTAGGGTATGAGCCCAAGCGTCGGATCGAGTAGGGGGGAAAAATAGGAGCGTGCATAGGGTAATAATGCCTAACTAGACATGTTGGAGCCGACGATTAATCATCGCAACGAGCAGAATAAGAAATTGGCCACGCGACAACATTCCATTGAGTGAGACTGACGATTTTTTCGCCAACTGAAAAATTGCTGCCCAAAATTAACCCCAAGCATTCGACCGAGGTCGGGGGAAAAGTAGGACCATGCATAAGGTAATAATGAATTGTATCAAGTATTGTTCATTAAATGAATTGTATTGTATTGTTCATTAAATGAATTGTATTGTTCATTCATTGTATTGTTTATTGAATGAATTTTATTGTATTGTTGATTAAATGAATTGTATTGTTGATTAAATGAATTGTGTTGTATTGTTCATTAAATGAATTATATTGTTCATTATAAAAACAGCAGTTACGATGAAATGAAATGAATTGTATTGTTCATTAAATAGCCATTATTAGCCATTGTTAATTATTGGAATGAAGATTAAAGATTTCCATGATAACACCACACACAGATGAGCAACAATTTATTGGATCGAATATCAACTTCTGTATATATAAAAATGTCGAATGATTATAAATGTATGTCCATACACAAATATGACATGAACACCAATTGAAACAAAATGTATGTCTAAATATGTGAATGTATGTCCATACACAAAATATACATGCCAACTAGACATGTAAGCATCCCAAAACTATCTATAACATCCTAAGTTGTTGATGGATCATCAAAATCGATCGTCTTCACTACACTGCTCGGCTCTGAAGGATGCTGCACAAGAAAAACAAACCACGACTAATATTAGTTATATTTTATAATTCACATTTGAAAAGTTAACATAAAAATGAACTATAACTGAACTATTCATGTTTACCTCATCTCCACGTTTTCTCTTCAGCTTTGCAAGACTCTTGACATATGTCTTTGGTAGAGGAGGTATGTTTTGAATATTTTGATACACAACCTACATATGTTAAGAAACATGACATTGATACAAGTTAGCATATAATTGTCACTGATAATAACAAATTATATCTACTAATCAAATAATAAAATAAACACACATCTACTCGAGGCATCTCTTCTTCTTCTTCAGGTATACTGGGTGTAGTCATCAAGGATGTGAAGCCAAGAGTTCTCTATATATATACACAACAAGTATATGAAACTATCAATCTATGTCTAGACATGTATAATCACTATAAGTTATTTAAATTATTCATTCAATCATATTTGCATTCAATTACCTTTCCCTTGTCTCCAATTGCACTAACAGATCCTAAATCACACTACACCGCACTCGTGCTACTTGTGCCCTACAAGAGAAAAATAAGATATACATGCAAGTTACTACCTAATCTAATTAATACAAATATAAATGATGAGCATGTATGTACAATAAAATTCAAACGACTAGGAGCAATAATATATGTACCATCAAGCTATCAAGGCTAAATGAAATGGCCGACAAGGTGCCCTCCTGAATCTATCTCAACTCATCCTCGGTCATCAACTGTTAAATAGACCATGTAAATAAAAATCAGTACTTACTATTATCTAATTTATAAATATTTAATTAAAATATAACGTGAACTGTGAAAACATAAATCTGACCAATACATCATCAATGTATGATGACGGTGCCTCCTCAACTCTAGCATGTGAGGACTCCCCAGGGTATCCTCTAGTCTGTGTAATAACCTCTGGTGCATCATGCATCTCATGCACCTCATAATCTGCACTACCCATAGGAGGATCAACAAGTTGTCCAACTAGACCAAAGCATACGTGCCCACACATGACACAACTATGGGGCACGCATATGTGTGCAGCCGAGGATGACATGTCACCGACACTAGATACACTGCTACCATCAAGAGTAGGCTGAGCTACTGACGTAGCCTGAGAAACCAAAAGGCTACTCAAAGAGTGAATAGTCGATATGGTCCGTAAAGCCGCCTCACAAATGATATCAGGATGCTGAACTACAGGTGGGGGATCAACAGGAGGTTGGGGGACATATGGGCCCTGGACTACTCTGACTACCCCAGGTCTATTTTGGGGCATACCTAAACCTACACCCTGGAAAGGTTAGATGTCAAAGTAGTTCACATGTTTGCGTAAAACAAACTCAGCATACAATTTTTTTATGAAATAGAAGGGGATATCAAGATTGTTGTTGGGTGGTTTGTCGAAAACCATCAACCAATGATCCCAAAAGTTTTTCACAATCCCATCATTTGTGCACCATTTGATAGAAAGTTTTTTTTTTGGGGATCTACGGGCTGACCAGTACGAGGATTGACAAACAATGAGGTGATTTCAGCTTTGGATATCTCAAGATCCTTGATATCCTTATACGACAAGCCATCTGCATATTTTTCCTTCATAGAATCTCACCACAAAAAGGCGGCATCGTGCTCCTCAGTAATGGTTTCCATACTTTTTATGATCAACGTGAGAGGATCAAACAATGGGTTTAGACGAGGGATCCTGCGATATACTTCTGCAATCCCCCTTAATTCATTCAAATTTTGGGCAATCAAATATGGAATTGAGGGGGGGTTTGGCAAATGAGGGTTTGGTTGTTGCAGTTGTGGTTGTGGTTGGTTAGTGTTTTAATTGTTGTCCCCCATTTTTAATCTAATTGGATATAAACAATTAAATTTAGTTAACAAATTTAAACAATTAGGTATTTGATTTAAAAAAACCTAGTTTTCATGAAAAAAACCATATTTTCAATAAAAAAATCAAATAAACATTAACAAAAAATACAAAAAATGAATGAAAACGATTCAAAACGATAAAATTCTTACCTCTAAATTTATTTTTTTGCAATTTTTTGTTAAAACACCGGATATCGGATGGAGCAGATATCAGATTTTGATGAATTCATGCGACCCATGAGTTAAAAATGACTCACGGGACTGTCACTGTCGAAATATAAAAGTCTCAGAAAATCGGATATCCGATTTTTATACTTCAATTATTTTTAAATAACATATATAATATAATAATATATTATTTAATATATTATTATATTATATAATACGTATTGTATAATAAAATATTATATATAATATAATATAATATAATATTATAATATATAATATAATACAATATTATACTATATTATATATAATATAATATAATATTGTATTGTATAATATATAATATAATATAATATAATATAATATAATATAATATAATATAATATAATATAATATTATATAATATATTATTATATTATAATATAATATAATATAATAATATATTATATAATACGTATTATATAATATATATAATGTAATATGTAACATATAATATATTTTTTAAATTAAAATTACAAATAAAAGTAAAAAACTCTTACAAATGTACATCAAATCCTTAAATTTTTCACAAACTCTTATAAAAAATGAGCTTTGACGTTAAATATATCTTCAGAGCCTTGTAATAACCTTTTCCATCGTAGGGAAATTGGAATGTATTTGAAATTAAGCAAAATAATAAACTAACTGATTTTTCTTATTCCAATGAAATGAGTCGATTCATAGTGTCATTTCTAAGGGAAAAAGATATCTACAAGCAAAACAAGAAGAAGAATAAAATCTTATTAGACAATCTAAGTTAGACTTAATCACTTACAACCATACACAAATTTTCACCTTCTACCTATCTAATTACAATAAATGGCAAAACTGAATTTAATATAGAAGAATGAAATTTATTGTGCACTATCTATAAAACTATTTTGGAGTTCCAAAACTCTAGTTTGAACCATTAATATAAGAAATCAATTTTTTTTATGTGGTTTAATAGTTTTTACAAATTGTTTAAATATTATTATATATGAAAAAAATTCTAATTTATTTTTATTAATCAATATGAATATTTATTCTTTTTGTAAAAAAAATAAAAAATAAAAATCTTTTACAAATGTACACCAATTTCTTGTAATTTTCACAAACTATAATTTTTATACAAAATTGAACAGAGCAAGTAGATTTAAAGCTAAGTTTTAAATTTATATGATAGGTTGAAAAGCTCATCATACTCAATATTCTCAAAATATGAGAGCTACTTAAAATGTACAAATAGTTTATGTTCTTTTAAATGTTATTTGAGGTTTAACCCATTCAAATAATTATATATAATTTACAAAAGATAGAGGAGATAAAAAATCTTGATAATCCCTTAAGTTAAAATAAGGTATGGTAAGTATAAGAAGTTGGGCTCATTTCTATTTAGAAAATTGTGGAACATTTAAAAAATAAAAATAAATACCCACTTTAAATTAATAAATATCTATTTTGATTCAAAAGAATAAATCTAAATAGATATTCATTAATATTTAGAGTTTAATTAAGAATAGATATTTGTTCTAAAAAAATATTAATTATTTTCTACTATTAATATGTTTTACATTTTGTTTCAATAAGAACAAAAAATCTTGAAAGAGGAAATAAAAAAATCCACATATTGTCTCTTTAATAGTGTTCTCATTCCACATTCTCCCCCATGAGAACTAGTTGAAAAAGTTTTGAACTATACACATGTCTATTACACATATTTTTTTAATTTTGTTTCCTTATTTCTAATGTAAATGCATTTTTGAAACCTGAAACCCTAGACCAAACTCTAACAACTTATAACATAATCTAATAATTATGCCTAATTATAAACTATAAGCACTAAACCATAATCCTTAAACTCTAAATTGGTTAGTAATAGGTTTAGGATAAAATTGACATTTAATTGCAACCAAATTAGCCATTAAATTATAATGAATTTGTTAAAAAATTGTATCAAACTATTTGTTTTTAAATATAAAAAATTACAAACATAAATTATATTAAGAGTTCTAAATTTCATTAATTTATATCATTTATAATATCAAAATATGCAAGTTAATATTAGGTGGTCAAAGTCAGAGAACTACTCTTCTATTAACTAGTTCCTTTATAAAAGAGTTACAATTTTGAGCATTCACCCAAAACCTAGATTAGCTAGAAGGAAGAAAAGGATCAATTTGTCATCTTTCTTCTTAATTACACATTATTTTAATTACAATCATAGCGATTTTAATTTAGCAAAGAATTCTTAAATAGTGTCAAATCTATCTAGCTCAAATTAATGAGCTCATTCTCTACTTGACGTGGTTTCTTGAAATATTAGGCCTAAAATAGGGGAGAGCGGATAGTAAACAAGTTTCAATTATTGTTTTTGATTAAGGGTTGAGGGGACTCAAAACCCCTTATAGAATATTTTGAAGGGTCCTAAAATCCTCTGGACTTAATGGGAATCCAAAATCAAAAATTTGAACGTTGTAGAAAGACTAATAGTAACCAACCAAATGCCTAACAACAGAAAAGGGTGTCAAAGAAAAGGCAAAAACATCCACAACACCCACACCTACAAACAAGGGAGACCACTTAATATACATGAGCATAGGGTTTTTACAAGCTCCGTTAACCTTAGTCATGTGTTTTAACAAGGCTCCCATAACCTCCATCCCCGAAAACATATGAATGAAGTGAATAAAGAAAACTAGAAGAGTGGGTTTTTTAAAAAGGCTTCCAAAACCTTCAATAAAGAAGGGTTTTAAAAAGGCTCCCTCAACCTCAAGGAAAACATTCCCGCGAAAAACAAAGTCTTCAAAGACGCAAGTACCAAAGTGAAAGCTGAGAATCAATCTCAAGATCCACCTCAATAGGGAAAGGAGAGAGATACCATAAGAAAGGGCCAACAAAACCCCCAAAAAACAACTCTAGCCAAAAGAACCAACCCCAGTCTCCTCCTCCAAAGAAGACAAAACTACCCCACAAGCGATAGTAGGCTAACACAAAGCATGGAGAGTCCAAAAAGAACCACAATCTATGATCACCCCCTCCAAATCAATATGAGCCAAGAAGGGTAGGAAAAGCCCCGAAAGAAACCAGCCACATAAAAGCAACAAAATACCTTAACCAAAAATCAATCGCAAGAAAGTGCCCTTGAAAATTAACAACAACGATCTAGTCACCAAGACAAGACCAAAGAAAAAGGTGAGGGAAACCACCAACCACTGAACACCTCATTGAAGAAGAGACACCAGGAAGCCCTATAACAAACACCACCTCAATAGGTATAGTAGAAGCATGTCTCACCAAAGTAGCCACCTCAAAAGGAACACTAGAGGAAGAGAACCATCCCAACACAAAAAGGAGGCTAGGGACTAGGGCCCAAGAAGAAACAAAAATAAAAAACATCAAACAAACAAAAAAACAACATAAGACAAAATAGAAATAGAAATAAAAAGAAATTAGAGAGCAACCCCTACAGAAAAGACCATCCAGCAAGAGAAATCCCAAGAACCCCAAAGCAAAAATGGTAACAAAAAACCAACACACGAAAGACACCATAGCATAGAGGGGAAACAAATGCCAAGCACCCAAAACCCCAAAAGCTCACAAGGAAAGAGGAACCCGAAAATAACAAGTGGCCCAAAACAAAACAAAAGGGAAAAAAACAAGGGTAGGGAAGACCACAGAGAAGAAACCCCAACATCAAGGCAACCTAGAAAGGAGAAAAAAGAAACCCACACCAAAAAGCCAACCACAAAGGGGACTCACAACACTCGAAAATTGCCTCCACCAGAGCGAGCATAGAGCCAAGCAAAACAAAAATAAAGACAGGAGAGAAGACAAAATGGAAGACCATAGAAAGCATAGACAAGACAACACCAATAGAGACAAAAATAAGATTATCCCCAACAAAACCCTTTCCGCTTGAAGCCCAAACATGCTTTCTCTTGAACCTGCACACCAATAGTCGAAGACAACCACAAAAGACAGAAAGCACGTACTGCACCCCAACAAAACTGTTGAAAGTCCTACAACCAACACAAAATAGAGTAGGAAAAAGAGAGAGAAACAAGAAAACAAAGGAAACAACCCACTCTGACCAGGGAGGAGGGGGACCCATAAACCCAGTAGTTCCAATTATTTCTATAGAGCATGTGTTTATAATATTCAATCTTGTTGCATATTTTTATTAGTATATATTGTAAATAAATTAAACACACACACACACACACATATATATAAATAAATAGACAATCCTTCTTTCACTTTCTCTCTTTGGATCTTCTTTTGATTAGTGTCTTTAGAAGTCTTCTTGGGAATCCTTCTCTCTAGAGAGTCTTCATCATTATCTCCTTGTCCACTGGGAGGCACTCGTTGAGTAGAAGAAGGTGGATGTTGAGTAGAAGAAGACTATTCTTGACTTTCTATTGCTTTCCTTGCAGTATCTTGAGATCTTTATGGCATTACACTAGATTTTTTCATAGTCTTCTTTATAACACATTCTTCAGATCTTTTGATAACTATGATAGTTTAAGTTTTAATAATTTTGAATTCTTTTATTGTACAACAAATTAATGCAATTTACTACATTTTCACTTGATAAATAAAAAATAAGGTGTACCAGATCAAATTCATCATCTACAATGTGTGTGACATCCTAATTCAACTTAAAAGTTATAATCTCTCTCAAGGATAGTCTTATCTAGTAAACCCAATTTCCTAACCTCATATCATCAACACAATTATCCTAGTAACCTTCAAAATGTGGGATATGATTCAAAATTGGTTGAAGAAAAATGATTGCTCAATGACTAATGCTAAATGCATGATAATTATATTATTAGATCTAGTCTATTATATACAAGTTGGAAAATAATTACAATGTAACTATAAAATCTTGTAATTGTAGAATAGTTACATAATAGTAATGTAACACACAACATCAACACTTATTACATTGTTCCTGCAAATATAAACTTTACCTATCCAAGGGAGACCCCTTTAAGGCTTACATAAAAACTTGCTGAAAAAATAAAATCAATACATATTATTTTGAATATTTTAATTGAAGGAAAAATCCCTGAATCAAGTGGAACTCCCAAGAAACCTCGTGACCCTCACAAACGTGTAGCTATGAGATAAATTATTCATTTCTCCTTTCCATGAACTCTTGAATCATAGACACTGATGTATTACAAAACCATCCTCTGAGTTTTATCTTGACCCTTGTAAGGGTATAATACTTGATCACAATCTCATGAACTCTCTAGGAAACCATCCATACTTATCTTGGGTTCAACATTAGTAATAAAAGATAAAGCATGGATCTCTATCTTGTTGAGGTACGCAAATATTCTCAGAAAAAAATCAATATAGATAACATTGCTCTCTATTTCATGAATGTTTCCCCTCATCTTCAAAATTACATTGCCAAAGTTTTGAGTTGTCAAATTTTTAGTCTTCCTACTATCAATTTTGGATTACCTCTCACTTTTGGTAAAGTAGTTAAGTTTATTTAGTTTGGTTTACTATAGAGAATCCAAAGGAGGCTAGTAGGTTTGAAATGAGCCCTTCTAATTAGTGCTAGAAAAATACAACTCCTAAAAGCTTCTCTCCAAAGTGCGTCGATGTACCTTCTCTCTGTATTCCATATCCTAGGTACTTGGGAAAAGAAATTGGATCAAATCTAGAGGAGTTTCTTATGGTCTTGAAAGGAATAAAGGAATAGGATATCTTTGATTGACTAAGGAATGATCTACTCTAATAAGAAGTTAGGATGTCTTGGCATTAGAGACTCTCAATCCCTCAATTTGGCTTTCCTTGCTAAAATTTGATTGAAACTTATAGTGGAGAAGGTATACTAGTCGAATGTGATGAAGATAAAATAACTTAATGGAAGTGAAAATAGAGCCTTTCTATCTATTGAGGAGCTTTCTACGGGATCCCACATATGGAACAATCTGAATAAATGCAAATTGTTTCTCTATAAAGGATTACTTTGGAAGGTTGGAGACAATAGGAGCATTAGGTTCTAGAAGGACTCTTGGGCCTAGACTACTCCATTGCAGATTGATTCAATCTGTTTGGCTATTGAAAGAAATATTTGGTCGATAGATTTGGGAACCTTCTAATGGGTTATTAGTATCTTGGTTCTTCCTCAACTAAATATAAATTCAACCCTATAAATTTTGAACCTTTGCTTTGAATAGTATTTGGGGAACTTCTTAGGATTTCAAATAACTTAATGTTTTTTAGAATGGAATCTAAGGAAAATTTAGTGTGGGATTTTTCTAAGGATGGGAATTACTTTGCTAAATCCAATTTTTATCTTATTCTCCCTTACTATCATTCTTATTCAAAATGATTGAAAATAAGGAGTTTTAAAACAATCTCAAAGGTTTCCTTAATCTAGTGAATGACTTATCACAAAATGATACTAACTATTGACAACCTCCTTAAGAGGAGTATCCTAATTGCGAATAGATGTGTCTTGTGTGACGAGGTAAGAGAAACCTTTAACCATCTCTTGTTCCATTATCATTTCTCCTAGAAATCTAGATAGAAGATAATTAGCATGTTCTTGTTTTCTTGGGTGGTGCATGTGGATCCCAAATTGGGCTTGTCTCTCCATCAACCCATCCTTTTACAAAGAAACTCTCATGACAAGCTTCTTAACACAAGATGGATCTGATGGAAAGAATGTAATAACATATTTTTTAGACATTGTAATTCTCAATAGAAATATCTAACCTACTCCATTTTTAATCATATCAAGGAGAATATGAAATGTTTTAGAAAGTTCAAACATTCACACCCCCCTCATCCCTAGATTGGCTCATAGGCAAAAAATGGGAAATGATTGATTCACTCTCTAATTTTACTTCCCCTCCTTATTTGTATAGAAACAACATAATACAATCCCCTCTTGCCAGCAAAAGATGGTTAAAACTAAACTTCAATGGTTATTATAAAGGGAACCTAAGTCGGTTAGGTCATGGTGGGGTAATCAAAGATCTAGGTGGTAGAGTAGTGGTGGCATACACAACTATATTGGAGTTGAAAAAAAATAAACTCTACAGCTCCCAAAGATCACCTGCATGCAAACCTGTCACACAAGGAGAGAAGCAAGAAAAGCTATGGAGGCCAGAATCCAGAGATCCAAAAAAGAGGAGTCATATTGATTGTACAACAAGAATGCAATTCAATAATTACAATTATTATGAAAATACAAAGAGAGAATCCTTATAAGAGGATACTCGAAACCCTAAAGGAGAAAACCCTAAAAAATTATAAGATTCCTAAGTTTAGCTTAAGCATAGAGTATAATAGACTAATAATTAAATAAATAATTATTAGCTAATAAAAGATAACTCTAACACCCCCCCTTAAGGTGAACTTAGGGAGTAGCTAAAAAACAACTAAGGACTAAAAAAACATGAAAAAAATGCAAGTAAGCAACAATAGATGTAGGCTTTGATACCATATTGGAGTTGAGGAAAAATCAACTCTACAACTCCCAAAGATCACTTGCATGCAAACCTATCACAAAAGGAGAGAAGCAAGAAAATCTATGAAGGCCAGAATTCAGAAATCTAGAAAAGAGGAGTCATATTGATTGTGCAACAAGAATGCAATTCAATAATTACAATTGTTATGAAAATACAAAGAGAGAATCCCTATAAGATGATACTTGAAACCCTAAAGGAGAAAACCCTAAAGAATTATAAGATTCCTAAGTTTAGCTTAAGCATAGAGTATAATAGACTAATAATTAAATAAATAATTATTAGCTAATAAAAAATAACTCTAACAAACTAAACTGGGCTTTTGAAACTATAACCAAGGACAAGGGCTACCAAGAAATAATTATCAAGGGGGATTCAAAAAAAAAATTTCATGATGCTACAAGGAAAGGATAAGCTAGGCTAGAGTATGGTGGACCTTATCGCCAAATTCCAAGGCATCATTGCCACCTTTGGCAATGTAAGGATCTAACACACCTTTAGGGAAGGAAATAAAACTATGAATAGGCTGGTAGACATTGGTCCATTCTCCAACAAGCTCAAAATGTGAATAGAACAACACAAGTTTCCTGACGACATTTGAGCCATGATTCATGAAGATATTAGTCCCAATGATACCTAAAGATTTAAAAATTGCCTTTTCATTTATTATCCTATCCAAACTAAACTTCAATCATTTATTGATGTGGAGTCACTCTATTAAATCTAGTGATAGCTATATTTCCTTCAAAATAGCCTTTAGTTGTTATTATCCAAAGCTATTTTTAACAAGCCCATATTGGTCCCTATTAGTAGCTTCTTTAAGAAAACTATGGATAGAGATATCATTCAAATTGAGTCTAACAAGTGCGGAAATTTTAAACAAAATGAATCTCTTTAGAAGAAGTTTGTGAAAGTCAATCTAGCGTTGTACATTAAAGGCACAAATGGTTTCAACCCTTCTTTGTCTTAGCATTTTTCCCAATCTTGGGATGAGGGTGAAGTTAAAGTGGGGAGTTTGGTGTTTACAGTGTATGGAAATAATTGTAGTTACCAGTAGTATTTTGTGAAAGACACAACCTTCCCCAAGAAACCTAAGGGTACATGCAAGGAAAATTCTATGAGATTATTGAAGCTAGGGGAGAAAGTTGCTCGACTGCAAAGTGGGTTTAAAAGAGATGACTTTCGTAGGGTTTGGGAAGAGGTCACACTGCTCCTTATGAAGTATATTACACTATATGAGAGATTCAAATGGTTCCACTCTCAACTCTTCATTATGCTCAACTATATAAGATATGGTGTAAACATGAACTTCCCTTACTGGCTTTCTTCATCCATCTCCCTATCGATGGTTATTGCTAAAACAAAAATTGCCCTTCCCCTACACTAGGGGCTTATTTTGTGTCTATATAATTTTTATCAAAATATGACCCCTACTAGTGGGCTAGCTAGTAACCCCTTTGGTCCTCTCCTTAATCATATCTTGTTTGTCAAACTTTTGGAGAACCTATAAAGAAAAGATACCATTTCTACTCTAAAGCTCAAGGGGGCCCCTAATCTGGTTAACCCTAACTCTAGTAGGTCAACTAAAATCAAGAAATCCCACCCCCCCCCTTGCCATTATTAAATGCATTATTGAAGACTCTACTTCCTCCTAGTCTACTAGGTCAAAGAAGACTTCAAACAACCCCATTGGAATTTTTGCCACCCCTTCTACCCCATCATTTGGCTCCACTCCACCCTCCTTGATAACTCCATGAGGAATTGAGATTTTTAAACCTTTGTTGATAAGGTCAATGAGCTCTGTGATGCCTACAAAAACTAATCCATAATTCACTAGTTCCTTGGGCAACTAAATGTGCTAAAGAAGAAAATTAATAGGTTTAAGGCCCTCACTAAGTGAACATAAGTGCTTCTATTTGGGTAATGGATAAAAAGGATTAAAGGATTTGGGTGAGTGCAATTGATTTGGTAGATAAATTTGAGAAATGGGAAGGATTGGAAGAGGAATTGAAGGGGATATGTATGAGGATAGACTAGAAGGATGATAGGAGGGAGACGACAAAGGTAATTAAGGAGCTTCAAGAAAACCAAGCGACCCTCAAAAGGAAGATAGAGGAGATGATGGCCCTATACAATGAAATATCAAAGAAGTACTCTATGGTTGGGTGGGTGCAAGAATTTGGATCCCAATTAGGAGAAACTACACGTGTTGCAAATAGCTCCTCTAGGAATGGGGCCCCATTATTTTCTAGATGGGGATTTGTTTTTGTTTGGGGTCCTAAGACCAAAAAACAATGGGGCCCCACTATTCTTTGTGGCCTAGATTGAAATAAGGAGCCATTTTTTTCATAATGGGGCCTCGTTTCTTGAAACAATTTTCATGAACAAAAACATAATGAGGCCCCATTATTTAAATGGATTCCAATTTATATAATGGGTCCGCACTATTTAAAAATTTAAAAACTACCCCACCACGTGCCTTAAGATTCAAGTCGGGTGAGGCCTAGAATGCCCAAACCTAAGCCTTGGACCTGCAAGTACAAGGTTGGAGTATGTGAGTAAAAAAATACTGACTTCTAGCATATGTTTCATGCCCATTTTTACAAAATTATGAGATGAAATTAAAAACCCATTAAAGAATACATTTTGTTGATTCCAAATATATAATTTTTAAAAATATTTGATCACTTTTTCTATATTTTCTATTTTTTAATTAATTTGGACTAGATTCAGTCTTTAAATTTGAAATATTAAGTTTTCTTATTTATTTAATTAAAAAAAATTACGTTTTTTGAAAACTAATTATGATATCAATCTATAATAAAAAAGTTAAAAATATAAATTTTTGGTCAAATTATGGTGGTTGTAGATGAGGGATTTTAAAATAGCAAATACGAACAATTGAAAATTAATTAAAAAAATATTCAATAAAAAATTACAAAAAATTATCCTCATCAATATTCAATGTGTTGCAAATCTTTTCCTAAAAGAGTTTAAAAAAAAACTTATATTTGTGTCAAAAATTTGTGGTCATACATGTGCATGGTATGGTCCTAATACACATAGTTTTAAATAGTAGTTTATAGAAATCCCTTTTCAAAGTCAATTTCAATTATCAGGGTATCGAAATAAATTACATATTTGGGAAATAGACTCTAGGTGTTACATTTTTATTATTGAATTTTTTCAATATTCAATCTCTAATTGCTTCAAATTATTAGGTCAAATGTGGGAAAATCTGAAAATCAGTGAAAAAACTTCTTTTTTTGGCCCAAAAGTGCACTCAACTTCTAGCACACACTTGACTCTCTACACAATTCAAGAGGAAGTTGACATTAGGCGTGATAAATAGAAATGACAAATGGATTTGTCTCCTACTACTATGGAGGAGCCATCGGTGTTGAAGGTGAAAGTTATGTCAGAGTCCCCTATTATTTCTTTAGACAAAGGTTCAAACAAGAAGCTTTCCTTCTCTTAGAAAGTTAAAGTGATAATTCAAGATTGGAAAATTAAAAGGACCCCCACTAGGTAGACCATTGGTTCATGTCTTTGGTGGGAGGTGTGTTTGTTTAATTTTTGTTTTTATCGGGTAGACTCATCTTAGTCTATTTTTATTTTT
Source organism: Cryptomeria japonica (assembly GCF_030272615.1). Lineage (NCBI taxonomy): Eukaryota > Viridiplantae > Streptophyta > Pinopsida > Cupressales > Cupressaceae > Cryptomeria > Cryptomeria japonica. The sequence continues at coordinate 925,578,121 of NC_081409.1, read as the reverse complement.
TTTTGGATCTAGGTGCCAATTGGGTTTTATTCATTTAGTCAACTGCTTCTCTAGTTTAAGGTTTCACTCCTAATGAGACCCCTAGTTTCTTTGCTTTAGCAGTTATGTAATGGTTCAGGCCTCTCCTGATTTAATCTAATTAGAATTTACCCTTATTTTAACTTAAAAGGATTGTTAAATTTTCATCTCTTTTTATTTACATTTTATTTATTGCCAATTATTTGTAAGGGAATCTTTTAAAATTATACATGTAATTATGTGAATGATGAAAATGTCACATAGCAATTAAAAACTTAAAAGAGAAGTTACGATGCCTATTTTCAATGTGCTTCTCAATTTTTTTAGAATGCTAAGTAACATTGTAGAAATTCTAAACATTGTTCTTGGTTGTTTCCGGATTCGATTGTGTGTGAGTTTTTGCATCAATGTTTCAGATCACACTCTTTCATCTTGATGATGGATCACTGAGAGTGATCTGAAACATTGATGCAAAAACTCATACACAATATAATCCGGAAACAACCAAGAACAATATCTCATGGATTGTGGAAAATCGATGTCTATTAATTCTAAACATTCTATCACCCCCAATTTTCCACTTTTAGATGTATTGATGGACGTTTGATTATTTAATATAATTATGTAAAACTCTAAGCCTTCTTATTAAGTTTAATTTTTTATTAAAAAATGTTTATCATTATTATTAAAAAAGATGTATAGGTTTGTAAAAACTATATTTATATATTTAATAAAAAAAGATAAATATCATGGTTATTAAGTATTTAGAAAAGATTAAAAAAGATCTTGCCATGACCCTCATGGTCTAGGAATCAAAGGCTGTTGCAGAAACACTCTATAGAAGGGTCTTAAAAGTAGACTTCTTAGGTGAATTGGACAAGGTTTTGATTAGCATCAACAAGGATTTGACCATCCCCTATAGGGCGCACTATGCCATTAGAATGGAGGTTGGTATCGCTACTCCCAGATTCCGAATTCTCTCTATTTGAAATAAAACCCTTTGGGATTTCAGATTGACCATCATCCAGAGAAGCATTCATTTTCTCAAAAGGTTAATGAGATTCACTGTAGATGGGCTTCTTGGCTTTGACATTATTGGTCATAATGTGGATTAGGTGGTGGACTAAAAATTTATCGAGATTTCAAATGCCAACAACGAGGTGGAAACATCTATTTGGATAAAACTGTGGACTAGATTTTGAAGTAAGAATTACCCTTATGCTTAGTTGTGGTATTGAAAATCTTGGTTTTAATTTCGCTAGTTCATACCTTAGTGAGTGTCAATCCAGCAAGCATAAACTTATGAAAGGTATAGTCACAGTTTACCTAAGGGATGAAGATAGTGGCTTAAGTGGGAATGAAATGCATTTACTGGTTCTAAAATATTAATTCACACTTCTTGAGTCAAACCAAACTTCTAATTAAACTAAACTATACTCCACTCTCTTTAAATTAGAAGACTAGATAAAAGCTTCTGCTTTGCTTCAAATATGTGCCAGGATTTGTGATAGGGACTATCACGGACTGGTAAAAATAATAATTTAGTCGCAAAAACTATATTTGTCTCCTGCTATTATGGAGGAGCCATCAATGTTGAAGCTAAAATCTATGTCGGAGTCCCCTACTATTTCTTTAGACAAAGGTTCAAATAAGAGGCCTTCCTTCTCTTAGAAAGTGAAAGTGATGATTCAAGATTGGAAAATTAAAAATACCCCCACTAGGTAGACCATTGGTTCATGTCTTTGGTGGGAGATGTATTTGTTTACTTTTTGTTTTTATCGGCTAGACTCATCTTAGTCTAGTTTTTTTTTGTTTTTGGCTCTAGGTGCCAATTGGTTTTTATTCATTTTTGCCAACTGCTTCTCTAGTTTAAGGTTTTCACTCTTTGTGAGACCCCTAGTTTCTTTGCTTTAGCAATTATGTGATGCTTCAGGCCTCTCCTAATTTAATCTAATTAGAACTTACCCTTATTTTCACTTAAAAAGGATTGTTAAATTTTCATCTCTATTTATTTATATTTTCTTTATTGCCAATTATTTATAAGGGAATCTTTTTAAATTATACATGTAATTATGTGAATAATGAAAATGTCACATAGCAAAAAATAGTTATGATGTCTATTTTTTAAGTGCTTCTCAATTTTTTGAGGATGCTAGGTAACATTGTAGAAATTCTAAACATTCTTTACGCCCCCAATTTTCCACTTTGTGATGTGTTGATGGACTGTTGATTATTTAATATAATTATATAAAACTCCAAGCCTACTTGTTAAGTTTAATTTTTCATTAAAAATGTTTATCAAAATTATTAAAAAAGAGGTATAGGTTTGTAAAAAATATTTTTATATATTTAATAAAAAAGGATAAATATTATGGTTATTAAGTATTTAGAAAAGATTAAAAAAGATCTTGCCATGATCCTCATGGTCGAGGAATCAAAGGATTTTGTGGAAACACTCTATAAAAGGGTCTTAAAAGTAGAATTCTTAGGTAAATTGGACAAGGTTTTGATTAGCATCAACAAGGATTTGACCATCCCCTATAGGGTGCACTATGCCATCAGAATGGAGGCTGGTATAGCTACTCCCAGATTTTGAATTCTCTTTATTTGGAATAAAACCCTTTGGGATTTCAGATTGACCATCGTCCAGAGAAGCATTCATTTTCTCAAATGGTTATTGGGATTCACTACAGATGGGTTTATTGGCTTTGACATTATTGGTCATAATGTGGATCAGAATGAGGATTAGGTGGTGGACTAAAAATTAATGGAAATTATAAATGCCAACAGCAAGGTGGAAACATCCATTTGGATAAAACTGTGGACTAGATTTTGAAATAAGAATTTCCCTTATGCTTAGTTGTGGTATTGAAAATCTTGGTTTTAATTTCCCTAGTTCATACCTTAGTGAGTGTCAATCCATGAAGCATAAACTTATGAAAGGTATTGTCGTAGTTTACCTAAGGGATGAAGATAGTGGCTTAAGTGGGAATGAAATGGAATTGTTGATTCTAAAAGATTAATTCACACTTCCTAAGTCAAACCAAACTTCTTATTAAATTAAATTACACTCCACTCTCTTTAAATTAGAAGACTAGATAAAAGGTTCTGCTTCTTGTCAAATATGTGCTAGGATCTGTGACAGGAACTGTACTGATAAAAATAATAATTTAATCACATAAACTATATTTGTCTCTTGCTACTATGGAGGAGCCATTAGTGTTGAAGGTGAAATCTATGTTGGACTCCACTATTATTTCTTTAGACAAAGGTTCAACTAAGAGGCTTTCCTTCTCTTAGAAAGTGAAAGTGATGATTCAAGATTGAAAAATTAAAAAGACCCCCACTAGGTAGGCCATTGGTTCGTGTCTTTGGTGGGAGGTGTGTTTGTTTACTTTTTGTTTTTATTGGCTAGACTCATCTTAGTCTATTCTTTTTTGTTTTTGGCTCTGGGTGCCACTTGTGTTTATTCATTTTTGTCAATTGTTTCTCTAGTTTAAGGTTTTCGCTCCTCATGAGACCCCTAGTTTCTTTGCTTTCGTAGTTATGTAATGGTTCAGGCCTCTCTTGATTTAATCTAATTATAACTTACCCTTATTTTAACTTAAAAGGATTGTTAAAATTTTTTCTCTTTATATTTACATTTTATTTATTGCCAATTATTTATAAGGGAATCTTTTAAAATTATACATGTAATTATGTGAATGATGAAAATATCACAAAGCAATTAAAAACATAAACGAGAAGTTACGATGTCTATTTTTTAAGTGTTTCTCATTTTTTTGAGAATGCTAAGTAACACTGTATAAATTCTAAACATTATTTATGCCCCCAATTTTCCACTTTGTGATGTGTTGATGGACTTTTGATTATTTAATATAATTATGTAAAAATCTAAAACAACTTGTTAAGTTTAATTTTTCATTAAAAAATGTTTTTCAAAATTATTAAAAAAGAGGTATAGGTTTGTAAAATATATTTTTATATATTTAATAAAAAAAGATAAATATTTTGGTTATTAAGTATTTAGAAAAGATTAAAAGATCTTGCCATGAACCTCACGGTCGAAACACTCTATAGAAGGGGTGTAAAAGTAGACTTCTTAGGTGAATTGGACAAGGTTTTGATTAGTATCAACAAGGATTTGACCATCCCCTATGGGCCACACTAAGCCATCAGAATGGAGGTTGGTATCACTACTCCCAGATTCTCAATTCTTTGTATTTGGAATAAAACCCTTTGGGATTTTAGATTGACCATCGTCCAGAGAAGCATTCATTTTCTCAAACGGTTAATGGGATTCACTGCAGATGGGCTTATTGGCTTTGACATTATTGGTCATAATGTGGATGTGAATGAGGATTAGGTAGTGGACTAAAAATTTGTGGAGATTTTAAATGCCAACAACGAGGTGGAAACATCTATTTGGATAAAACTGTGGACTAGATCTTTAAATAAGAATTGCCCTTATTCTTAGTTCTGGTATTGAAAATATTGGTTTTAATTTCCCCAGTTCATACCTTAGTGAGTTTCAATCCAGGAAGCATAAACTTATGAAAGGTATTATTGCAGTTTACCTAAGGGATGAAGATAGTGGCTTAAGTGGAAATGAAATGCAATTACTGATTTGAAAAGATTAATTCACACTTCCTGAGTCAAACCAAACTTCTAATTAAACTAAATTACACTCCACCCTATTTAAATTAGAAGACTAGATAAAAGGTTCTGCTTCCTATCAAATATGTGCCAAGATCTATGACAGGACCCATCATAGACCAGTAAAAATAATAATTTAGTCGCAAAAACTATAATTGATTCCAAATGTGTAAATCAATCAGAATAACAATTCATGTTTAATCCAAAGTGATTATAACACCATAACATAGTCTTCTAGGAAATAGAAAATGAATTATCGAAAAACAATCATATTGACAAACTTTCAAACTAAATCAAATACACAAAATTGAAATTAAAACAACTCATGGCAAAAAAATGAAATTTTGTGGTAACCGCAGAGTGGGTCCGTCCTCCTTGTTCACCGAGTGATGGATTACACACGCACTGTTGCTATATACTACTCTTTCATTAACAAGATGAACACATATTTCTTTTCGAATTCAAACTTCACACCCAAAATATGTATATGTATTATATTAGGTTCAAGTCAACATACATATATAAATCAATTATCATACTAATAATAAGCTTTAATTTTGTTTGTTCATTTGGCCTATCGACCATTTACAAACAAAAGTCTACGAAAACAACAAAAAGATCGCATGCCATTTATAATATTAAAACAAAATGACCCAAATCAAATTGATCCATCACTAACAAAGACTTGCTAAATTCATCCCACCGATCTCCTAGGATTCATGTGCTCGTAATAGCTCAACTTCCTTTCTAACCATCTCCTGCCATTTCGAAAAAAAAACAATCAGAATTATCATGGATTTTTGGCATTATAAGCAATCCTAGTTTCTTTTCACTTTTTATTAGTAATTAAAGTTCCTTCAACAATAGGTGGCAAGAAGATAGACAAAGATGAGGATAACAAGGAAAAAGGATAAATAAAAACAATAGGATTTCTATCCTCATCAACATCCTCAAGCTCAAGTGATGACGATGGTAACCAGGTCCATGATGTGGAGCCTACAATGGTGGCTTCCCCCTCTTCTAGCTCTGTGGTGTTCTCCCCAACTTCCTCCTCTAGTCATGTGTTGGTCTAACTTGCTTCAAGGTCCCTGGTCTCTATTTCAGTTCAGTTTTGTTCTATTTCGGTCCTCGTTGATGGCATTTTTTTACTAGTTTTATTGATCGCTCTTAAGTCTTCCATCTGAGTTTGGTTTTCTCTTGGTTGGGGTTTCTATTCATAGAAACTTGTTAGCATTATATAACCCCTTGGTTGATATTTTATTGATATTTTGTGTGGTCCCTTATATTCAACAAATTTTTTCATCCCTTGTTGTTGGGATGTTTTTTATTTTACTGATACTGGTTCTGGTTGGTTATGGTTTAACTACTTCCATAACTTTAATGTATATCTTCATCACTTTTAAATATATTCTGGTCTTAACCTGATATTGAGCAAAACAAAAATCAATAAATTATATGAAAAATTCAGCTTAAATGATACAAAGTAAAGTTTTTAAATTTTAAAATAATTTTAGATAAACTATTCAATTATATAAAAAATTTAACTCATTCTTCTTTAATTCATTTTTGATATTTTAACTTGGAAAATTCTGTCCTATTATTTAACCATCAAAGTTACATCCAATCACCTAATAGCCTGTATTAATTTTGTCCTTTTAATTGTCCAATTAAATTCTCGATTGAAAAGGAAGACATTCAAATATTTGAACGATCTTAAACGAGACAATCGCACATGTAGTACTCCAAATTTTCAAGGACATGCGCATGCTTTGAAAAAACAACAAAGATAAGAGTAAATAGCGGAGAAATTTACTACTATAGCTGTTTACTCCCAATCGATTTAAATTTAATATTGTTTTCCTTTTAAGTAATTATTTGTTTGTTTGTCTTACAAATGGTAACGTCTGCTCTTTCCGCGTGAATTGATTGTCGGTCGGAACAATAGAGGCCGCGCGAGTCAATTCAACTTGTTTTCGGAGATATTTCAATGCTCTTTCGGTGAAAGGGATTCAAATAATTATACGCATTTATAGAATGACTGAAAGTGTGGTGCAGAGGAGAGTTAGAAGCAAGGAATTGAAGATGGAAACGGTATCCATATTCCCACTTATCTGCGTCTTAGTGGCTTCGTGTCTTCAACTTGCTGTTTAAGAGGAGACTGTAAATTTAGGGGTGATACTAGATTCCACTTCCTACACAGGAAAGATAGCTGCAAAGACTACCATCAAGTTAGCAGTGGAATATGTAAACAATTGATCTCACCTACTCATGAATGGCACTCAAATCTTTCTTCACCTCCAAGAGGCGCAAACACCAATGAAACCCTTTCCGCTGTTATTTTAACTACATTTATATATGAACTTAATTATTTTGGATGAGGTTTATCTAGCTATTTGTATATTAATTTTAATTTAATAATTAAAGTTTCATATATTTAATTGTTTTAATTTTTATTTTAAATGTTGAGTTTGTATGGTTTAGTTAAAATTCAAGCTAAGGATCTTTCATTTGCTATTCTGATTGTTCTACACTGAACTACTAACTCTTATAGTACAGACCCATATTTTGTTAGGATGTGGGTTATTGACAAACCTCTTAAGTCATGTTGAACTTCTATTTGTTGCTGGAGTGTTCTACCACTGAACTACTAATCCTTATACTCATTCTATCTTTGGTTTGGATATGGGTTATTTGTAATAGAATATTTGGAGTTCTTAGTTTGACCTGGCTCTGATATCTATGCGTTGAGCTTGCATCAACCAACTAGAACTCAAGCTAAAATATTCTGTTTATTGATGGACTGCTCTACCATTTTTTAGAAAGGATAAATTAATTATTTGACCAAATCTGTGCACAGACCACAGCCAACCAAACTCCATCCATGTCTTTCACATGAAGCCATTCAAGAAGCTTCTTTCACCTGTCCACCACTAAAATTGCAGCTGCCTATATATTGAACTGAAGTGAAATGCAATCTTAGAACTATTTTAACGGAGTTCTTCCTGTGCAATCATGTCTGTTTTCACCGTTGAACTACTAAACCCTATAGGAAAAGCTCACTGCCCATCTTCAATTTAACTTATTTCTGATATTAAATTAATGATTTTTTATAAATTATTTATATATAATTTATTAATTTATTCCCTTTTAACTTAATAATATTTCAAAATTAATGAATTATAATTTTTATTACTTTTATGTGGTTAATGCAGTTGTTGATCTTTTGAGAAAAGTAGTGGTGGCATTAATAGAAACACAAACATCTCAGGCTGCGCCATTTGTATCAGATCTTGGAGAGGCAGCCAATGTGCCAATTATCTCATTGTCTGTCACAAGTCCTGCGCTTTCCAACAAGAGATTCCCATAGTTTGTTCGCATGTCACACGACGATTGCATTCAGATGAAAGTCGTTGCAGCCCTAGTTAATTATTATGGCTGGAGAAGCATTGTGTTTCTTCACTCGGACGATGATTTTGGTTCCGGAGCCATGTCCTCGTTGCGTGATGCCCTTCGAAATCTCACCTCTGAAATTGTATATACAACAATGATTCCTTCAACTGCACAGAAAAAAGCAATAAGGGAAGAGCTTTATAAACTGAAGACAATTAAATCAAGTGTTTTTGTTGTTCACACTCCTTGTGATCTGGGCATGAATCTATTCGTTGAGGCGCAGGAAATAGGAATGGTGTGTTGGATACAGAGGCACAGAAAAAATAGAAAAACAGATAAATTAAAAGCAAAGAGAAGCAACTAAAACAATACAAAGAAAAATGGGCCTTCTGTATAGAAAAATTATATCTATATATATATTCATATATCGAAACTCATACAGTCTGATTTGTATAACAGGGCTGCAACACTTGAATTCCAAAAAAAAGGGACAATAAGCTTCCCCTGTTTCTTGCTACTTTTCTAGGTGCTGCTACAGCTCCATATATATTTGTCCCTGTTTTTTCATACTCCATACAATAACTGCGAGACTCAGTCTATTAAGAGTTGCCCAAAAGACTTCTAGACTCTTCCATACTTATGCACCAAGAAACAAGAAAAACTCCTAAATTATTCAATGCATTTACTTCTATGTGGTACATCTAGTGCAGGGATATCATAGATAGATTAAAATCACATTTTTTATTCAAAATCTGTCCTGTTTTGAGTAAGGTTGAAGGCATAGGCACATTAACGTTGAATAGATTGGATGGACAACATTCAATCTATGGAGGAGTAGGTGGGCACTTGGGGATTAATTTCAACACTCCCCCTTAATCATAACTGCCATCTACAATGTCCAAGTTGTCTCGTTGATGCACAAAACTTTCTTTTCCCAGTGGTTTGATCAGCTCTATGATGAAGTGATACCTTGTGTCTATATGCTTGCTCCTTTTGTGAAATCCTAGATTTTTTGACAATGCTATAGCTCAGTTGTTGTCACAATATATCTTTGTTGCACTTTCTTGTTCATACCTTAATTCTTTCAACATTCTTCTTGTAGACGTATAAAATGACCGTATTCTTAAATGAATATTTAATGTTCATTTTATTCTCAGTCCTCTATTTAGTTAAATCTAATTTAATTAAATCATCCACATTCTTCTATTTAATTAAATAAATTATTCAATTTATTTATTTAAATTCACTTAAGTCCTTTATATCATTTAATTGAATAAATCATTTTATTTAATTAAATCCCTTCTCTCTACTTTTTAATTAAATAGTTCACCCCAATTAAATAAATCTAATTTATTTAAATCCCCAATTTGCAACCAAATTGAAATGAAGCAATTTATTTTAATTAAATCCTATTATCCCTCATCCACTTGCATTTTCCTACATCTCCCACTTGCCTCCTAACTCTCTTTCTAAATTCTTCTAGAACCTATCTAATCCTAATCAATTAACCTAAACCCATCAATTATCCCATTTCCCTAAATTTGAGGAGACCACTTCTCAAATTTGGAGTAAAGTCTTCCAAAGGCATTAAAGCCTTTATGCCTTCAATAAGCTGAATTGTTGAATACCCCTAAATTTGGAAGGACTCTTACAAATTTGTCCCCAAAGTCTTCAAACCATTAATGGTTAACTAACCCTTAGTGGCATGGTTAGAGACTTTTTTCCTCACTTAACCCTCATCTAACCCAGGGGTCTCATCAAGCATTCATTGCTTTGACCATGGTTATCCCTTTAACCTTTGTACAAGAGTTTGCCCCTTGGGTAAAAGCTTTATCCATTGGATAACCCTAACCTAACCTTAACCCTTACCTTCTAAGGTAAGCATGAGGTCTTCTCAAGCATTTAATGCTTCTTACTTCTCTTCTCAAGCAGTCTTATGTTGACAATTGTTACCATTTCATTGGTGGAAATTGTAAACATAGATTGATAACTTTCAATCTTGGCCCTTGTTAAGATTATCCAATCTTGACCATCCATTGCCCTATTTTCCCTATAAATAGAGATCTCATTCCTCCATTTTAGAGAATTGAAGCTTTTAGTATCACACTTATACTCAATTTTAGCATGCATCTAGCCTCTCTTTGTAATAGGAATTAATCTAATAAGCATTTTAGAGCATTTCTATTATCATTAGCTTAAATCATATAACTAGTATATCATGTTAGGATAGTATTGTTACTAATCTTGTCATCTTATAATCTAGTTTAACTCATTTGATAGAATCATGCATAAATAGGATGCATTCATGTTAAAATTAATCTAAAGCATCCCTCGTTCTTGCATTTATCATCCCTAAGTCACTTTGCTCAGTGATCTAATAACAAAGGCATTGGCTTGAAGGATGATTTTCTGAAGTATCAAATGTTTGCACCTAGCATGCAGTTTTGACTTTTTTTGCACTTTGAACTTTCTTGAACTATTGGATCCTCTATATTTTCTCAACGATGCATCAAGCTAGAGAAAGTCATGGGGACTCCAATATTTTTTAGTTTTTTATTTGTGAGGTGATCACTTGTACTGTGCAAATACTAGTCTCGAGACGTGATTCAAAGCATATCTTTGAAGACATGATTCCACTTTGCGCATACAAATGATTTAATCTTGTCTGTTTATAAGCAAGCCGCACTCAGGTCATCCTGGTTCAATTATACCTTGACGCTTATGCTATCTTGCAAAACCAAAAATCATGTAAATTTTTCTCAGGTCATTATGGTTCAATTATACCATTATGCTTGTATAAATTTTTTAGCATATCCCAACAAATCAATGCTCAATGATGATAACTACAAAGAAAGCAAAAACATGTGACTATACAGGAATGACAAACAGAAGAATGAGGATGCTCAATTAGTTGCATATCATATCTTACATCTCATTTTCAAAATACATCTCATAGCATATCATATCATACATCTCATTTTCAAGATACATCTCACAACATATCATATCATACGTCTCATTTTCAAGATACATCTCACAACATCATGCATTAACACATCATATTCATCACATATCAAATCACATACATCTAAGCATTGCATCATCATCATAGAAACATCAAAATCATATAGAAAGCATCATCCATAACACATCACATGAAGATCAAGGAAACTGGTGTCATATATATCTTCAAAAAGATCAAATGTACAGAATATGTCATGTCTATGCCAAATATGACAAAATAATCAAAATACAATGGAGACAACATCTCTCAGGTATGACTATCTCCTGAGGGTGATGGTCTCGCAATAGATGTCCCAGTACCTAGATCTCCAGGTGGATCTTGACGAGTAGGCCATGTCACGCCTCTGCTCTCTATCCTCGACTCAGTCTACCTAGATCGACTGGATCTCGAAACTGTGAAAATTGGAACTCGACGCTCCCTAGGCATCACATCCTCATAATGTCTCTGTTATTACTCCGCCTCCTTGGCTCTCAAAGCCAACTCTCTCAGGGTGTCTCTCATCGAGCCACCTACTGCCGCTCTCTCCAAAGTCTCTGCTTGAGCCTTGACTCGACCCAACCGCTCCAAAACTGTATCTCACTCAGTGGTCAGCTATGTAATCTGTCGCTGATGCGCTAGTAACTGTGTTTGTAGATGTTGCACTGATAACCTGTAGAGATCTAATCTACGCGTCCTCCTGGTGAGTCAGAATTTGCATCTGGATGGGTACTTGTGAAGGGGTACCCCCTATCCCTCCCCTTGTCCTTGGTGCTGGTGGGGGTAAAACATCTGACCTCCTCCTCTGGGCCGACCATCTAAACTCATTTGTCCCTCCCACCATTGCTATCATCTCTCCTACCTGCTCCTCACCCCCAACTCCAACAACCAAACCTCCTCTCCCTTTATCCCCCATAGCCCATTGCATAACTCTCTCCACCCAAATCCCTCTATCACCACCAACTCCACCTTTGTGTCCTCTCCTCTCTTGATCTCCTCTCCCTCTATCCCCTCTCTCACCTTGTCCATCTCCTCCACCATCTCCACCATCACCTCCTCCACCATCCCCACCTCCCTCATCCAGCTCATCTCCATCCTCTCGCCGTCTCCCTAGCCTCTCGAGATGCTCATCCTCCTCCTCATCAAAAATAGGAATCATCTCCACTCGATCTGATATCCTAGCCAGGACATGCACTACAAATAGTTTTGTGAACTCATTGATCATCCCTGCATCCACTATCCTGTAGGCATAATCCCATATCTAGTCAGCTAGGTGAAAAAACTCCTCAACCGCCACCGCGCTATCAATAGTGGGTCCCCACTCTGGTACATCCTACCTCTGTCAAGAATACAAACATGCTCCCTATGGAATCCCATGTTGTTGTCCATATTGCTGCAACACTCAGCTATGCAGGAATATCTCAATCACAAAGGGTGTCCGCCCTATCAGAAATCGGGACATGTAGACATAGGGCATCTCCATCCCATCCTCTACCCACACCTCACAATTTGTATATGGCCTCTAGATGACTATATCGATATCATATACCACTCACCTCCAATGTTCTATTTTGCCTAGCTTACGCTGGATAACTATCCCTCAATATCCATATGCATAAGCACACCCAGCAGGCCTATCTCTGTCCGCAAGTGGCTTGGCTACGAGAATATGCTCCCATGCCCATATCTGTAGTAGTGTAACCCTAGTTGATAGACTGTTGTACCCCAAGTAAACAACTTGATGCAGATCCCTGTATAAGTGGGCCAACATAGTAGACCCCCATGCGAATCAGTGACCCTGTATCACCATGTCCTCCAAGACCAACCCCCATCCTACTGCCAGTCCCTTCAACCTATGATCGGGACATAAGAAACCACCTATGAATCCTACCAACACTGATGGTAGAGGGGCGTAATCCAAATCAATGAACTACTACCAGGCGATCTCGTATCTGCAAACTGTATCATCCTATAAAATTTGACGAAGAGCCTTTGTCCTGGTCTCCTCAGTCTGCTCATATGGTAAAAGTGCACCTACCATGAGAATCCACAAAATTTGGTAGCAATCCTCAAGTGTCACTATCATCTCACCTCTCGCCAAATGGAAGGTGTTGGTGTCACTATGCCACCTCTCGGCCAACACTATCAATAAACCCTAGTTAATGATATACCGGGGCATCTCCAACAAAGAGGATACGCCACACCTCTCAATGATATCATTGTCTGCCTGTGTCAATCATGGTATCAATGACCACGGTCTCAGAAATCGCTCTCACGACTGAACAATCCCAAGTCGCTCCTATCTTAAACAAAACATGTCCAATATCATTTTCCTCATCATATCAATTCATATCAAAATCAAATTCATATCAACTTGAAACATTGAAAATCTAATCAAGTTCCACATCATATCAAATCCATATCCACAATCATATCAACTTGTAAAACAACTCAAGTTAGACAATCATATCAACTTGTAAAACAACTCAAGTTCCACAATTATATCAACTTGTAACACAACTTAAGTTTTACATTCATATCATTTTGTAACACAACTCAAGTTTCACAATCATATCAACTTGTAAAACAACTCAAGTTCCACAACCATATCAACTTGAAAAACAAATCAAGTCTCACATTTATATCAACTTGAAACAATGCATATCAAATCAAGTTCATATCAAACATCCATATCAAAATCCACATCATATCAAATCAACATCGGATCAACATCAACTTGAAATATTGCAAATCAAATCAAGTATCTATCAAACAAACCATATTGGAAGTCATATTGGACAAAATATCAAAACAATGATAGCAGACACGTAGATTGACATTTGGACCCATCTTGGAAAAACTGGCAAACACCTACCCCTCTTTCTTCATCTCATCAAATCCTATTTTTCCACCTCCGCACTAAACTCTTCTACCTACGTGCTAAACTGCTAGCTATGCACTATCCAACCTTCTCCATGCGCTATGAAATTAACCCTAAGCGCTAGCTTGCACCTATGTGCTAACCTAATCCATCAAAGCACCACCTAAAATACCCTATGCGCTACTTCTAGGCTATGCGCTATCCTACACTACACATGCGAGCCTCTAACCCTATGTGCTAGGTCTTTCCTATACACTACCCTTTTTCCCCTATGTGCTACCCTATGCCCTTGATGCGCTAAAACTATTTCAATGCGCTACCCTAACCCACCCCTGTGCTATTCTAACCTACCCGGACGCTACCCTAGTTCATCAAATCCCATGCGCTATGCTACTTATCGTATGCATTGAGGTTTTTACCCAATGCGCTAAACCGTTAAATCCAAGTGGAAAAAATAAAAAACATGCCTAAAAATGACAAAATAATAATCAAAAAGGGGTAAAAAATGATGACCTACCGGTGGTCCATACATGGTGGGCCTCTGATACCTCCGAACATGCTCAAATCGATGAGAGGCAAAGGGAATTGACATTTTGTCTTTTTCTCCAAGTGTCACTTTATCCAAAGTCAACAAGCACAAATGAGATAAAATAAATCACTTTTTACCTTTTTATAGGGTAAATGAAAATTCGGGTTGCCTAGACGAACACGTAAATTGCTCGTGGTCTCATTCCTAACCCTAGAAAACATCATTATCTGGAGATGAATCAACTTATCACATCCAACATAGACAAAAATTTACAATGCAATCAAAATTATAAAAAAAAAAAACCAAATTTTTAAATTTTTGATTCATCTCCCGAGGGGGCATTATCAACATCATTTATCAAATCTGGGGCATGATTTATCAAATCTGGGGCACGAAATGAACATCTTGACATGACATCACACTAATCATAATCAAATCATGATGACACATCATTTTTCTTTGAATCAACATGTGCACACACGTCACTTCAAAGAGGGGCAAAATATAGACGTATAAAAATGACCGTATTCCTAAATGAATATTTAATGTTCATTTTATTCTCATTCCTCTATTTAGTTAAATGTAATTTAATTAAATCATCCATATTCTTCTATTTAATTAAATAATATTTAGTTTATTTATTTAAATTCACTTAGGTCCTTTATATTATTTAATTGAATAAATCATTTTATTTAATTAAATTCCTTCTCTCTAATTTTTAATTAAATTTACATTTAATTAAATAGTTCACCCCAAATAATAAATCTAATTTATTTAAATCCCCAATTTGCAACCAAATTGAAATAAAGCAATTTATTTTAATTAAATCCTATTATCCCTCATCCACTTGCATTTTCCTACATCTCCCACTTGTCTCCTAACCCTCTTCCTAAATTTTTCTAGAACCTATCTAATCCTAATCAATTAACCTAAACCCATCAATTATCCCCTTTCCCTAAATTTGAGGAGGTCACTTCTCAAATTTGGAGTAAATTCTTCCAAAGGAATTAAAGCCTTTATGCCTTCAACAAGATAACTTTTTGAATACCCCCAAATCTGGAAGGACTCTTACAAATTTGTCTCCAAAGTATTCAAACCATTAATAGTTAAATAACTCTTAGTGGCATGATTAGAGACATTTTGCCTAACTTAACCCTCATCTAACCCAGGGGTCTCATCAAGCATTCATTGCTTTGACCATGGTTATCCCTTTAACCTTTGCACAAGAGTTTACCCCTTGGGTAAAAGCTTTATCCATTAGATAACCCTAAGCTAACCTTAACCCTTACCTTCTAAGGTAACTATGAGGTCTTCTCAAGCATTTAATGCTTCTTACTTCTCCTCTCAAGCAGTCTTATGTTGACAATTATCACCATTTCATTGGTGGAAATTGTAAACATCGATTGATAACTCTCAATCCTGGCCCTTGTTAAGATTATCCAATCTTGACCATCCATTGTCCTATTTTCCCTATAAATAGAGCTCTCATTCCTCCATTTTAGAGAATCGAAACTTTTAGTATCACACTTATACTCAATTTTAGCATGCATCTAGCCTCTCTTTGTAATATGAATTAATCTAATAAGCATTTTAGAGCATTTATATTATCATTAGCTTAAATCATATAACTAGTATATCATGTTAGGATAGTATTGTTACTAATCTTGTCATCTTATAATCTAGTTTAACTCATTTGATAGAATCATGCATAAATAGGATGCATTCATGTTAAAATTAATCTAAAGCATCCCTCATTCTTGCATTCGTCATCCCTAAGTCACTTTGCTCAGTGAGAGAGAAAAGGCATTGGCTTGAGGGACCTTGTGAGATAGAGAACCATGGAGCCCACCTTGGGAAGTTGAGTCATTCCTCATGACTCCATAAATTTCACCAAGAGTCCCATGGGTGTGTGGACAAGTACTTTGAATATTTTCGCATATTGAGTTTCATTGAACCGCTTTTCCCACATACACTTCTCATCCAAACCACTTGACATGCTGCCCCTGTAGCTACTACATACTCCACTTCAGCTGATGAAAGAGTAACTATAGGTTTTTTCTTTGAAGCCCATGATACTACACCTGATCCACAATGAAAAGAATAGCCTGAAGTGCTCTTCCTATCATCTATTTTGCCAGCACAATCACTATCCATGTATCCTATCAGCTTGAAATCATTTGACCTTTAGTAAAATATTCCATAGTTATTTGTTCCACTAACATATTTCAAAATTATTTTTCTAGCAATTCTAATGCAGATTCCTCCTTGTGACCTGCCAAACACCTGAAAATATATGACACTGACCCTCAAAACAAGAATGGGATCTTATCGAGGCAAGGCTCTACAACATTAGTTCAATCTTCTCACCATCTTCAAGACGCATGCCTACTCAATCAGGGGTATCTTGCTACAACACATTCCATGATACCTCCAAGAGTTGAAAATCATTTGCATACTAGTTTTGGGTCATACAAGACTTCCCAAGGTCAGACAAAGCACCAATTGCAAGGATTCATGCCCATTCCTTAAGAAACTCACCCAATTAGGCCTATTTGCTTGTAGCCCTATTTAGCGGGGAAAGAGACCTTAGGTTCAAACTCTCCCAAACACCTTGCCAAAAAAATTATGGATTCAAACACCCTTTTTGAAGTTACACAAATCCCCAAAAGGAAGGTCAAGGTCTAGAAAATAAAGGTCTTTGTCGGCAGGATGTTGACTATCCTAAAGGGCTAATTAGGCCTCTTTTGTGAAGCAATTATACTCAAATGAATGAACTAGCCAATTACAATCCAATGGGAATTTAGGGAGCCATAAACCATAAGGGATTCCAAGGTTACACGCCTGGAATCATCACCATTTTCACACAAGGGTAACTTTATTGTTTAAGGTCCAGGTAGCCACATAGAGATGTCTACCTAGGGTCGCTCAAAAGACACCTCTCCCTTGCTCCTCCTGCAAAATAATCTTGGAAACCTAGAATATACTAACCATACTTGCCTTTCACCAGATCCCATGGGTATCAGATTGATAAAGTACAAGATATGGCCATGGAGGAGGAAAAACCCAAGGTAAACCCTAGTTTTTTGGGCAACTACAGTAAAACTTGGATATCAGGAGAAAAAAACACAACTAAGACTTCAAATCAAAGCGAAAAAAAAGTTAACTCTCCTCTCCAGCCAATTCATATCATTGGGAATGAATCCCAATCTGTACAATACCATACCACAGACCAAAACTCTAGAATTGCAGGAAAACTCATAATTCTATTAGTTTGTTGGCATCAAAACTCTTCTCCGTACAATCACTCCTTGGGAATTGGATCCATAAGGTATAAATAATACTCCACAACTACTCTCAACTAAAAACCAAGAGGTTAGAGCCATTGGAGGAGTTTGAAATAACAAAATACAAAAAGTGCATAAAAGTTGCTCATGACAACTTTTGACAACTTTTGCAAAAGTTGTCAAAATGTCATATTTTGCCTCCTAATACCTTGGGTCAAGTTTAAACCGTCCTAAAACATCTTAAAAACACTAAAACCAACAAATTTGATCCCCTATTGTTCAATAGTCCTAATTGACTCTTAGAAATGCCAAAATAGGAGTTTGGCTCACAAGATGGGGTTCATTATTACAAACACACAATGCATGATTGAAAACCTATACAAAACATTCTAGAGACATATTTAATTCCTTTTGCTCCCTTCTCAGAGTTTGACTTATCATCTTGAAGGGTTTGATGGGGTGCTCTTTCACCATACTCCCTGGAAGAAGAAATCTCAAGTCCACTTGAGATGAGAGTCTGCAGGTCTTCACCATGATCCTTGATCTGTTGCTCTATCAGCCAGACTGCTTCAAAATCAGGTTGTCCTTTCCAAGCCACCAAATACTCCATGTAAACTTTTCTCCTGGTTCTCTTTGCAACCTTAGTGTCTAGAACCTTATGCAACTTTGGTGGTTCATGTTTGGGAATGTCATCATCAATAATATCCTAAATTGTGTCTTCTCATGCAACAACACTACATTTATAAAGAGTTAAGTCACAAACATTAAAAATAGGTGACAAACCAAGATCAGATGGTAGTTGAAGTTCATAGGCACTTGGACCACATTTCTTCAAGATTTGGCAGGGTCCAATCTTTCTTTATATCAATTTTGTATATCTGCCTTTTGGAAGTCTTTCCTTCTTCAAATGAACCCACACCAAGTCTCCCACATCAAAATGAACATCTCTCTTCTTTTTTTTAGCATGAGCTTTATATCTTTTTGCAGATTGGTGAAGATGATTCTTAACTTGGTCATGGATTTCTTTTATGGCAGTAGCAAAGGTTTCTCCATTTGCACTAATGGCTTCTCCTTGAGGTAGCTCTCTCAACTCCATCGCATCGCTTGGGTGGGTGGCATATATAATCTGGAAAGGTGACTTATTGGTACTGTGTAGGGAAAAAAAGCGAGACTAGGTTAACATACCCTAATCCTACCTTTTGACACACATTACGGAATACGAAAGAGCCTAGAGATATCGCACAATTGGCTACTTCTTTTTGTGAAAGAGAGAGCCATGGGATATCTATTAGGATTTCTATTCCCTTGTTGAAATTGTAAGATCAAGTAATGCAAGTTCAAACCCTAATCCCAAAATGCAAGTATGAACTAATAACAAGATTGCAGAATTGAGATTAAACAATGAACAACTGTAAATACAAGGATGAAATAAGAATGCAGATATGTACCCAGAGTCAAAATTGGACTAAAAATGTTCAGGACGGGAGTGCGGGCGCCACTGTCCTGAAAACTGCACCGGAAACTGCCATTCTGCACTCTGAAACACTGTCGGAAAGCTATCTGAAAGCTTTCTGTCCGGAGGACCAGGGCGCCCAGCGCCTCTGTCCCAGGGACCAGGGCACCCAACGCCCCTGTCCTGGTAGGACCAGGGCGCCCAGCGCCCCTGTCCCAGTCTTCTGCTCTGCAATTTGATACAGAGTGCTGTCTCGACCTGCTCTCTCCGGATCTGTATCCCGCGGTGTCGTCCGATTCCCGAAACCTGCAATGATATCTAAAAAAAGGGTGTATGGGCGGCTATATAGGGTTTTGCCTTAGTCAAACCCCCGCTTCGATGATTTCCACCTCCACGAATAGCCAAGTTGTTTTGTAAAATGTATTGTGTGTGCAGACCTAGTGTGTGTGCAAGGTCCTAAAATGCAAGAAAGCAAACTAGAGCAACCTAGAAAGTAAACCCTAATTGCTTGTAAATGATAATGTAAATTCTCTAAATCAAGATGCAATGTGATCTAAAGCATGAATAAATGATATATTGAAGCTTATGCAAAGACATGAAAACAACATGAAATCATACCCAACCCTCAAGGGAGGAGTACAAGCCAATCTTCAGTCGGTAATCTCCTATTGTTCTTCAATGTCTTCCAAGCCCTAAGTGAAGGAATGAAATTGATAGATGCTTGATAGAAGGATGTTGAATATTGTTGAAGTCTTCAAAGATCTGCTCTTTCGCTGCATATGAGGTTCCTAAAAACAAAAATCAGATCCCTTGAAATAAAGAAAGAGAGCTCTTATGTAAGAAACCCTAGATCGTAATTTCATCTTTTGGCCGACCTATAGGTTGAATATCCCGCCAATTTCTTGGGGTTAAGCTTTATTTTATGATTGGAACGTGCTCCTAAAATTTCGGGAAAAATGTCCGGGACCATGTGCACTCCGGGCGCCACGGTCTCGACAACTTTTCACCAAATTTTCAGGGCCGTCGGATATGATGATTTTAGAGAGAATCCCGAAGTTACAGGTGATTTTGAGATGTTTTGACCCCGAAACCAAGCCCCCAAGTTCGAAATAGGACTTAATTAGGGTTTTTGATTGAGTGATGTATTGGAGTTATAAAATGCGAAGGGTGTGCTTTAGCGAAAGGGCCCAACTTTATGATGCAAAGGATGATGAAATAGGAGCTTAGACCTAATTAATTTGATTAATTAAGTGCTAAAGGAGAAATGAAATGCAAAATGCAAAATGCACTAAGGCGGGTGCTAAACTAGGTGTGAAATTGTACCACCCTAGCAAGTGTGTACAATTTACGACGCTACATTTAGCCCCCACTTTAGCGGTCATATGAGTACTACGTGCATATGCAAGCTAAAGTACAGAAAAGTAAACATCATTTGAAAAAAGGATATATCCATAAGTTGTCGGATGAAGCCCCCAGCAGTATCTGCAGTACACAGTTAGGAACCGCACCCTACAAAACACACGTTAGATCACAAAATCACCTAATGCTTACTAGGGAAAGTGATGAAATCTGTGAGTAGCTATATGCCCCCCCTGTTTTGGCTTGCTTATTAGGGAGGTGAAACAGGGTAGCATGTTTACTTGCGACAAATTGTGTAAGAGAGTATTGATGAGGGGTGTTCACTAAATAGGCTTCATCAAAGCACTTTTTGGAACATCCCGAGAGTAGGGGAAGGAAAATACAATTCCAACGCAACAAACGGCTCGAAAATCGCATCTCCCAAACCCAAGTTATGATAAAATGAATGATAGAGGAAAATTAGGGTTTCAAAAGTGAAGATAAACAAATGAGAGTATATACTTTGAAAGTGACACTTGCATTTGTCACTTTATTGATTTCAAAATACTATTCAGTGCAGCGGAGCCCACATAGCCATCATCATGCCTTCACGACGACCGGAGCATCCCACGAGGATTGAGATCCTGCGCCAGGCCGTGATCGACGATGAGCCACTGGACGAGGTGAGTTGACTGAATGTTTGACTTTTGATTTTTTCGCATTTTGACTTTTTTGTGATCGTATGCGGGCCTTGAAGGCTGACCGGGGCCCACCCAGGGCACCATGGTCCCTGTGGGGTGCCCTGGTTCCCTCAGGGCGCCATGGTCCCTGACAGGGGCGCCATGGTCCCTGACAGGGTGCCATGGTCCCCATCAGGGTGCCATGGTCCCCAATCAGGGCTTGGCGAGGGGTTTCAGGGCTGGCATACGATGTTCGACAGTTTGCATTAGCGATTTTGATGATCGAGTACTGTTTACGGTCATGTTTTTGTGTTGCAGGGTCTCCCGTACATGAGAGAGCATACAGCGGGACATATTCTTCGCAGTTTGCGAGATCAGATTCTGGACTAACTCAGGCAAAGAGAGACACACTATTGATTGTGGAATTGTGGTATGTGATCCTCATGCCAGCCATTCGGTTCCATCCTGTGATGCTGATGGCATTGATGGAGCGATGGGATCCTGACACATGCACTTTTCACCTTCCAGTAGGAGAGCTGACGGTCACACTCGAGGATGTGTACCGTATACTTCGTCTTCCTATCAGAGGAGCGACTGTTACATATGTGACCGATCGGTCAGTGGAGGATCATCAGAGAGAGCAGGTGTATTGCATAGGGAGAGTCATGCCGAGTGAGACGAGAGGTTGTATCATGGTCAGCTGGCTCTTAAATCCTACAGGGGAGGTACCCCTTCTGAGACGCCTTATGATCGCCATCATAGCACTAGCCGTCTGCCCTAATGGGTGAGGGACACACATGCATGGGGGTCTCACATGGTGTATCAGAGCGATGGAGAGACACAGGAGAGTGTATGCTTGGGGTCGGAGTATGCTTGCACATCTCTATCACGACCTTGAGGAGTACGTATTTGGACAGGGTTTCAGTTTGATGACATGCACACTTCTGCAGGTGTGGATTTTAGAGCACTTCACAAGCACCAGGTCCGTCGGCTTTCCACTGAGTACAGCGAGCGAGCGACCTAGGGTGTTTTCTTATCCACTTACTAGCGAGTGGAGATTTGGAGATTTGTTATATTGGAGAGTAATTTTTGACAGACTGACAGCCGAGGTGACAGTGTGGAGACCTTACCTACGGATGCACAAATGGGATGGTATGGAGAGACAGTTAGCATGTCTACAGAGGAACCGCCTACTGTAGGGATGATATTCACACATCATAGTCCCATTCTACTTTGACCGAGTATGGAGGCAGTTTGGGCTAGAGCAGTGTGTTCCAGCCGATGTGCCCATCTATACTCGACACTCACAGGTCCTTCTTAGAGCAGTAGCGAGACCGACGATAGATGACATCGAGACGACAGACTTAGAGGGATCTGATCAGGATGTAGTCACTGATTATTCTGCAGAGCCTGGAGCACAGCGGAGGTACGTCTCATGGTTTATGAGATCATATCCAGGTCCTATCTTTCCACCAGATCATCCGACAGGCTATCCAGGCCCATGGAGACATGGAGACCGAGATGAGGACCAGGGATCCAGGTCAGAGGAGCCAGAGGAGGGAGAGGGTCATGAGGAGGCGGGAGATCCTGATCCACCTATAGGCGATCAGCCCAGTGCCGAGGAGGAGGAGGAGGAGGATACAGATAGAGAGGAGGACGAGGAGGATGCAGGTGATGATGCGGATGAGGACAAGGATGAGGATGACAAGGAGGACGATGAGGAGGAGGATAGAGATGATGAGGAGGAGTCGGATGCAGCTCCCCACCATTCAAGAGATGATACCATAGCTCTAGATCCACCTCTTATTCCCCAACAGGGGGAACATGAGGCGATACAGAGACCTGTTCCTAGTACCATCTGGCCTACACCCATCGTGCATAGATTATTCGAGCGAGGGGAGCCTAGCGGTTCCTAGGCACAGATGTTACCATATCATGATCCCTACTGGCGTGAGGGAGATCCAGGTATAGTAGGTTTATATTGATTGATTGATGTTTTGACGATATAGAATGGTACTAACAAAAATCTATTCGACTGCCACAGCTAATGTGCAGGAATGGCGTTCGCTGATTTAGCAGGCAATGATAGACATTTCCATGATAGCACAGATCCCTAGTTCCTCACAGATTGCCTATAGGCCTCAGGGGAACGCGGGTCGGCATGAGGACTTGTTTTCCCCATTCTGAGTACAGGTAGACATATGGAGGGAGAGAGAGAGAGTCCTATCAGAGGACCTTCGGCAGGTGCGGCGAGATCTAGCAGCAGCTCAGGCCGAGGCTACCACCTATCGCGCGATCCTTATGGATAGGGATCGTAGGAGTTCCTCTCGGAGTCACTCACGGTCTATATCGTGCTACACACCCATGGGTCCACCTTCACGGCCAGATCAGGAGGGAGCATCCAGTCGACACTCTCCAGCCACTAGCCCTAGGGATAGGAGATGATTTTATGATGTAAAAGAGAGGTCACATTTTGGATATACAGTGACCTATATTTGTATACGGTCCACACATATATGTATATATACATGCTTCTCTTTTGTCTCAAATGTGTTATCTTTAATGCTTAAAACAATGTATATTTTGTTTTGATTAAATCTAATACATTCGGTAAATGTACATGTATGTTCAGAATTTAATTTCCATGTGATTGATTTCTCAATGCTCCATGATTAAATTGATACATGTGTGACTTAATTAAATATTTAATCAAGTACTACATTGATGATAAGGAAGAAATATGCATTAAGTTTAAGAATCATATAACTAATGTGATTTAATTTTGAACTTAAACACAACATGATACGATTCTACTTAACACATAACGACACTGTATAATATGCTAGCATAATGGAAATGTAAATCTTTTACAATTTACATAAATGAATTCAAGACAAACCATAAAGTAAGAAGACACGCTTGTCAGGAACGAAGCAATATAGATTAAACGCCATAACATTTAATTCTATTTTGCTTTAATTAAGAGACACTAACATATTATCCAATGTTGAAGAATTGAAAAGAAGATAGATGAGGAATGAAGAATTAAGCATAATATCTACGCAAGTGCATAGCATTGATAGGTTCTTTAAGAGGCGTACCGTCTACATCCGCTATTTTGTAAGCACCTGATCCATAATCCTCAATAATGATATATGGTCCAAGCCAATTAGGACTAAATTTTCCCTTTTCTGCAGGTAAGGCATTCACATTGCACTGATTCTCATAAAGGACTAAGTCACCTACTAAGAAGGAATGTTGAATGACCTTATCATTATAACTTCGTTGTAGGGTTTTGTGATACGCTTGAATATGCTCAAGAGCATTTATACGCTATTCATCAAGCATCTCAAGCTGCTGAACTCATTGTTCTCTATAAGAGTCATCATCTACTATACCTTTGAGAGAAACCCTAAGTGATGGAATCTCTAATTCTAAGGGCATAATAGCGTCAGCACCATAAACAAGATTATAAGGAGTAGTTCCCGTAGCAATTCATACACTTGTTCGGTAGGCCCAAAGAGCATAGATTAGCTGGTTACTCCAATCCTTACCATGCTTATTTACGGTTTTGCGAAGAATTTGTTCAATTATCTTATTGGATGATTCGGCTTGACCATTTGACTGAGGATAGTATGGTGTAGAAAATCGATGTTTGATATGATACTTCTCGAGGAATTTCTTCACGTCCTTGTTCTTAAATGATGTCCCATTATCTGAGATTATAGTGAAAGGTATCTCGAATCGAGAAATAATGTTTTCTAGGAGAAATTGACAAATCACTTCAGCAGTAGTAGAGCGAAGGGGAATAGCTTCTACCCACTTCGTAAAGTAATCTGTTGCGGTTATAATGAAGGTGTGTCCTTGAGATGAAGGAGGAGAGATTTTTCCAATAAGATCCAAACCCCATGCGGAGAAAGGCCAAGAAGCTACTTGAGAATGAAGTTCTTGGGTAGGAGCATGAATCAGATTATTGTGTTGTTGACATTGATGACATTTCTTAACAAATGAAAAGGAATCCTTCTGCATAGTTTGCCAATAGTATCCCATACGAAGCAATCTATGAACCAAGGATTTGCCCCCAAAATGCCCCCCACAGGCAC
The DNA here is from genome assembly GCF_030272615.1 of Cryptomeria japonica. NCBI lineage: Eukaryota > Viridiplantae > Streptophyta > Pinopsida > Cupressales > Cupressaceae > Cryptomeria > Cryptomeria japonica. Next base: position 925,552,788 of record NC_081409.1, on the reverse strand, counting down.
CTGAATGTGCCTCTTCAAGAGCAACAGGGATTTCTGACTTGTTAAGACAATGAAGGAGAAGACCATCATAACCCCTTCGGTAAAGGACATTAGAAAGGATGATATATCTAGCAGACAGCTTGCAGATTCTAGCCCTAGTGTTCCTATTAGTGGAATCAAGAAAGGTACCATCGGTCAAATATCTTACGATATGCGAGTACCATTCATCTGAGTCTATAAAATCACAACATGTTACCAAGCTAGAATTGTCTACAATAGCTGGAAAAATAAGGTTGTGAATAACGAATTTAAGATCGACCACAGGGTCCTCTAAAGATACCAGAGAAGCCACACATGCCATTGCATCCACATGTCGATTATCTTTTTGAGGATCAGGTTCCATGGTATAAGAATCAAATTTTTGTAATAAAGAGATGGCAAGGTCTTTATATTGTGATAATTTGTCTTGTTTTGCTTGATATATTCCTGTTACTTGTCTTATAATCAATTGAGAATCTCCATAAATATGTATGTGTTTTATGTTCAGAGCCAAGGCTGCTTTTATTCCTGCTATAAGAACCTCATACTCAGCAATGTTATTGGTACAGAGGAAATTTAGACGATATGATAAGGGAATAGGTTTCTTTGTAGGAGAAATCAGAACAACACCTGCCCCCGATCCCGTACGACACTTAGAGCCATCAAAGTATAACTCCCAAGTTTCATCTTTTTCTATAGAAAGAATGAAGTCATCAGGAAAAGACTCAGGGTTAGGGAAGGAGAAAGGTGAAGGGGCCTCAACTAAGTGATCGGTCAACGCTTGTCCCTTAATTGCTCTTTGTGAAACAAATTTAAAGTCAAATTCAGTTAACATCATAACCCACTTAGCTAGACGTCCTGATAAATCAATTTTAGAGAAAAGATGCTTCAAAGGATCAAACTTTACCATGACGTGGACTTCTGAATTTAAGAGATAATGTCTCAATTTCTGAGTCGCAAACACCAAGGCCAAGCATTGTCTTTCTATCGCAGAATATCGGGTCTCATAATCAAGTAAGGTATGACTTATGTAATAAACCGGACATTCCTTACCATCTTTATCATGTTGTGCTAACAATGCTACGAGAGCATGAGAAGAAGCGGCTGTATACAGAAGGAAGGGTTTAGAAGGTTCGGCAGGTTGAAGAATAGGAGGACTAGCCAAATACACTTTTAAATCCTCAAATGCTTGCTGACAATCTTCATTCCATTGAAAAGTGACATCCTTTTTAAGGAGTTGAGTAAAAGGAAAGGTATGATCCGCAAGTTGAGACACGAACCTACGAATGGCTTGAATCTTTACTTGTAAGCTTTTAAGTTGAGACACATTTCTAGGAGGTGGCATGTTAACAATAGCATCTATTTTCTTAGTGTCCACCTCAATCCCACGATGCGAAACTATGAATCCTAATAGTTTTCCACTATCCACACCAAAAACACATTTTCGGGGATTCAAGCGCATGTGATATTTATGAATTCTTTCAGAGATTTGACGAAGGATTTTAACATGATCCATGCAAAGAAAGGATTTAGCTAAAATATCATCAACATAATCCTCTAAAATCTTATGCATATAATCATGAAAGATAAGGGTCATCGCTCGTTGATAAGTTGCACCGGCGTTTTTAAGTCCAAAAGGCATCATTATCCAACAAAACATACCCCAAGGAGTGGTGAAAGCGGTTTTGAATTGATCTTGAGGGTTTATGAAAATTTGATTGTAGCCTGAAAAACCATCCATGAAGGATAACAAGGCATGTCCTGCCGTAGAATCAACTATCATGTCAATGTTTGGAAGAGGGAAATCATCTTTTAAAGAAGCCTTATTTAGATCCCGAAAGTCGGTACACATTCTTATTTTGTTGTCTGGTTTAGCCACAGCGACAATATTTGAAATCCATGGGGAATAGTCAATAGGGCGGATAAATCCAGCCTCCAATAATTTTTCAATCTTAGCCTTAACAAGCAGAGCCACCTTAGGATTCATTTTTCGAATCTTTTGTTTCACGGGCTTAGCATCAGGAACTAAGACAATATTATGAGTAACAATCTTAGGATCTATACTAGGCATGTCAGAATATGTCCAAGCAAAGATCTCAGGGAATTCATGCAATAGTTCTTCATATTGTTTTTGTTCCTCTTCATCCAAACATTTTCCAATTTTAATAACTTTCTCTTTGTTGCAAGGATCCATCTCAACATCAGTGGTGTCACTTATGAGAAGATTACTTTGTTGAGGAGTATCCTTTAACTGAGGGAATTCTTTCACAATCTCATCATTATCAATCTCTTTTCCAAAATAGGCTTCAGTGTTCAAACAAGAAGGGAGTCCCCTATTGTGATGATAACGTGGAAGAGTGTCATAGGCTCCCAAGAACTCAGCTAAAGCATCGTCGGTAGGGAAGATATCCAAAGCACAATCACCCGAAGGATCCCCATCAATATACTCAGGGTGTTGTATTGATAGAGATGTAGAGATAGCATTAACACTAATGCATGGTCTTTTAGAAGCTTTAGTACGTTTGTAGGGATTATAGCCAAGTCCAAAGGCACAATTGTGAAAATTAGTCTCTAGAGGAACTCGTATCCCTTGTTCATGAGCACCACAACCTTTTCCATGATACCCATGCTTAGCAAAAATGCGAAAACCATGACCATAACGATTAGCCATTTCAGGAAGAGAAGGTGGTTTTTCATAAGACAAAGAATCAAACTCTTCATAATTAGAGGTGTGAGGAGAAGAAGTTTGAGAAGCGGCCACAAAATTATTACTCATAGATTCAGGTAAGGTTGATTGATTTTTAGCTTCTTCTTTCTTTTCAACTTTATAATTTTCAGCTTCTTCCTTCTTTTCAACTTTAATTTCTCTAGAAGGAACCTTATATTCACCTACAAAGGTAGGGTTAAAATCAAGAGATCCCCAATCATCTTCTGCGAGAACCTTCTCAGGATCAAAATCCTTCTTATGTGTAGTTTCAAGTCGAGAAGGATCTTCTTCAGGAGTTCCAGACTCATCCAAAGAATTTTGATCATCGGAGAGCGAGGATTCATCGATAGGTTTCTTGTTTAAAGAGTCATCACTAGACGAGGATGGCTTAGAAAAATCTCCTTTGGAATTAGATGTTTGTAGACAAGCTTGAAAATTAGTATCACCTATCAAAGTATATCTCTTATTGTTATAAACGAATTTAATTTGTCTATGCAATGTAGAGGGGACAGCTTGCATGCTGTGAATCCAAGGCCTCCCTAATAACAAGTTATATGTTAAATTTCCTGACATAACATGGATAGGAGTAGGTAAAGTAATAGGTCCTACTGTGAGAGGTAAGGTGATGATACCTAATGAAGTCTTAGCGACATTGTCAAAGCCATGAATGGGACGAGAGTCAGGCTCAATAAGAGACGTATCCACATTCATCTTATGCAATAGATTAATACTACACACATTAAGGCCAGAGCCATTATCTACTAGTTTTCATCTTATAGCAGTGTCTTTCATGATAACCACAATCATCAAGGGATCATATTGTTGTTGAATTTCACTTGTAGGCAACTCATCTTGGGTAAACACAATTTGAGCTTTAGGATTCATCACAGAGTTGACCAAAGATGCTATATTACTAGATGTATTCGGTGGAGGAACATTCAAATCTTTCAAGGCATCTTGTAACATTCCATGATGAGCGGAAGAAGTTTGAATCAAATCCCAAAGGGATATCTTAGCAGGGGTAGCTTTAAGTTGTTCTATGAGATCATATTCCTTACCCATAACTTGCGAAATACGGGGAGCTTGAGGAAGAATTGGTTGAGGATTAGGAAGAGAAATTGGAATAACAAGAGGAGGATTAGGTTGCCTATTATTTCTGGTATGATAAGTATGGGCAACCGCATGATAACTCTCTCTAGTTATTTGCTTAGCATAACTGTAAGGACTTATAGGTTTTCTTCCTTGCACAGTGATGATTGGTTTATTCGGGGTACGAAAGGAATCATGATCATACCTTCCTTGGATAGTAAGGAGAGGTGATTTAGGAACTTGAAAGGTGGGAGGAGGATAAGCACCTTGGACTTCAAAGAGAGGCTTATTATGTTCATTCAAGTTTATCATGTTAACCAATTTAGAGGTCTTGTTCTTGTTTAAAGATTTTGACAAAGCCACAAAGTCATCAAGAGCATCATCCAACTAAGCATGATCATATCGGTTAAAAGGTTTGTCTTTTGATTCAAAAGGAGACATCTCCTCATAGAGGGGATTATTGAAAACAACCATGTTACTAGATTCAGGGGAAGAGTGGATAGGAATGTATCCTTGAGAGGAATCATTCGACTTATCTTTCTCATCACACCTAAATGGCATAGTAACAAGGTTTATGAGTTTTTGGTAAAATGAAGGTTTGGCATCCTTAGGGTTCAAAAACTCATCTAAAGCTTCGTCTAATTCATCTTGGCTATACTCATAATAATCATCAAAAGCATGAACATTTTGCAAATAAAAATCTGACATTTTGAAAAGATTACATAAAATTTAAACACACAATGCAAAGAGACACACTCTTTTTTTTTTTTCTTTTTCTTTTAATGAAAATGAAATGAAAACACACTAAATCTAGATCTAGATCTAACAAATGCAATGCAAGAGGAAGCAATGATGGATTCACGTCGGGCTCACCAAAATGTGTAGGGAAAAAAAGCGAGACTAGGTTAACATACCCTAATCCTACCTTTTGACACACATTACGGAATACGAAAGAGCCTAGAGATATCGCACAATTGGCTACTTCTTTTTGTGAAAGAGAGAGCCATGGGATATCTATTAGGATTTCTATTCCCTTGTTGAAATTGTAAGATCAAGTAATGCAAGTTCAAACCCTAATCCCAAAATGCAAGTATGAACTAATAACAAGATTGCAGAATTGAGATTAAACAATGAACAGCTGTAAATACAAGGATGAAATAAGAATGCAGATATGTACCCAGAGTCAAAATCGGACTGAAAATGTTCGGGACGGGAGCGCGGGCGCCACTGTCCTGAAAACTGCACCGGAAACTACCGTTCTGCACTCTGAAACACTGTCGGAAAGCTATCTGAAAGCTGTCTGTCCTAGGGACCAGGTCGCCCAGCGCCTCTTTCCTAGGGACCAGGGCACCGAGCACCTCTATCCTAGGGACCAGGGCGCCCAGTGCCTCTATCCCAGTCTTCTGCTCTGCAATTTGATATAGAGTGTTGTCTCGACCTGCTCTCTCCGGATCTGTATCCCGCAGTGTTGTCCGATTCCCGAAACCTGCAATGATATCTGAAAAAAGGGTGTATGGGCGGCTATATAGGGTTTTGCCTTAGTAAAACCCCCACTTCGGTGATTTCCACCTCCACGAATAGCCAAGTTGTTTTGTAAAATGTATTGTGTGTGCAGACCTAGTGTGTGTGCAAGGTCCTAAAATGCAAGAAAGAAAACTAGAGCAACCTAGAAAGTAAGCCCTAATTGCTTGTAAATGATAATGTAAATGCTCTAAATCAAGATGCAATGTGATCTAAAGCATGAATAAATGATATATTGAAGCTTATGCAAAGACATGAAAACAACATGAAATCATACCCAACCCTCAAGGGAGGAGTACAAGCCAATCTTCAGTCAGTAATCTCCTATTGTTCTTCAATGTCTTCCAAGCCCTAAGTGAAGGAATGAAATTGATAGATGCTTGATAGAAGGATGTTGAATGTTGTTGAAGTCTTCAAAGATCTGCTCTTTCACTTCATATGAGGTTCCTGAAAACAAAAATCGGATCCCTTCAAATGAAGAAAGAGAGCTCTTATGTAGGAAACCCTAGATCGTAATTTCATCTTTTGGCCGACCTAGAGGTTGAATATCCCGCCAATTTCTTGGGGTTAAGTTTTATTTTATGATTGGATTGTGCTCCTAAAATTTCGGGAAAAATGTCCGGGACCATGTGCACTCCGGGCGCCACGGTCCCGACAACTTTTCACCAAATTTTCAGGGTCGTCGGATATGGTGATTTTAGAGAGAATCCCGTAGTTACAGGTGATTTCGAGATGTTTTGACCCCGAAACCAAGCCCCCAAGTTCGAAATAGGACTTAATTAGGGTTTTTGATTGAGTGATGTATTGGAGGAATAAAATGCGAAGGGTGCGCTTTAGGGAAAGGGCCCAACTTTATGATGCAAAGGATGATGAAATAGGACCTTAGACCTAATTAATTTGATTAATTAAGTGCTAAAGGAGAAATGCAATGCAAAATGCAAAATGCACTAAGGCGGGTGCTAAACTAGGTGTGAAATTGTACCACCCTAGCAAGTGCGTACAATTTACGACGCTACAGGTACTCCTATTCACGGTATCATTATATGACAATTCTGTTAGAGACAATATACTATCCCTAGTGACCTATTTACAACTTTAGCTTGGCCATCTGTTTGGGGATGATAGGCTGAGGAAAAGGATAAATTTGTACCAAGCTTCTTCCAAAGGGTCCTCTAGAGGTGACCAATAAATTTCACATCCCTATCAGAGACTATAGTCAAAGGAAAACCATGTATCCGGACAATTTCCTTAAAGAACAAGTCTGCTACATAAGAAGCATCACAAGTGGTTTTTCATGGCAAGAAATGTGCCATCTTGCTAAACCTATCCACCACTACAAAACCACTATCATATCCTTTCCTTGTCCTAGGCAATTTTAAAACAAAATCCTTACTTATGCTTTCCCATGGTCTTGAAGACATGGGTAAAGGCTGGTATAAGCTTGCATTGGTGGACTTTCCCTTTACCTTTTGGTAGATCACACGTCTCCACAAATATTCTGACATCTGCCTATATTCTAGGCCAAAAATAGTGTCTCTTCACCAAATCTAGTGTCTTGTCAAGACCAAAATGGCCTGCCATTGCTCCACAATGTTTCTCCTTAATTATATTCAATCTCATAGAGTGTTTGGGAATGCATAGTTGTGAACCCTTAAACAATAATCCATTTTGAATCAAAATTCAGAATACTCAACATGAAAATATTCATCAAATGAAGCACATACCTTATAGGCCTCTCCAAAATCTTCATCACCCTCATACATGGCTTTCAAAGAGTCTATTCCAATACTCTCCAACTGAATTTGATTTGTAGTTAGGACTCTTTTGCTCAAAGCATCTGCCACCTTATTCTTGACTCCTTTCTTGTGTTTAAGAATGAAAATGAAAGCTTTTAGGGTCTCTACTCACTTCACGTGTCGGTGATTCAACTTTTCTTGGCTATTTATAAAACTAAGGGCCTGATTGTCTGTGAAAACTATGGTATCAAGCATAGGGACACAAATATGGCTAAAGTCTCTTATAAACTTCCTATAGAAGGTAGGTAAGCCATGGAAACTTCTAACATCATTCATTGTCCTAGGTGTAGGCCAAGACAATATGGCACTCACCTTTTCTTGATCCATCTTCAATTCACCATATGAGATTACAAACCCTAAGTAAATGATCTCTTCCTACATAAAGAAACACTTTTCCAAGTTGGTCATTAATTGCACTTCATACAATCTTCTTAGGACCAGGTCTACATGTTTTAGATGCTCTCCTTTGGTTTGGCTAAAAACTAGAATGTCATCTACGTAGACTATAACAAATTTCCCTATGAATCCCTCAAGACTTCATTCATTAACCTCATGAAGGTACTAGGTGCATTGGATAAGCCAAAGGGCATGACTTTCCACTCATACAAACCCTCATTTGTTTTAAAGGTAGTCTTCCACTCATCTCCTGACCTAATCCTAATTTGAGGATACCCACTCTTTAAGTCAACCTTTGTAAAATATCTAGCACCCCCCAAACAATCTAACAAATCTTCAATCCTAGGCATTGGAAACCTATACCTGATAGTAATCTTGTTGATAGCGCTTGAGTTGGTGCAAAGCCTCGAAGTGCCTTCCTTTTTGGGTGCCAAGACTACAGGGACTGCACATGGGCTCAAACTTTTTCCAATCAATCCGAACTCCAACAATTCTCCAACTTGTTTTTCCATCTCAACATTCTGATCAAATGTGATCTTGTATGCTTCTTTATTAGGCAAGGTGGATCCAGGTATAAGGTCTATATAATGGTTTATGTCCCTCATGGGAGGTAGTGACCTTGGCATGCCATCAGAGATGACACCCTTGTATTTGTCTAGTAGTTGCCGCACTATAGGGTCAATCAACCTCAACCTGTCCTCTTTCTTGTCTTCAGACCTCTCCACCTTTGTTACTATTGGAATAGGGATAAGGGAATAATAGACCATTGCCTTCATTTCCTATGTTCTTCATGAACTGCTTCCCTCCTAATACCAACACCTTGGCCTCCTATTCTTTGGTTTCCTTATCATCCTCCATTAAAGGTAAAAACTCAATCACCTTACCAGCCTTGGTGATGGAATATGTATTCCTAGCACCACCATGTTGTGCCTTCAAATCAAACCACCATGGTCTCCCAAATAGGATGGCCAAGATTGAGTAATCTTAACAAGGGTCGGGGTTGAAAGTTATTCAATCCTTGTTAGGTTTTCAATCCAGACCCAGGTTGACAAATGTCACCCTAACGAGGCTTGAGAGGAGATGCAAGAGGCATTAAATGCCTAAGGAGACATAATGGTTACCTTACAAGGTAAACTTATGGTCGAGTTAGTGGATAACCAGTGGATAAAGCTTTTACCCAAAGGGTAAATTCTTGTGCAAGGGTTAATAGGATAACAAGGATCAAAGAAATAAGTGTTTGGTGGGACCCTCGGGTTAGATGAGGGTTGAGTTAGAAAGAAAGTTTGTAAGATCACGTAGTAAGTTTGAGTTAACCATTAATGGTTTGGAAGACTTTGGAGACAAATTTGTAAGAGCCTTACAAATTTAGGGAACTCAACAAGTTAACTTGTTGAAGAGATAAAGTCTTTAATGCATTTAGAAGGCTTTCTTTGAAATTTGGAGAAGTGACTTCCCCAAATCTAGGGATGTGACATGATAAAAGGATTAAGGCTAGTTAATTGGGATTAGGGGGGTTCTAGAAGAATGCATAGGATGCAAGTGGATTTTGTAGGAGGATGCAAGTGGGAGATATTAGGATTTTAATTAATATAAAATGTTTTACTTTAACTAAAAGTGGATGCATCTTGCATTAGTAGAAAAGTGCAAGTTGGCGGGGGGGGTGTTTATAAATAAATTTTATTTAGTTATATATAAGGAATGATTTTAATTAAATGTAAATTTTTAATTAAAATGTGGAAAGAGAATTTAATTAAATAATGGAAGAAAGGGGATTTAATCAAATGTTGTATTTAATTAATGGCTAGATAGAAGAAAAGGGGATATTAATTAAACTTTAGTTTTGTTAGGATTCCCACAGATACTGAGAGGGGGGGGTGAATTAGTATCTAACCAGTGAATTGAATTTCTTAACTTAAAACATGCAAAACATATTATAATAGTGTACCGATATGCAAGAAATAATGCAATAAATAGAATTAAAAGCAACCACATGAAAAACACACCATAACACAATGATTTAATGAGGAAACCTGGTGTCAGAAAAACCTCGGTGGGATTTGTGACCCACAATATTCACTTACTGACCAATAAGAGAATATTACTGCTACAAGAGGGGCCTGCACATGTAGGAAGGCCAACTACCTAGAGCTCACTGCTCAATGGGAAGTCTCACTGACTTACAATGATGGATTATATAAATCCAGTATCTTGTACTGCTTCAGAATAGCATCTATAATGCTAGATCTAGTACTGATTTCTGCTCTGCTTCTTAGATAAACCCTTAACCTATAATTTGCATAATAGGTCTACCTTATTTTGCCTAAATATGATCTTCAATCTTGCTTCCTTACATTTAAATGTTCTACAATGATCTCTCTTATATAAGAGTCATTTTACAATGATGCCAAGTCAGCTACAAAGATTTTACAATAATAAACAAAATACAATATAACAAAAATCCTATCGGCCTCTGTGCCAGTATGCTTCCTTTCTCTGCCGGTGCCAATGGTCTGAGTGCCAGTGTAGAGTCTGATCTTGCTAGTGCCAGTGTAGTGTAATGCCTTGCCGGTGCCATGGGATTGTAAGGTTGCCATCAATGACAAAACCTTCAATCACCTACAATGTCTCATTGGAGTGTGCATATGCCAACAATCTCCCCCTTTGGGATTGATGGCAACACTCATGAGAAAATTCAAAAGTGTATCCAAAACTGTAATCCAAAAATGTTTCCAAAAATATATTACCAAAAATATAAGAGCTCCCCCTGAGCAAATAAGTCTTCTGCTGGTTATTTTCTCACACTACTACTCCCCCTTTGGCATCATTGACAAAGGTTGCCAAGATGTTAGTAGAGTTGTAGTCTCACTCAACCTTGTAACTGGGTAGTTACAATTTGAAATAGATCTATCAAAATCAAGTTTATACTCTCCATAAACTTCTTACTGTCTCTTATTATTGTCTCTATTCTTTGAACTGTACTAGTGAGATGTTGCATATGCTATGTCAGTGTTCTCTGTCCCTGTACTAGTGCTTTAGATATTTCCTTTTGTAATGATGCTAGATAGTCCAATCTTGGACTTAGTCTTAGTCTCAAATGCTTTGCCTTATTTTCTATTCTCTCCTTTTCTCTTTCTAACTTAAGTGATTCTTCCTCAAAACTTGTTATCTTTTGCTCAAAAACTGATAATGTATCAGGCGAGTTAACAAAATTGTCTGCAAGTTTATTGATTTCATCCTGTACCTTGCTCATTTTCTTATCTATGTCTACTGTCATAAAGTTTGTCTTGCAAGTATCTTTATACAGAGTTTTAAATTCCTTTAATAAGTTGCATAGTTCTCGTAGAAGTGTGTCAAATTCCCTAGTACACTTCTTTATCTGATCTTCAAAGAATTTTTGCTTTTCAATTTCTACCTTATTCTTCAATGTCTCTTCCTTTATTTGCTCAATAGTCACTGTGTTCTCAGTGATGTATTTACACAAAGTATCAATTTGTTTTAAAGAATCCTTATTGTCTATGTTACAGTTAGGAGCTATTACCTTCAAAATTGGGATTGTGTCATCTATAGCTTTATAAGCTTGTGAACTACAATCTGTTATCTTTTTGATAGAGTCCAAAAGTACTTTAGTTACATTAGTTGATTTGTAGCCTACTGAGGAGGAACCAACATTCTGAATTCTATTGGTGGAGGAAGTAACCAAGCTTGCAGTGACCTCTGGTAGGTCATTCTGTGTTTCCATTTCTTTAAGCAATGGTTTTTGATCTTCTCCTGTCGGTGACATTGTTTCCATGTGAACCTGTTCCTGTTTCAGAGCCTGTTGCTCTTCTTGACTCTCTATTTGTTGCTCTGTTTTAGTCTCAGTCTGAGTCTCTACTCTGTTGTACTGTTAATGTTGTCAGTTGCCGGTGGCTCACTAGCCATATCTATTTTGCCAGTTATTTCTTTATCTATCACAATGTTGACCTTTTGTGTATCAACATCAACTGTGTATAGTACCTCAGGATTAGGATTTGTATCCTCTATGTCCATACTCTCATTTGCCAGTTGATCTTCAGTAGTTTTTACTGGTGATGCAATTTGAGGTGGTGGGGATAACTTATCTTTAACTTTGATACTCGGAGGTCCACCAACCTTTCCTTTTCCTTTGTCTCTCTCCTTTTGGTATACATTTATTGGTTTGGGGTTCCTATATTCTTCCTGCTTTTCTTTCTCAACAAGAAATATGTCCCATGCATTTTATGTTTCCTCTGTTACTTCATTCACTCTTCCAACCATTAATGCAATATGCTGGTGTGCAGTAGAGAATACTGACCGGTTGGCTTTTGCAATTAAGTCATCTATCTCCTTAGGTGAGTTTACTAGATAAACAACAAGTAACTTTTCAATTTTTATTTTCTTATCAAGCTCTACAATAGCTTGTCTTCTTGCTTCCAGTCTTTTGAACAATTCATCTGGTAGATCATCTATTACTTCCATTAAGAACTTCTTATAGATGTCCATGTGTAAAATAACATTGTTTTCAACTTGTTCTTTGTCATCTGCTGACAGTGTATCATAGACCTTTCCTATGTTTTTGAGTTTCCCTTCCTCTATGATTTCATATAGAAATTTGTCAAGAGGGGCCAAGTTTTGTTTAGTCTTCTTCTTCTTTGGTGTCAACATTTTCTTTGGTGTTGTCTTTCTAACCGGTGACCTTACTGCCTGTTGTTTTTGTCTAGTCCTTCTAGGCAAAGGTGTGGATGTCGGTGAAGGATCCCTTTTTCTTACAACTCTTTTGAAAGCTACAGGCATGTCACTCTCCGAAGAAGTAGCTACCCGTGATAGGTCAGTTTTGGGTTGTAGAGTTCCTAACTTATCCTTAGTGATACTAGTTTGTTTCAATACATCTTCTTTAATAGCCTTATCCTGTCTAGAGCCTCTTCTTACAACTGCTTCAATCTTTTTCACTCTCTTTTTAGATTGAATTTGTTTTTCTATGGTTTTAGCACTACCAAATACTTCTTCCTTTGGTTCATTTGGTGCTTCCAGAAGTGCTTTAGCATAAGTCTCAATTATATGATCATTTGTCTCATAACCCATCTTTGTTACCCAGATTGTTCTTGGGATGACTGCTTCCATCCAGATCTCATCCTTTTTTATTACAAAACATATATCATCCTTGTATTGGTTGACAATTTTTTGTGATAGTCTGATTCTTTTGTTCATCCTAACCTTTAGTGCTTGAAAACAGTCATGAATGTTCTTTTCTTTGTTCCCACCCATTTTGTTGAATAGGTCTGTCAACTGTTTTCCTACTGGTATATCAAATCCAAGATTCTTATGGCCAATACTGGTAACCTATTTAGTTATGTGTAGCATCAAGCATACAAGTAGATTTCCAAATCTGAAAGTTCCTTTCTTATCCTTCTTGATTTTGCCTAAGTTATCAATCAACTCATCTTTTAACCATTCACATACATCAATTTTCACATTGTCTTTAACCATGTCATAAACACTTTTAATGCGTAAACTGGAAACTGAGTTAAGTCTATTTGCATGAGTTGCTTTGTATCCTAAAATCATGCTAACAAATCTCACATTTATATCAGTCACATCATTAACTCTAAGAGACCTTCTGTCTGATGTTGCACCAGTTAAGTTCATTACTAGGTCATTGGAGACCTTCTTGGTTTTGTTTGGTCTGTTACCGGTGGAAGGTAACCCTGTGACAGCTTTCATAGCTTCCTTGGTAATTTTGTGAATTGCATCTAACCAGAAAAATTCACCATGTACCCTACTTAAGACTATCCTAATCACATCCTTGTGAAATTCAGAAATGCAGAGGATTTCAGTAAATCCTAGGGTTTCAATGATTTTATGTTCCGATTTTACATTTCCAGAATTATCACATATGACATATTTATACATTGTTTTGATCTCTTCATCTCCTAATTCCTCTATGTTGCAATGAATATATATTCAGGGATCTTCTTTGAAAACAACCCCCTTTGGAATTTGGAAAAAAGCACCTACATTGTCATCTTTCTTGGCTACCTCAGGAACTAGTTGAAATACGAGACTAGGGCATTTTATGACCTCGACTACAATAGGGTTTGCTATATATTCAAGTGTAGAGGTGGATGCCATGATGATAAATACCTTTTTCTGCCTTAGGGTGAATTGATCGCTCAAAGTGTTCTTTCCTCTTTGCTCGAAATCCCTTAGTGCTCTTCGAATGTTTGAAATCTCGGTGAAGTGAAATGGAGCCAAAACCACAAATTTATAATGTTTATTTGCCATCTACCACATTTAATGTATGCCAATTAAGTAGTCACTTAACATTGTCTACCGGTATAGAAGTAATTTCCAACTTCTCATTTCTAACTGAGGGAATAATAGCACGTGTGTCCTTAGATTGCCAAACCCTCAAAGAAATTTTCTTCAATTTGATGAAGAACTTCCTGCCAATGGAGCACTACTCTGTTCTGCCGGTGGAGTAATACTCTATTCTATTAGTGAAGTGTTGATTGGTTCTATTGGTGGAGGAGTATTCCCAACATTTAGATCAACTTTTCTAATCCATTGTTTTGAGAATTCTTGCTTAACCTCTTCAACTTTTTCTTTACCTTTCAAGCTAGAACTTTTGTTGTCTGCCGGTGATCCTTTGCTTCTATAGAATTTTGCAATATGTCCAATTTTGTTACATGCATAACAAGTCACATTATTCTTTTGAATAGATTTGTCATATCCTATGCCGGTTTGTGTTCTACATTGACTAGATAGGTGTCCAAATCTTCCACAAACATAACATCTCACATTCATTCTACAATTTTTCAGAGTTGTGACCAACTTTGTTGCATTTTGAACATTGACTGGTGGGTGTGTTGATATTCTGATAATTTCTAGATCTACATTCATTTTCTCTATGACCATACTTATTACGGTTAAAGCATTTTCCATTGAATTTATAAGCATTAGGTTGCCTTACTGGTTTTCTATGATCTTGTGTGTTTGTAGTACCAGAGCTTTCACCAACTTCAAAGCCAATTCCAAAAGTGTCACCTTTAGGTTTTTGATTCTTCAGCAAGTTGCCAAGTTCCTCTAAGCTTTTCTTGAATTTTTCTTTATGTTGATTTGCAGTATCTAGTTCTCTTTCTAAGACTTCTTTCTGCCTCATCAGTTCATTGGAGTCATTCTGAGTGTGCATCAGATTTGTCTTCAATAAATCATTTTCATAGCTAATTCTTGTGTTTTCATGTATAGCATCACTTAGTCTTCTAGTCAAATCTTCTTCATTCTTCTTTCTATCTTCAATTTCTTTACAAAATCTCATAGTCATATCCTGCATCTCATTCTTTGTTTTCATGCTCTCTTGTTTCAGCTTGTTTATCATATCATTAAGAGATTCATTTTCATCATTCTCATTTTGCATCTTTTCACTAAGTTCTCTTCTCTTGTTTCTTGAAATGGTAAGATTTTCTTGAAGTGCGTGGATAATATCCTGAGCTGCTTTTAGATCATCTTCTAGTTTGATATTTTTCAGTTTTTTTGTATCATAGTTTGAAAGAGCTTCTTCTAGTTGCTTCATCAAATTTTCCATACCTATCGATGTCAAGATCTTCCTCAAGTTGTTAGGCTTCTGAAAATAGAGGACCAAGCTCTGATACCAATTGTTAGGATTCCCACAGATACTGAGAGGGGGGGGTGTGAATCAGTATCTAACTAGTGAATTGAATTTCTTAACTTAAAACATGCAGAACATATTATAACAGTGTACCGGTATGCAAGAAATAATGCAATAAACACAATTAAAAGAAACCACATGAAAAACACACCATAACACAATGATTTAACGAGGAAACCCAGTGTGGGAAAAACCTCTGTGGGATTTGTTACCCACAATATTCACTTACTGGCCAATAAGAGAATATTACTGCTACAAGAGAGGCCTGCACATGCAGGAAGGACAACTGCCTAGAGCTCACTGCTCAATGGGAAGTCTCACTAACTTACAATGATGGATTATACAAATCCAGTATTTTGTACTGCTTTAGAATGGCATCTATAATGCCAAATCCAGTACCGGTTTCTGCTCTGCTTCTTACATAAACCCTTAACCTATAATTCACATAATAGGTCTACCTCATTTAGCCTAAATATGATCTTCTATCTTGCTTCCTTACATTTAAATGTTCTACAATGATCTCTCTTATATAAGAGTCATTTTACAATGATGCCAAGTCGGCTTACAAAGATTTTACAATAATAAACAAAATACAATATAACAAAAATCTTGTCAGCCTCTGTGCCGGTATGCTTCCTTTCTCTACCGATGCCAGTGGTCTGAGTGCCGGTGTAGAGTCTGATCTTGCTAGTGCCGGTGTAGTGTAATGCCTTGTCGGTTCCATAGGATTGTAAGGTTGCCATCAATGACAAAACCTTCAATCACCTACAATGTCTCATTGGAGTGTGCATATGCCAACAAGTTTAACTAATAGCTGAAATAATAAATAATTCAACAAATAAAATTTATTTAATTAGATGTGAAAGTTTTAGGTGTCTACATTTTGCCCCTCTTTGAAGTGATGTATGACCACATGTTGATTCAAAGAAAAATCACTTGATATGTCATCCAAATTTATGATTTTATTGTTGTTACCAAAATTTTTGATATTCTGCCCTAGATATTAATACTAATACCGAAATGATGTCGATATGATGATGATGTCCCCTTGGTAGATCATTCATGCATTAAAATAATGAATGATCTCTTGAAAGAAGAAGAATACTATATGAAAGATAGAAGAGTAGATAGTTGATGATATGCATGGGTTTGATTGGATTGATAAGATTGATCAGATAGATTGGATTTATTGGAATGAGATCAATTTTGGCTTTAGAAATGACATCTCTTGTGTAAGACAAAAATGATCAAAATGTCTAGTTTCAGGAACGATATATCCTGTATAAGACATGATCAAAATGTCTGGTTTCAGGAAAGATGCATCTTGTATAAGACATGATATATGATAGAATGTCTAATTTCAAGAAAGATACATCCTGTATAAGACATGATATATGGTAGTTGGATGAATGATGAAGAAATGAAAGTGAAGAATGATCCCATTATGATTCAATTGATATGCATATGATGGATGTAATGATGAACATGACTACATGATGAATATGATGATGATGATATGCAACTAAATGCCATGATTAAATGATATACAAATAAATACAATTATATGCAACTAAATGCAATTGTAGTCATCCTGTCGATCAAATTTGTTGTGCTACTTTTATCATCATTGAGCATTTGATATGTTGAAATTTGATACAAGCATCATGGTATAATTGACCCATAATGACCTAAGTATAACTTACATGGAGTTTGATATTTCAAGAGGACACAAGCGTCGAGGTATAATTGAACCAAGATGACCTAAGTGTTCCTTGTGCAAATAGACAAGAGTTAAGCTTTGTCCTATACAAATCCTAAATGTCCTCAGTGATATGTTACATGATCACATCGTAAGATAAACTTGCATAGTAAAAGACCTCACTCACAAACAATAGACAAATAAAATGTCACCCTCCTTCCTTGTTTCTCTAGTTTCAATACATCTTTGAGTTGCTCGAGAGATATGATATCAAAAATAAAAAATAACCATAGATAAACATGCATGCTACCTTTTGTATTTTGTCAGATAAAACATCTTGTAAGTAGATCTTTGTTTAGTTTGTTCAGTTCTTATTTCGATGTTTACCATTGATAATCATGATCTTCATTGTTTGCTTAGGATTTCTTTGTTTGCAGTTGTTTGTTTGTCTAAACCCAAAATGGTGAGATGCCCCTAGCTAGGTCAGGCTTTTGCCCCCAGCTATAGATACTACTCTCGATATGGATATGTACACTGATCACCAAACCATGGTGAGATTATGATGCAGATAACTATTCAAATAATCAAGGACAGTGACTATGCTAAGTGTGTCCAAAATTGAGCTACATTATAAATCTTTGTGCACCTTTGTCAATGGCTTAGATCAGATGGATACAAAAGATATGATACATGTACCAGTAGATAGAATATTCGATATATCACAAATAGCACATGTTTTTCAGGTTTTCACCACATGTTTTTATTGCAATTTTGGATTTTTTAATTTTTTTTTCTTTTTCTTGATTTTTTCGTTTTTTGAGAGATGAAATGTGTCATGCCATCAATTGATAGATACAATACTAACTAGGATGAAATTTAGTACTCACATTGATCTATGTCATTGTTTTGATTACTCGATGATTGATAGGAACGTCTGGTTTCAAAGAGTGAGTACCCCGTATAAGACCGATCTATCTGGTTTCGAGTGTACCTTTCCCTATATAAGACATGTTGATGTTGATAGATGGATTGATTAATGAGACATGCAATCAGTTTGATTGTAGACTTTGGAGAGTTTGTCTATTGTTGATCTAATTTGATGGATGGTCCATGTTGTCATTCTTTGATTTTTAATATTTTATTTGATTTTGTTGATATTTTTATTTTGTCTTTGGACATTTTGTGATTTTTTAGAATTTTTTGGATTATATGAAAGATGTATTTGTGAGCCCCAATGTCTAGCAAGACAAGGAATAATATGAATGGATGAATGAAGTGTTGAGGTGAAGATGAATGGGTGAAAGATAGAGGTAGCTTATTATGGACCATGTAGGGACACGTCAAGAGATTTTTGAAATTGTGTTTTGTCCTTAGTTTTGATCAAGATCAAGGATGGAAAAGGGGATACATATAGAGATAGGTTATGGATAGGAGAAACGAGATCATAGATAGTGAGGGATGATGGAAGCAATGAATACATAGGATAAAGGATATGGACTGGAGGGTATGGATAAGGTGAAGCAAGATCATAGATAGCACTAGATGATGGAAGCAATGAATAAATAAGATAGATGGTATGGATAAAGTGAATCAAGATCATAGATAGCACTAGATGATGGAAGAAATGAATAGATATGATAGATGGTATGGATAAAGTGAAGCAAGATCATACATAATGATGAATTTAGATAGGGTAATGGATGTTGGAAGAAGGATAATGGGAGATATCGTATGAAGAATAGAGTGGATGAAAATTTTCCCCCAAGCATAGAGGTCTCCATTTGCAAAAAAGATATATGTAAGATTGTAAGAACATCTAGCACCACCCAAATAAGTGTTCCTGAACTTTTTCAAAGATAGAGACCCAACTCACACTTAGAACCTCTAGAAAATTCAACTGAACATATCTAGCGATTAAGAAGAAAACTCAAAAGGGAAGAAGAATCCCAACTTGGATCAAGGTACTTAATCTTTGATTACCCATGTGTGTGCAAGTGGGTTCATTTTGACTTATATGACGATTGTAATCTTCAGAATCCAATGTGGATAGCTACATGAGGTACCCTGACTTTAAAAGGATCTTGGATAGAGCCTCACTCCCAGCAAGCATCTATAGATCCGACAAGGTTATCACTGTAGTATCACAAATATTGCTCCATTGCCAACTAGGCATCCATAGCCCCAATGAAGTTATTTGTACGTTCCCATAGCCAAGTGTTTTGATATTGCATTTCATTACATTTTTTTTTTAATATTTCTTTTCTCGTTTATGATAATAAGATTTTGATATTGATTTTGATTTTGATTATAAGATTAGAACAACACTTATGTGCTATAGGACAACACAAAAGTGCTAGAAGAAAGTGTATATGCACTAGAAAACTGGACAAATGTGCTAGAAAAGATTACCGATGCGCCAAAACAAAGTGTATATGTGCTACATAAGAGTATGAATGGGCTAGAACAAGGTATGTATGCGCTATAGAATATGAGCTATGCACTACAGAAGAGTATGAATGCGCAAGAACATGGTTTGTATGCCCTAAACTGAGGAAATGTGTGTTCAACAATTCTTGTAGATCATCCTGCATAAAAAAAGTTAGACATGTCTAAAAAATGGGGTTGAGCCCCACAGTGGGCACCAAAAATGTATGCCAAGAAGTGTGGTACCTACAAGAGAGACACAAACCACTCAAAAAAACCAATGAAACATTATGTTAGAGATCAAAATCATTAAAACAAGCAAATGAAATAAAGATAATAAGCACATCTCATTGTTCTCTATCTCCAAGGATCCCTTAGATTCAAAGTGACTCTCAACTTGGAGGAGCACTTGATCTTGAGATGACTACTCAAAGAACGAGAGATAGTGTATGGTCTAAGATCTAAATGAATGCAACTAAGATCTTAGTAATGAGATAATGATATGTAACACTAGATATATTACCAAAATGAGAGATTTAGTGTGAGATTAAACTAGAATGAGAATGATATGAAGATGATATGGAACTAGCATAATCTACTAAGACATGATATGAAATCTATGCTATGATTCTTACTAAAATGATCTCAAAGAGAGGCTAAAATGCTAAATGCTATGTGACTATAGTATAGATGCATAAAAACTTGGATTTTTTTTAAATGGAGGAAATGGAGCTCTATTTACAGAATAATTGGTCAAATGGATGGCCAAGATTGAAAGTTATACAATCCTTGTGAGGTTTTCCATCCAATCCTAGGTTGACAAATGTCACCTTGAGGAGGCTTGAGAGGAGATGCTAGAGGCATTAAATTTCTAAGGAGACATGATGCTTACCTTAGGAGGTAAGGTTATAGCAAATTTAGTGGATAACTAGTGGATAAATCTTTTACCCAAAGGGTAAACTCTTGTACAAGGGTTAATAGGATAACTAGGGTCAAAGGAATGAGTTCTTGATGAGACCCTTGGGTTAGATGAGGGTTGAGTTAGAGAGAAAGTCTCTAATCATGTGGTAAGGTTGAGTTAACCATTAATGGTTTGGAAGACTTTGGAGACAAATTTGTAAGATCCTTACAAATTTGGGGAACTCAACAAGTTAACTTGTTGAAGAGATAAAGTCTTTAAATAATTTAGAAGAGTTTCTTCTAAATTTGGAGAAGTGACTTCCCCAAATTGAGGGATGTGACATGATAGAAGCATTAAGGCTAGTTAAGTGGGATTAGAGGGGTTTTAGAAGAATGCTTAGGATGCAAGTGGATTTTGTAGGAGGATGCAAGTGGGAGATATTAGGATTTTAATTAAAATAAAATATTTTATTTCAACTAAAAGTGGATGCAACTTGCATTTTTAGGAAAGTGCAAGTTGGGGGGTTTATAAATAAATTTGATTTATTTATATACAAGGAATGATTTTAATTAAATGTAAATTTAATTAGAATGTGGAAAGACAATTTAATTAAATAAATAGAATTTATTCAATTAATGGAAGAAGAGGGATTGTCCAAGGGGTTGAGCTTAACTGGTTAAAACACTAGGTTCTCATTGTGGAGACCCAAGTTCAATTCCCAATAGGGACATCTAAAGTGGAATTCTAAGTTGTGACTCTTGGCCTTCCATAGGATGGGGAAGGTCTTGGGGGCAATCTAATCAAACATAGTAATAATAATAATAATAATAATAATAATAATAATAATAATTCAAAGATATGTAATGGGGATGGGGCCCCCTATTGTGGCCCCACTGGTTCATAGCTCCAGTCAAAAGCTATTTAGGCTTCGGCCAATTACCTATCAAAAAAAAAATGGAAGAAGAGGGATTTAATCAAATGTTGTATTTAATTAATGGCTAGATAGAATAAAAGGGGATATTAATTAAACTTTAGTTTGACTAATAGGTGAAATAAGAAATAATTAAAAAAATTAAATTCATTTAATTATATGTGCAAGTTTTAGGTTTCTACAAGATGTTTCATGCTTGAAACTAGACATATTTTTTATTTTCACATCTTATACAGGGCAGACATGCTTGAAAACAAACAAAATAAAGTCGTATATGAGATGTTACTGAAATAAGATATTTTTGTGTTTTTATTTTATGTCTTGTATAGATTGTTGCATACTCAAAGCTAGACAAAACAAAGTCTTCAACGAGATTCTTAACTCTTGAAACCACAGAGGGACACATGTAGCAAGATGAGTGGAACTACCAAAACATGGCTACACTATTTCACGTCTACTCCCCAACATGGATCACCCAGCAAAACACCACTAACCCATCGTATCTAAGTTTATCTCTTTTCTCATCCCCATGACCTCAAATCTTTGATATTTGTGGTTCATGGTTCATCCTTTGGTGCTAGCTATTGCTCTTTTTATGTGATCTCATGTGATCTTGTGATAGCATTCTGAGAATGATAGTAGTTGTAGTGCCCCTCTCTTTTGGCTTGTCAGACTTCATGCTTTTTAGCCTTATGTATGTGGTTTCAACCCTTTTGGTGTTGGTCAATTTTGTTTTGGATATGATGTTTGAATATGTTCTTTGGATTCTTATGTGACATTGATACACTATGTTATGTGGATTGTTATAATAATGGTGTTCTCGTACTGCTGATTATGATTTGATCATTTGGAGATATATTTTCCTTGTTAGCTAGATGATTATTGAGATGCATTCTATATGTAATGTTAGGATTTAACCTTTATGTTTATAGATGATCATTGTTCTGATTTTTAGATTGTATATTATCTATGATGTGTTTGAGTGAAGGGGAAAAGCATTTCACTTCTCTCTATGGGCAAGTTGTGTCACTTTCATTCTCTTTTTACGATGTGATTGTTATATGGTTTATATGCACATGTTCGACGGTTTGCTTATGCAGCTCCAGGTACCAAGCATTAACTCCACTTGAATCTTTAGGTCTGAGCGTGCTCTTCAACCCAATGGTAAAGTGGAGACTAGAGATATTAGTCAGACTCTTGACACAACTTCCCTGTCAGGTATCCTAGTGGTCATAGTTAGTCTTGTTATTGTCGATCTCATCCTTGTGTTTGCATGTATGATGTTGCAGATGTCTTCTTAGAGTTTAGCTTATGTGAATTAATTAGTTTTACAAGAAAAATATTTAATTTTAATAATAAATAGTACTTTAATACTTTTAATTATTTATTTAATTAATAAAATTTAAATAGTGCAAGATTAAAATTAAATTGATTAGTTAAACATTTAATTTGGGATTTGCGCTCAAGATATTAATGATAAAATAATAATAATAAAATTAAATTACCGTCCTTGACGTGTATGTTAAATATCTTTTTAGGTTTTAAACAAATTTATTGTTGTTTCAATTTCAGAATGATGGAATTGGGGTTTTCATTTAAAATTGATCTGGGAAAATATTGTATAAAATTTTGGATTCAAACTGGGTTTTGTTTTCAAAAAAAAAGAGGAAATTTTTCTTTTTTTTTTTGTAATTTGGGTATTATGAGGAAACCAAAAGAAAATTTGAGGTTTGATTATTAATATTAATTTCTTGTTAGGCATTATGGAATCTGGATGTTTTGTGGATAGTTTATCTCTCCGTGAAACTCCTGTAGAATTTCTTTCTAATTTTGTGTAAGCATATGTTACTATATATATATATATATATATATATATATATATATATATATATATATATATATATATATATATATATATATATATATATATATATATATATATATATATATATATATATATATATATGCAACTATATTTTATTGGATCATCTAATCTTTTTTTTTTAATCAAGTATTTGTATTTTGTTCAATGGATCCTCTGCCTATGTTTTTGAGTAATCTAGTGCACACACACACACACACACACATATATGTATATACATATATACATATATATACACATATATACATGTATATGTATATGTATATTCATATCCATAGGCATATGCATATGTATATATGTATGTATGTAAGTGTATCTGTATGTGTATGTATATTCATATGCATAGGCATATGCATATGTATGTATGTATGTATGTGCATGTGTATATGTATGTGTATATATATACATATACATATATATATATATGTGTGTGTGTATGTATATATCTATACATATGTGTGTGTGTGTGTGTATACACACACACACACACACACACATATATATATATGTATGTATATCTATATATCTATATATATGTATATCTATATATATATAGAGAGAGAGAGAGAGACACACACACACACACATATATTAATTTATATGCAATTGTATTTTATCAGATCGTATAATCTCTTTTTTTTATCAAATGATTTTATTTTGTTCAATGGATCATGTCCATGTTTTTGAGTAATCTAGTGTGTGTGTGTGTGTGTGTTAATGTTTATGCTTAATTTCATTGCAAAATTATTCGTTTATCCTCTTGGTTATAAATTTACCTCTGCGACTATTTTTTTTTTGTGTGGGAGGCATCCCCCAAACCCGTGGGAGATCCCACGACTATGGTAAGTAACTCCCACAACCATGAATGAAATCTCCATGCTTTGTGTCTTTTCGTGAATCAAAGTGTCGACCCTATTTAATATTATTTGTTGTGTGATGAATGTAGATTTATGGTTCCTTTTATACACACACACACACATATGTGTGTGTGTGTGTATATATGTCACGAACCCTATTTTTCCATAATAATTTAATTAGGAAAATAATGTTTATTTTTCAAATGAAATTGAAATGAAATAAAAATAGAACTGTTGATGAAATAAGATAGGAGATCGAATGTACTGAAGTGAATTATATACAATTGAATGATTAGTAATAATTTTGTTTGTAAATTGGGATCGTCATTGCTAATGAGCAATTGAGTGCAAGTGAATGAAGGAACAAGTGAACGATGATGAAGGCAAGAACATGGTTCAAGTAGAGTTGTCTTAGCTCTTGTATTTCATTAGAAAAGATGGAATCTCTCAAACACCACATTAGTGAAGTTATGCATATACATTTATGTCTGCATTGATGAGTGATTTTGAGTCATGAAAATGTTATGTTTTATTTGTCTATGAAGGGTGAAAAATCGTTAATAATGTGAATTAAATAGCAACTATGATTTAACGTCCTTTGTATAGAAATATGTGAATTAACGAAACTATAATTAATGTTTGGTTTTTTAAATTAAACAATATTTGTACGTATTTTATATATATATATATATATACTAGGACTCGATCATAAACATGTATATAGTAGGTAAATATGGCTCATGTTTAATTATATTGATTATTTATAAGTTAAATGATTGGATTTTAATGGTCGTTTTGTTTTTATATTGATGCAAGTTAGATATACATGGTAGTTAATAACTTTGATTTTATCAAACACACACAAATACTTATATATTTTCAAGATAATAATTAAATTAAGTTTATGTGATCATCGTCTTATGCTACAAACATGATTATTCATAAAATGTATTTATGAATATTCGCATTATATAAATTATGATATTATATTAAATTTAATATTTACTTTGCAAATTATAATATAGTTGCATGTTATATATATTTTATTAGAAAGGTGGTGGGTTTAGTTGTTATAAGATAGCGACTATGTCACATGGCAATTTGGGTGGCCGATTAGACTATCGGTTAACTCAGACCTAGACATAAACTATCGGTTAATGCAGACCTAGCACGTAGGCATAGACCATTAGTTAGATGCAAAAATTTAGAGGTTTTATCATGGATACTATAGCATTTAACTATGAAAAGGCTATCAACTAAATGTACAACTAAGAGTAGTATCAACATGGAAACGTGGCCATCGACCTGACAACTTAAACAAGGAACTCGCTAAAGACAAACACTTAAGTGTTTGTGATTACTTTTCACTTTGCCAACCTCTCCATGGAGCGAGTAATGTGCTATAGTATCCATGGTGATGTGAGAGAAGAAGTCCACCATAAACTGTAGATAACTCTTTATTCCACATAGAAATGGAATCGACTAGTATATCCACGTTAGAATTAGACCTCAATCGGTGGCTACTACTATAGTAAGTAATGAGATAATAGACACATGGTGCCATGATTCTAGGATAGTCAGTGATAGGAAACTAATGCGTAGATAAATCATGCACGAGAACAGTAGAATTTGTATTAAGAATAGCCATCTTTGTTAGACGTGGAGATGAGAGAAGAGTTAAATAAAGACTCAAGTAATAGACTTCAAATCAACAATAATCACCGAGCCTCTAAATGGGGAGAGATTGTCAGAGAAATTAGGATAAATAGAGATGAACACATATACGCAAGGAGAGACGATAGACTCACAGAGGGAAGAAGAGAATAGTAGAGGAAATAGAGAAGATACTTGTATAGTATCAAAGAGAGAGAGAAGAAAATTTCTTTAAGAATAGAGTGATAGGATAGATTGGTGATAGATTTGTAAGCAAGGCGTAGATATATTTGGGAGGAAGAACGACAAGAAAATATTAGAAAGAATACAGAGAAAAGATTAGGAAAGGATTGGAGAATGGAATATAGAAGAAGATAGGAAGTTAGTGGGAAGCAAGATAGAGGAGAGCAAGAACGAAGAAGAGTGACAAAGAGATTTGAGAGAATCGAATAATGGAGATTTTGATGTGTTTATAACCGATTCATAAAAGATCAATGATGATCATCTCTGGTATAGTGTCGAATTTAGAGGTTACGCTTGTGAATGAGTGTTAATTACTTTATTATTATCAAAGGAATTCCCAGAATATAGAAAGGATATGGATTAGGAATAGAGAGCTCATGAGATAGAAGAGTGCCAAGAAGAACACCATTAGAATCTAGACGTATTGCAGACAACTTGAAGTTATCAAGGATCGTAATAGTCATGGATTGCGCTTCTTGAGGTAGGCTCAAATCTAATATGTTTTGTTGAAAGGATTTCAGAGATTAAGAATGATCTATATTTATATTTATGAAATATTCTAATGGAAGAGTTAGAGTCACAATATCAATCAATTTATAATTGTTTAAATTACGATCAAGCAAATATAGATGCATTAATGATATATTTTATGAAAGTTGGTTGATAAAACTTAGTGAAACTATTAGAAATTAGATCACCCAATCCTCTAGAAACAGAGTCAGAGGATAGAAAGAGAAACTCTGGAATTGAACTACGAAAAAGATGAGATATTAGGATTATGATTTATTAAATAGTGGTGTCTGAGAAAAGAGGTAAATGAACCATAACACATGGGAATATAGAGAGCTTAGACGATATAAACTTAGAATTCTAAACCATAAGAAATGGAATGCATGTTAATGATTACATTATTTAAATGTTTTGGTAATTGAATAAAAGAATGTTTGCTCATTTTATTCAAATTCTATGTAAAGATACATACATGTGTTAAACCTTCTTAATATTTTAATTTTTGTCTTTAAATTGCTTTAAAGATAGAAGGGAAAGATTATTTTCTTTTAGATGTATATTTGATTATCAATAAAAGATTGTTTCCTATCAAATAGGATTGGTTGTAATAAAATATTTATTCTATGAATTTCTATTCAAATGAAAGATTGTCTTCTTAGCATAGTATTTTTATCTTGCAAGAAATAGGAAGCTAGAATTGAAAGGCGAAAGATTGTCTTCTATATGAATTTATTCTAGATTAATGTGAACAAAGATAGATAGGCTTGTGTTTGTGGAAAGCTACCTTCCAAGACGGGTGTCGAATGTGGATTATAGAGAGAATAGTTGCTTTTCCAACTATCTATTTTTGTTGTGCATGGCATTATACTTGGTCGAGTAATCAAATTGAATAAACCATTGAAATAGATGGAATTCCTTTATTTTATGCTCTCTACCATATCCTTGAATGATAATGAATGTTTGTTTCTTAATAGAAGTAGAAAATTGAAAATGCATGTATCATCTAGGCACGCACCCGATTCCATCTTGCCTTTCGAATTCTTTTTCCTAAGCAATTCGTGCAGGGTCGGGTATTCTTGATTGACCAAGAATTCTAGGGAAGCGTAAGCTTCAAGGTTGGGCAGAAAAAGCGCCTAAATCTTATTCTTGTCTTCATGCTAAAGATTGCATTGGTGATAGCTTGGGTTGCAGATCAACGGATGCATCTCACCCTTTTCTTTGTATTATTTATTATTGAACTTACAACAACTTGAAATGCATAAGTATTGTATGATTGAGATACTACTTTTATCAATTTATTGAATGAAGAATGTTTATCTTTTATAGAAATTTCGTGTTGACTACAATCTAAATGGGATGATAATTGAAGCTATTAATGGAAAAGTGGAATGTAATAGATTTATTAACTAATTTATGAGTTTATTTAAGAATAAAGATTATTTCAGCTATATTTGAAGTTAGCATGATTTACATCTTTACATTTTGGTATCAGAGCCAAATTTATAACTCTAGGGCCTATGAGTCCGCTTCATGAATGAAGTCATCTGCTTGAAAAACTTTCTATTGGATATCTAACGCATGATACTTGCAAATAAAGGAGCACAAAGATTTTATAAGGTGAATTCATGACAACAATGAACTAGAAAAAGGAGGATGGTTGATTAATGAAAAAAATAAAAAAATAAAAAATTCCCTCCTACTATGAAATGAATTTAGGATATTCAAGATGAGAATTATAAGGTCGAGGAAGGCAACTGTTTACTTCTAGGATGAAACAAGAAAGGAATCAACTTCTAAACTAAGAGAGAAGAAATAGTTAACCAAGCTATGTAAGGTCATGGAAATCTCATCTACCATTTCCATTGGGAGACAAGAATAGTTGGACTAGCTTATTGAGGAGATAGATGAAGAATATATATATGAGAATCTCCCTACTAAGTCAACTATATTTAGTTCATTTAAGTCGAAAGGATGCACCTCATTGACTCCATGAGAAGAAATATAAATTTGGGTGATATAATTTATAAACAATCGATAAGTAAAGTTGATTTTTGTGAAACCAACATGGTATCCAGATAGATTGAGAAAGATTATCTCCTAGAATGATGTACCTAATGGACACATTCATCGAATGATAGTTTATTGAGTAAGAGTTGGGTACTTATATAATAAAGTTGTAAGTTGAGATAAAAATGATGGTTGCTATTAGAACCTAGATGCTTGAGATGCTTGATTTATTAGATTGATAATTATTCTAACTTATCTCTTGTGAAAGATATTATTCTATGTCTATAGTGTACGAGGTAGGTACTATATGGATAGGAATTATGGATGATTTATTGAAATATTCATAGGACTCTATATTCTAGTTTGTGTCCTTATCTTCAAACATGAAATTGTTGGTACTATGTTTTATACTCTCTCTCGCACACTCTGGAAAAGATACCCCAAGGTGTTGTAACACTCCTTCATATGTGATTAGTTCTTGTCACTCAGTACATTTGATATGTATTCAGTTTGATACTTTATTTGGTTTATTGATAAATTATTTCATCATTGATTTTTGGATTAGTTTTGACTTCTTGACTTGATTATATTTTCTATTTCATTTTTCTAAATGGACAAAGCTACCAATTTTCTATTTTGTGACCCTTGGTCACACTTGACTTAATGTTTCATTGTGCGCATTTTATAATTTACTGTTGAAATTGATCACTTAACCTTTATGGTGGCTTATCTAATGTTTAAAATTTTCATTGTCTTTTGGTTGCATATTGCATTTCGTCCTTATCATGATCATAGTGAACCCATGATGCTATGTCCAAGAGAGCAAGAGTAGAGAGTGTACCAAACATAGGTGTTGTGTCAGTTAGGGCAATAATACTATGTATATGTGTAATTTTTAGTTTGAGTAAATTCAATGTGTGGAATAAAAGGATAGGCCTTGCAAAGGTAAATATATTTATATATATTTAGAAAATAGATAAATTCAAATTACTTCATCAATTATATGAGATCTTACTTCCTTACCTTAGAGATCATGTGACCATACAAGATGTCTTTTGTTAAAAGTAAGTTTCGGAGTCTTAAACATCCAAGAATATATAGTCTTTGGCATAAAAACATATTTGAGATAATTGAGTGTAAGGTTGTGCTAGTAGCTATATAACATATGTTATGATGTTAGGAAATTTCCTGTCGTCATGGTTGCCTTGTTATTTGTTGAATAAAAGTATACATAGTAATTTGGAAATCTTGTGGATTAATAGAAGTTTAAGGTATCAGGCAAATTGAGTTGGTTGGAATAGTTAAAAATAAAAAGGAAGTCAAATGATGGGTTCTCATACATCAAGGAAATTTTATCTACCATGTTTACTATAAAGTCAAACTTGAGATAGCAATAGATGCATAATCACTTGGAAGAAAAACATTATTGAGGTTCTGAAAGTGGATATTTTGGATCATAGATTTGATAGATTTGAGAGAAGAACTTGAGGGTAATTAAGAAAATCAATAATGGATGTACACACTTAGAGGCGGAAACTTGAGCAAGTTAATATTGCACTCTATTTAGAACATTTGGAAATATCTAGCTAATCTAGAGATTGTTGATAAAGATGTGACGAAACCAAGAACTTTGGAAAAGGTAGTTGAGTATGTGGTACAATGTTTATCAAGTGAAATATGTGCATAACTGTACAATAGGACTTTTATATCAAACCTGAGTATAGGTGGTAGAAAATCAATATGAAATTTATTCAAGAATTGCTTTTGAGTAAGAACAAGCATGATATTATAGTTGGATCTAGTGTCAATGGATTGACAAAGATTGCATATTTCGTACTTGGATATATATAAAGATGAATCATAAAATCTTGTGAAGACATTTACTCATTCAATTTATCAATTGCATAGAGTTTCAAAAATAGAAATATCAAATAGGAATGTTTGGATGATATTTTGGAATTGGACAATATTGAATATATCTTTGGGAACTAAATTAAATCGGCATGACATCTTTACATAGATGACCGAATGGAAAAATAGAAAGAGTTAATCAGCTTGTGGAAAATTCATTTTGATGTATCGCATGAATTAGAAATACGAATGGAAGAAATATTTGCCTTTGGACTAAGTTGGCATACAACAAAATATTTTCATACATTTTTAAGGAATGATACCCCTTATGATGCTTATTACATAAATGACAAACATTTGTCAGTTGGGATAGAATAAAGATAGGATCATCATTGGTTCTAATATGCTTAAAAGAAACGAATGTGCAAATGAAATTGATCAAGAATATATTGGAAGAGATAGTTGACAGACAAGAAAAAGCTATGATAATAGAAACAAGACTCTCATATAATTGTTATTGAAGAAGAAATTCGTTTGAGGGAGA
This sequence comes from Cryptomeria japonica, assembly GCF_030272615.1. Taxonomy (NCBI): domain Eukaryota; kingdom Viridiplantae; phylum Streptophyta; class Pinopsida; order Cupressales; family Cupressaceae; genus Cryptomeria; species Cryptomeria japonica. The sequence continues at coordinate 925,522,096 of NC_081409.1, read as the reverse complement.
AGCCTCATAAGAGCGTTATTTAGGAAATCATCAAGTTGGTACCAAGATATGTGGGGCCCTTCGATGTGCTAGAAGTATGAATCCAATTGCTTATGGATATAGGATCCAAGAATGGTGCTAGTGGAGCACATCCAAATTCTTGATCGGAGTAGCGTTAAGCTACATAGCAGAGATTTCACTTAGTGTTGGATCCAGTGGGACCAATATTTTGATGATAGTGTTACTTGGGAGGATGATGCGATGATTGACTATCATATTCATCTTTTGTTTTCTTAGAGTAGTATTTGCTTGATGCATGAAATACTTGAATACTCTGATTTTAATTTACATGTCATAAATTTGGAAAGTATAAATGATACTTCAGGTAGAGTTGTCTTAGCTCTTGTATTTCATTAGAAAAGATGGAATCTCTCACACACCACATTAGTGAAGTTATGCATATACATTTATGTCTGCATTGATGAGTGATTTTGAGTCATGAAAATGTTATGTTTTATTTGTCTATGAAGGGTGAAAAATCGTTAATAATGTGAATTAAATAGTAACTCTATGATTTAACATCCTTTGTATAGAAATATGTGAATTATCGAAACTATAATTAATGTTTGGTTTTCAAAATTAAACAATATTTGTACGTATTATATATATACTAGGAATTGATCATATACAAGTATATAGTAGGTAAATATGGATCATGTTTAATTATATTGATTATTTTTAATATTACTATTTATAAGTTGAATGATTGGATTTTAATGATCGTTTTGTTTTTATATTGATGTAAGTTAGATATACATGGTAGTTAATAACTTTGATTTTATCAAACACATATAAATACGTATATATTTTGAGGAGAATAATTAAATTAAGTTTATGGGATCATCGTCTTATGCTACAAACATGATTATTCATAAAATGTATTTATGAATATTCGCATTAGGCTAGGTGCAAGAAGTTGGGTCCCAATTCTGTGAAAGTCTGCGAGCAAAAAAGTTTGCCACTAGAAACAAGTGCCCATTTTTTAAGAAACGGACACCCATTTATCTTCGGAACCCCGACCCATAAAAATAAAATGGGTGCACATTTTAAAAAATGGGTGCCTTTTTAGGATCGGACCACCATAGAGAAACAGGTGCATGATTTTTAGAAATGGGCACATGTTTCTAAAAATGGGTACCCATTTCTAAAAACGGGTAGTCGTTTCTAAAAACATGTACCCGTTTCTAAAAATGGGCACATGCTTCTTAAAGTACTATAAATTCTAAAACGGGTGCCCATTTTTTGAATTTTAAATAACGAGCACCCGTTTCATAAAAAATGGAGTGGGAAAAACACCTTGATAGTTCTGATACTTAATGTAAGTATAGATCTAATAGCCAACAAGATGAGAGGGGGGGGTGAATCATACAAACTTAATCTTCCATAAAAACATCAGATTCAACCTTGGTAACATATACGTTAGTAATATAACCAAAACTGCTAAACATGCAAACTCAAAAGCATATAAACATCATAAACCTCATAACACTAGATTTAACGTGGAAACCCAAATAGGAAAAAACCACTGTGGGATTTCGGACCCACTAAGAAATATACTCTTCTAGAGTATGCTCGGTTAAAAGAAAATCCTATTAAAGATTACAAACACATTGCTAGATGTGACCCGGTTAAGGGATTTCCCTCAGATCTGTTAGGATCTTCACCTTGTTAGAAGTGACCTTGTTAAAGGATTTCAAACACTCAATCAGAATGTCACCTTGCTAGAGGGTTTTACAAATAAGACTGTTAAGTCCACTCGGTTAAGAGATTTTCTATCACTTTCACAAAATAACAGTAATAAAAATCTATCTGCAACTTCACATCTAAAATGCTAAAGCAGATTCTTATTTTCTCAATACAATCTAGACATAGAACTAATCTTGTCCATCTGCTAGGCTTCTATACTATGTTATTCAAACAGGTCTTCAAGCTTCTGTGCTCGGTAATCACTATGTAGCATCCCTGTGCATACATTTGCCCACATACATTGTTTATCAATAGTTCCCTATTTCTAAACAATTCACCAACCACTTAATCTCCTTGATCACATTTCCCATGATCAATAATAGCCATCAAATCTTCAAACTTTGACCAAGTTCAATGTATCCTTCGATTTGAAAAAGTTTTACCCTGCCTTGGAACTTGCATACATTTCTTGGAACTTGTGCTAGGGTATTGCAATTCAATTTGAGCTGTAGATCTTCATGTCGATTTTCCTTTGCCATAGATTCAATAACAAACTTCATTCACAGCATACCAATCATTTAATCAGTTCTAGCTCATCAGCTTCCTTAATTAAATAACACATGTAACCATTTAATGTATTCAGTTATAGCTCGGTTACAACTCGGTAAATACTAAAATTCACTCGGCAGACATTCTGCCTTCATTAACAGATAGCGATAACCTTAGGGTTTACCGACTAGGTTCCTTAGGGTTTACTGACTAGGTTCGTTGCTCGGTAACATAGTATAGTATTAACCTTACAATTTACAACATATGTATGATGTTAAAATAATCTAAACATCATGATCTCATCATTGTCTAACTCGGTAATAGTTGCCCTTTGAATACCTTATTCATCCCCTTATTCATCATATTCTTTCTGTGTCTTTTACCGACATCTTTATACTCTTCAAATCATACTTCTCAAGATATGGCAACATCATACTGAATTAGAAAATCAATTTCTTAACATCAATGACAAAATAATAATATCAAGATAGTAAACATCCTTAATCAGTTATATCCATAATCATCAACAATCTCCCATTGTCTGTTATAATGCCAAATGCCAACAATCTCCCCCTTTGGCATTGATGGCAAAACCAATTGATTTGACCTTAAAAAGATTTGGATTGCTGTGATTCTGTAATGCTGAAATACTCTCTTGTTGTCAACAGACTTCTCCTATTTTCTTCAGTCTTCTCTCTTTCAGTTTTAGTCTTTTTAATCAGTCTTCTCCCCCTTTGACAACAATGCCAAAAAGTAAAGAACTAAAACATAATTTCTTCCTGTAGGAAGTGATTTCCTGCTATTATGTATCAATTGAGTCTCATTCAGAGCATTTTGTCTTCAATTCTTGTTCCCTGTATTGTATCCTTCATTATTTCTTGCACACCTTTAGAAAACATCCTAAAGTGTGTAAATCAGCATAAACTCTAAAAAAGATATTCGATAGAGTCATTGAATTGATGCTTTCACCAAACTCAGTCAGTGAGTAGAAGATAGGGGTAGGACCCCTAACTTACTTTTGAGATATTCAAAAGTGTCCCTTGGTAGTGGCTTGGTGAAGATATCTGCTATTTGTTCCTTTGTGCTAATATATTCCAACACCACTTTCTTCTCTTGAGCTTCTCTAAGATAATGATATTTGATAGAGATGTGCTTTGTCTTAGAGTGCATAACAGGATTATTTGAAATGTTAATGGCACTAGTATTGTCACAGAATATAGTTACTAGCTCGGTAACTTTCTCATTTATTCCTTCCAACAGTTGTTTGATCCATGCTATGTTGGTACAATTCAATGTTGCAGCAACGTATTCAACTTCTGTTGTTGACTGTGAAACACATCCTTGTTTCTTGCTAAGCCAACTCACTAGTCTTTCTCCTAAAAAGAAAGCTCCTCCACTTATGCTTTTCCTATCATCAATGTTGCCTGCCCAATCAGCATCAGTATAAACTTTTAAATCAAAATAATTTCCTTTCTGATATACTAAGCCATAATCCTCTGTGCCTTTCAAGTATCTAAAAATTCTTTTGATTGTTGTCATGTGTGTTTCCTTAGGATCTGTAGAGAATCTTCCAACTATACCTACTGCATGTGCTATGTCTGTCTTGTTGTGAACAATATATTGTAGTTTTCCAATCATGGATCGGTAAAGTGTCTCATCAACAGATGCAGATTCATCATTCTTTGATAGTTTACAGTTGGTAGTCATAGGAGTACTTACTGGTTTTGAATCCTCCATTCCAAATTTCTTCAAGATTTCCTTTATGTACTTGGATTGAGTAATAAAAATCTCAATTTTCATTTGTAGTATTTGTAAACCTATAAAATATTTTATCTCACCGATTAACGATATCTCAAATTCTTTGCTCATTTCATTTCCAAAGTTCTTACAAAGAGAGTCATTTCCACAAAATATAATATCATCAACAAATATGGCTGAGATCAGTATTCTATTTTCATCATTCTTCATGTACATATTGTTGTTCTCACTTGTCCTTATAAAACCAATCTTAATCAAATAAGAGTGCAATCTTTCATACCATGCTCTAGGTGCTTGTTTCAGACCATATAATGCTTTGTTCAATTTACATACATGATCTTTATTATTGTCTTCAAAAAATCCTTCAGGTTGTTCAATAAAAACTTCTTCTTCTAATATTCCATTCAGAAATGTAGATTTGACATCCATTTGATATACCTTGAAGTTTTTGAAAGCAGCATATGCCAACAATGTTCTTACTCCTTCAAGTCTAGCCATAGGTGCAAAAGTTTCACCATAATCAATTCCTTCTTCTTGGGCATAAACTTTGCAAACTAGTCTTGATTTATTTCGAATGACCTCTCTTTTTTCATTTAGCTTGTTTCTGAAAATCCACTTTGTACCGATTACATTTTTGTCCTTTGGTCTTGGGATTAGTGTCCATGTGTCATTCTTCTTGATTTGATCAATCTCTTCTGTCATAGCATTTATCCAATCTTCATTGTTAAATGCCTCTTTCACTATTCTCAGTTCAAATTCAGATATCAGACATGTGTTCTGTCTCAATTTGTTCCTTGTCATCACTGGATCATCCTTATCTCCTATAATCTGACTTGGTGCATGATGTCTTCTAACATACTTGGCTAATACAGGCTCGGTAGGCTCTGTATGATCTTCTTCATCACTCAGTAACTGGATATTTTCTTCAACTTCTTCAACAGTTTTCTCGGTAGGACTTGTTGGTTGAACATAGACAAATTCATCATAATCTTCTGGTTCTTTGAAATTTCCTCCATCATTTCTTTTTGCAAATTCATCAATTTTCACATTTGCACTTTCTACTATTTTGTTAGATGATTTGATCAGACATTTAAATGCTTTGCTTCTAGAAGAATAACCTAGAAATGTTCCTTCTTCACTTTTTTGATCAAACTTGCCATTTCTATCATCTTTGTGTACATAGAATCTACTTCCAAAGATTTTAAAATAACTTACATTAGGTTTCTTGTCATACAAAATTTCATATGGTGTCTTCAAAGTACCTTTCTTCAGTTGTACTCGGTTCAGGGTGTAAACTGTTGTGCTTATTGCTTCTCTCCAAAATGTTTGTGGCACTTTCTTTTCAATCATCAGTGTTCTAGCACAATCCACAATAGATCTGTTTCTTCTCTCAGCTATTCCATTCTGTTGTGGAGTTCTCGGTGCAGAGACTTGTCTTTTAATACCACATGTGATCATTGTAGAATAAATTGAACTCATCAGATGTGAACTCTCCTCCTCTATCTGATCTAATACATTTCAGTTGTCTTCCTGTTTCATTTTCAACTCTTGCCTTGTACCATTTAAACATTTGAAAAGCTTCTGATTTTTCTTTTAAAAACATAACTGACATCATCCTAGAATAGTCATCCACAAATAATATGAAATATTTATTACCATAATAACTTTGAACTTTCATAGGACCACAAAGATCAGTGTGCACAAGATCTAAAATTCCCTTAGAAGTGTAAGACTTACTTGTAAATCTTGATCTTGTCATCTTACCCATCTGGCATCCTTGGCACATAGCATTCTCAGGCTTTTCAAGACTCGGTAGACCTTTTACTCGGTGCTTCTTACTTATTTTGATTAGATTATCAAAATTTACATGACAAAACCTTTTATGCCATAACCAGGTATCATCTATCTTTGCATATAAACATTTATTTCAAGTTGAGTCAAGGTGAAATGTGTTACCTTTTGTTTGTGTTCCGGTAGCAGCTAACTTTCCATTCTTCTCATGAACTTTGACAATTCCCTTCTAAAATTCTATTCGGTAACCTGTATTGTTTAGCTGTGCTACACTCAACAAATTGTATTTCAAACCTTCAACCCAATAAACATCATTGCATCTTGCATTGTCAAGAAGTGTTATAGATCCTTCACCTTTCACCGGACATGGTGCATCATTACCAAATCTTACATAGCCTCCATCATAATCTTCTAACATAACAAACTTGTGTTTATCTCCTCTCATATGATGTGAGCATCCACTATCTATGATCCAAGAATCATTAGTATTTATGTGAGATATTAGGGTTTTTTCTTCATACCTTTCTTCATCTGATCCATCTTTGATAGCCACATAAACTACTTCCTCTGTATCAGTTTCATCTGATTTATCATCATTGGATTCCTCATCAGCTATTAAGCATGTCTTTCTATCTCTTCTTCTAAAGTCTTGGTGTCCTCTATAATGATTGTCTTTCTGTCTATCATCTCGGTAATCTCTCTTTTCAATAGATTCTTTGTTAGGACAATTAGAAGCCATATGTCCTATTTTATTACAATTGAAACATTTCAAAGGTAGTTTTCCTTTATACTTACCTTTGCCTCTCAGTAACCTTCTGGCTAATAGTGCTTCAAACTCTTCTTGCTTTCTGATTTCCTCATACAGTTTGTGTACTTCTTCTATGTTCTTATGAAATCTTTCACTTGCTCCACTGTGATCTCCTTCAGAGTACTTATACTTTATTTTGTTGTAACCATTAGATTCATCAAGATGAAAAGAACTAAATGCAGATTCAACTTTATTTACCGAAGATCCACTGTTATCAAAGTTACTTAACTCAAATGCATGTAGCTTACCAATAGTAGCATCTAAAGAAACTAGCATATTAGGTACAGACCTCAATTCATTGATTGCAAAGACTCTGCCTGCATAGGCCAGTAGAAGGGTTCTTAACAACTTACTTGTTATATCCTTTTCTTCAATAGTTCCACCTACTCCTTTGATTTGATTGACAATCTCCTTTAGTCTTGTACTGTACTGAGATATATTCTCACCTTCATTCATCCTCATAGATTCAAGTTGTCCTCTTAGACTATCTACTTTTGCTCTTTGAACATGTTCATTTCCTCCATATACTGATATGAGCTTATCCCACATAGCCTTTGCATCATTGCAGCCTTCTAGATCATGAAACTTTGAGTCGGTCAATGCAGATGTTATTTCAATCATTGCTTGGATATGTTCTTGCTTTGCCTTTATCTCTTCCATTGTCAATCGATAGGTGCTCGGTGTGATGAAATCATTCTCCAGATAATATACAACATATTCTCCAACTCCTGATAGGTGCAGCTTCATCCTTTTCTGCCATGTAGAGATACTTGACTTGTTCAGCTTTGGTGCATCCCTCTTATACATCTTTGGATCTTTGCCTCAAGTACCTTTAAACTTTTCTTCCCGAGTCCAAAGCTCTGATACAAATTGATAGTTTTGATACTTAATGTAAGTATAGATCCAATAGTCAACAAGATGAGAGGGGGGGGTGAATCATACAAACTTAATCTTCCATAAAAACATCAGATTCAACCTTGGTAACATATACTTCAGTAATATAACCAAAACTGCTAAACATGCAAACTCAAAAGCATATAAACATCATAAACCTCATAACACCAGATTTAACGTGGAAACCCAAGTAGGGAAAAACCACTATGGGATTTCAGACCCACTAAGAAATATACTCTTCTAGAGTATGCTCAGTTAAAAGAAAATCCTGTTAAAGATTACAAACACATTGCTAGATGTGACCCGGTTAAGGGATTTCCCTCAGATCTGTTAGGATCTTCACCTTGTTAGAAGTGACCTTGTTAAAGGATTTCAAACACTCAATCAGAATGTCACCTCGCTAGAGGGTTTTACAAATAAGACTGTTTAGTCCACTCGGTTAAGAGATTTTAAGTCACTTTCACAAAATAACAATAATAAAAATCTATCTACAACTTCACATCCAAAATGCTAAAGCATATTTTTATTTTCTCAATACAATCTAGACCTAGAACTAATCTTGTCCATCTGCTAGGCTTCTATACTCTGTTATTCAAACAGGTCTTCAAGCTTTTGTGCTCAGTAATCACTATGTAGCATCCCTGTGCATACATTTGCCCGCATACATTGTTTATCAATAGTTCCCTATTTATAAACAATTTGCCAACCGCTTAATCTCCTTGATCACATTTCCCATGATCAATCATAGCCATCAGATCTTCAAACTTTGACTAGGTTCAATGTATCCTTCAATCTGAAAACTTTTTACCTTGCCTTGGAACTTGCATACATTTCTTGGAACTTGTGCTAGGGTATTGTGGTTCAATCTGAGCTGTAGATCTTCATGCTGATTTTCCTTTGCCATGGATTCATTAACAAACTTCATGCATGACATACCAATCATTTAATCAATTCCAGCTCATCAGCTTCCTTCATTAAATAACGCATGTAACCATTTAATGTATTCTATTACAGCTCGGTTACAACTCAATAACAACTCGGTAAATACTAAACTTCACTCAATAGACATTCTACCTTCTTTAACCAATAGCGATAACCTCGGGGTTTACTGACTAGGTTTCTTAGAGTTTACCGACTAGGTTCTTTGCTCGGTAACATAGTATAGTATTAACCTTACAATTTACAACATATGTATGATGTTAAAACAATCTAAACATCATGATCTCATCATTGTCTGACTCGGTAATAGTTGCCCATTGAATACCTTATTCATCCCCTTATTCATCATATTCTTTCTGTGTCTTTTACCGACATCTTTATACTCTTCAAATCATACTTCTCAAGATATGGCAACATCATACTGAATTAGGAAATCAATTTCTTGACATCAATGACAAAATAATAATATCAAGATAGTAAACATCATTAATCAGTTATATCCATAATCATCAACAATTTCCCATTGTCTGTTGTAATGCCAAATGCCAACACACCTATGCCTCAGTTTTGGCTTCGGGTTAGGCTTGGTGGGACCAAACCTATGCTTGGACCTCCAAAAAAATGGCTAAGGCACTGAAATACTAGATTTCTGCCTTGCTGTAATTTTTTGAAGGTCTTCCTGATCGTATTTTTTGATGAAACAAAAACCCATTAGAGTTTTAACTGTCCTAATTTCAAAAATATAAATTTCATAGTGATATGATTAGTTTTACTATTTTTTCATTATTTATTAATCAAAAGTGGTAACTAAATGTAAAATAGTGAGGTTTAGTAAAACTTTAATAACTTTTTTGTTTTTAGGTTTTTTTGAAAATAAATTATATGACATCAGTCTACATACAATTGTTTTGAATATTTAAAAATAATTAAAAATATGAAATTTTCATAAAATTATGGTGGTCATACACTAGATGTTTTGAAAATGTACTTTATAGTCAATTAAAAATTAATTAAAAAAATATATTCAATAAAAAAATAAGAAAAAATATTCTCATCAATATTTGGTGTATTAGGTATCTTTTCCGAGAAGGATTTGCAAATATTCTTTTATTTACGTCAAAATATGGTTGTCGTACACATGTGTGGTATGGTCCTGAAACAGGCATTTTGAAAAAGTGGTTTTTAAAAATGCCTACTAAAAAGAAATTTCTGCAATGTGGGTATTAAAATAAATTAAATATTTGAAAATTAGACTCCGAGCACTACGTTTTTTATTACTAAATTTTTTTCAGATTCAAACTCTAAGTACCCCAAATTTTGACATCAATTGACCAAAAAATTGAAAAATAGGAAAAACACTTCCACTTTTTGCCCAAAAGTGGGACTCAACTTCTTGCACCCACCCATTATATAAATTATCATATTATATTTACTTTGCAAATTATAATATAGTCGTTGTTATATATATTTTATTAGAAAGGTGGCGGGTTTAGTGTTATAAGATAGCAACTATGTTGCATGGCAATTTGGGTGGCCGATTAGACTATCGGTTAACTCAGACCTAGGCATAAACTATCAGTTAATGCAGACCTAGCACGTAGGCATAGACCATTAGTTAGATGCATAAATTTAGAGGTTTTATCATGGAGATTATGGCATTTAACTATGCAAAGACTATCAACTAAACGTAGAACTAAGAGTAGCATCAACGTGGAAACATGGCCATCAACCTGGCAACTTAAACAAGGAACTTGCTAAAGACAAACACTTAAGTGTTTGTGATTACCTTTCACTTTGCTAACCTCTCCATGGAGTGAGTAATCTGCTATAGTAGCCATGGTGATGTGAGAGAAGAAGTCCACCATAAACTGCAGATAACTCTTTATTCCACGTAGAAATGGAATCGACTAGTATATCCACGTTAGAATTAGACCTTAATCGGTGGCTATAACTGCAGTAAGTAATGAGATAACAGGCATGTGGTGTCATGATTCTAGGATAGTCAGTGATATGAAACTAATGCATAGATAAATCATGCATCAAAATAGCAGAATTTGTATTAAGAATGGCCATCTCTCTTAGACGTGGAGATGAGAGAAGAGTTAAACAAAGACTCAAGTAATAGACTTCAAATCAACAATAATCACCGAGCCTCTAAATGGGGAGAGATCGTAGGAGAAATTAGGATAAATAGAGATGTAGGATAGGAAGATGAACACATATACACAAGGAGAGACAATAGACTCATGGAGGGAAGAAGAGAATAGTAGAGGAAATAGAGAAGATACTTGTATAGTATCAAAGAGAGAGAGAGAGAGAAGAAAATTGCTTTAAGTATAGAGTGATA